>NC_041006.1:30393101-30993101 GCF_004193775.1 Glycine soja
ATGCGTGATAAGAATCGCAAATGTGTCAATGGAGTTCCTTGAATGATGACATTGGTGTCGTCGTCGTTTGTTGCCATTGATGATGTAGTGGTAAAAGGGAAAGTTTTTCATTAACCTCATGGTGGGTGCCAAATGTTCTTGCCAGATTAGGCAGAATCTTCTCATAGTTGTGTTCCTTCATATAATCTTCCACGAACGGTGGTGGGGTGTACCTGGGAAGACACTTCGATGCTCAAGTTAAAGGTGTAGAGGTATACAGGTATCAGAAAGTAGGTCAGATTACAATTGGTTTCCTTCTAAGATAATGTAAATAGGGGAAAATATGATTTTATCTTATTTTTCCTCTAATAACATATAACATCCGATTTTAAGGGATATCTTTATCTTTTTGGTAGAAGTTAGAGTTTCCCTCTTACCTTAATTATATCTACTAGATTCTTTAGATTTGAGTAGCCTACTCGGGGGACCATTGAGTATGAAGGCTCGTCAAGTCCGAGTAGTATAGGCATCAACCACATGATTATTGTTAGAGATAGGGGGAGCAACATGAAGACTAAGCCTTGGAGCTTGAAGAAGCTTGAAGAATTTTTGTCTTTTACATGTCCAACTCTCTTGAGTGCCATTTGTATTGATTGTTGTATTGTGTGTTGCATCTTAGTCTCTATATTTTCATATGTACACCATGCATCGTCATGTAGGAGTAAGAAGAGTGTTTCTAAAGTTAGAAACTTTCTTCAATGCATAAAACTCTATGTTTTAATCGATTACAAGGCTAATCATAATCGATTACACAAGTGTTTGTAGCTTGCAGAGAAGTTTTCCGTATCAATTTAATCGATTACAAGCTAATCATAATCAATTACACAGTTCAATTAAGACAATGATTGGTTTTTCAGGAGTCTCTGCTTTAATCGATTATCAGGTGATCGTAATCGATTACTTTGTTCTTAAAAGTGTTCCCATAAGTGATCAAGAACACTTTAATCGATTACATCAAGAATCTAATTGATTACATTGTTATTAAAAGTTTTCCAGATTTGGGAAGAACACTTTAATCGATTGAAATGATAATACAATTGATTACTTCTTCAAAATAATCGATTACATTGCATATTTAATTTATTACAGGCGGTTATAATTGTTTTCTCTATAAATAACCACCTTATGTTCTCACTTCTGTGAGTGTGAAAAAGTGTGCTAAAAATGCAAGCTAGAATAAGTGAAATAAAGATAGAAGAGTAAGTGCTTAGAAAAAGTGTGACTCATAACTTCTAAATTCGTTTTGAAGATCTCATGGTGAAAAGTAAGTTGTGAATTTCTCTTGAGTTCAAGAACAAACTCATTCACTCAAGCAAGATTCTTGCGTATGATTGATCAGGTTGTGTCTTTCTTTGACTTTATTTTCGTGTACATTGTTAGCATATGCATGAATTTCTGAAGGCATGCTAGAATAGGTTTTTCTAGTTTGGGCTAAGGGTAGGTTTCTCATAGGTTCTTATTCACAAAGGACCCTAGGGTTGGGTACCTTAGTCTCTTTTGTTGGGGTAGGAACAGAGATTGATTGTGATTACTTGTAAGAATTTTATATGCATAGTGAAAATCTAATTTAGGTTGGATTGGATAACTGGATTAGCTTTTCTAGAGATAGAGAGTGAACCAATATAAAAATTGGTGCACATCTTCTCTTGATCTTATCTTTCTTTCTTATTCTAGTCTTGATCAATTTACTGAAGGTTAAAGAAAATATATTTTAAGAAACAATTATAGCAAAAGACTTTGTGTAAAGGATGATTGATTAAATATTGGTTTATCAAAAGTTTGTGATACGATCATTGGAAAAGAAGTTTTTTATAACTCTATTTTTTAAAAGTTTGATTTGATTTAGAAATCAATTCACCCTCCTCTTGGTTTGTGAGTTCCACCATCTTTTTCGTTATTTGTTCTATTTACAAACAATTTAAAATTGGATGCATAGTTGGTAAGTCAAACACAATCTTCAAGAAATGTCACGGAAATAGTTTCATGTCCTCTCCTTATTGTTACATCAAGCTTGGAACAATTGCTAGCAATCTGTCTCCACTCTCCATGATGGAATCATGGAAGGAAAGCATGTTTGAATGCAAGTTGTAAAACCCATCTAAAACACAGTGTGTCTACCATCTTTGGATAGTAAGTCTAGTGGAGATGCACTGTAGCTAAGGCTAGAAGTTGAAAGTTGGTTGTCTTGATCCTTTCAAACAAAACCCATTCCAGTACCTAAGTCTCTTTTAAGTTTTAACTATTGCATCAAAATTAATTATAAAACCATCACTAAGTTATGGAGGAGACCAGTTTACAAGGTGTTGTGCAAGTGGTTGTTGACCCTCATCTATCTCTGGGCTCATGTTCCAATATACACTCTGCTAAAACAAGTTCCAGTCTCTTCTAGCCTTATCTATTTTTTCTATAAAAAAAAACCCAATCATTTCTTCGGTGCCAAATGGACCATAACAATCATCTAAAAACAAGCATAAACATCATATTTTTCAACTCAAAACACTCAGCCAACCACAAATTAAACTTCATATCCATATTGAAATCAAACATTCCATTAATTTTTCCAGTAGCAACCCATACTAGCTTTACTTCCCTACAAAGAGGGAAAGTGTGCTCCACTAATTCAATTTCATTAACGCAACATGGACACACTATATCAATAAGCCTCACCCTACGGTATTGATTCTTTCACACAAGTACTATATCCCAATAGATTATTGTCCAAACTAAATTATGGCGTTTTGGTGCAACTTATTTGAATTTTTCTAGGTCCATTCTTATCACTAGTGGATTCTTCTGTAGGGGTGTTCATTGGTTCAAATCAATTTGGCGGACTCGACAATCCAAATCGAACCAATTAGATTGGTTCAGATATTTTTTTTCTTGTTGTGGTTGGACTCAAACCAAACCAATTGAAATCTGATGTTGACTAGTTCGGGTGTCAGATTCATACATTCCAAATCTGAATCAATCCAAACCAAACCAACTATATATCTATTATTATTTATATTACTTTTTAACTGCTTTACTTACCTACTATTGTGTGTCTTTTGAATCTTTTCATTGTGTTTTCCTTTAATTTGCCTTTAGAATCAAGGTCTTGGATAATTTGGTCTATTTCCCTTCTATTATTATATATAGATCGAGTTTTATGATTTAATCAATCAATCAATCATGTGTTATTTTTTTATAACTTTATGCTATTATTTTGTTGGTAAAAGTCAATTACATTCAAATGTGTTGCTTACATTACATGATTTTATGACAACATAATATGTCAAATTTGGTACAAAATCATGTTATTCTTAATTTTTTTTCAAAATTTATTTTTTATTTTATTTTTGTGGTCAGATATTCCATGACCTGAATCAAACCAACCTGCTCATCATCAATTTTTTTTTGTTCGAGTTAGACAAAAAAATTCTAAAATCCTAACCAAATTGAACCAATTAAAATCAATTGGTTTGGATTTTATTTTCTCCCAAATCCAAATCAAACCGACTCATAAACATCCCAAAGCCTCTAGATCTATTACTATTGAGAGGGCTAGCTAGTATCTAGATTTTACTGAAAGAAACCCTCTAACGACTCATAAACATCCTAAACTGACTCATTCTAGTTTTTGTGTTCATGTAGGGTAAGATCAACTTCTAATGAAGGTCAGTCTTGTGTAGGGACATCCCTATCCATCACTCTATTATCTGTTGCATTTTGGGATCCAATTGTCAATCCAAATCTTGATATCTGATTGCACAATTAATTGTAATACTAAGGAGGGATTGAAATTTAGGAGACTAAAATGTTACATTTGTAAAATTAGAATTAAAAGATTAAAATTATACAATTGTGATACTTGAGGAATGGAAGTGTAATTAAATCTTTTAATTACATCATAATAAACATTTACTTAATTATTTAACATGTGTATTAAAATATTTTTCTACATTTATTTAATTTAAAAATAGATTAAAAAAATACATAAAAGATACCTCCATTAGTTTATTGATGTAGAATATTTATTGATTTTCTTGATTAATCTTTGTTGAAGAAATTGATTCACAACTTTTAATGAGGTTTTTCTTATCAACAATATTTTTTTATCCACAAGATTCAAACTAAATTTTGCTTAAGTGATCTAAGTGCAATTCAATTATAAAAATAACTCTCAAATTAATTTGAACATCCCATTCAGTGTAAATATTGGTTTGGTGTGGTCACTTCTTGGGCCATAATTTTGTGTTGCTTAATGACATGTTTAGCTTTTTTTTTTAAAAAAAATAAACATCCCATTACTTAATTAATTAGGATAAATACTCATTTTTATCCTTGAATTTGTTAGGTACTGACAATTAGGTTCCTGAAAGATGCAAAATTAAAATTTTGTCCCCAAATTTATAGGAAGTGCGACAAATTAGTCATACTGTTAGTTTTCTCTGTTGTCATATGTCATCTATGTGGCTATCCCGTGTTAAAATATTGACTTTTTGATTTGGTCTCGGAACTTAACAACATGCAATCATTTTAGTCTAAACTTAACCACTTGTTATCATTTTGGTCCCTGAACTTAACTACGTACTGTCATTTGGATCCCTAAAAGTACTTTTGAATTTTTAATTAAGTGTCATGTTACATATAAGTTATCGATATAATGATAATAAATGACATTTGTTTATAGTGACAACAATTACTTATGGTGATGAAAATGGAATGAAAAATAATTATCAAGTATAGAAATAAGAAATATTATATTTTATATATGTTAATAATTTCATGCAACATGAGACTTAATTAAAAATTTAAAAGTGCTTTCAGGAACCAAAATGACAACATATGTTAAGTTCAAGAACCAAAATGTCAGTAAATGATTAAGTTAACGAACTAAAATGACAACAAGTTGTTAAGTTCGAAGACCAAATCCAAAAGTCAACTTTTTGACACGTGATAACCACAAAGATGACACATGACAACCACGTGGATGACATGTGATAACCGTCAACTACCATGTCATTAACGAAAGTGTCACATAGGTACAACTGTTTAAGATAACGGAGAAAACTAAGAATGGGACTAATTTGTCGGACTTTTTGCAAATTCAGGGGAAAATTTTTTATTTTTCATCTTTTGGAATCTAACTATCAACACCTAACAAATTCAATGACAAAAATGAGTATTTGCCCAATTAATTGTCATCTTCTTTTTTGTGGGGTTTAATTAATTATCATCTTCATTTAGTAATTTTACCTAAATTAGAATTTTTACCCTTATAATATAAAAAATTAAAAAAATACTAAAATAATACAACCCACAAATTATTTAACCAAATGATACACTTTATTGTACTAGGTATGAAACCGTTCCCCTAGATCGATTTCATATTATGCCTTTTATTTTCAATGTTAAGAAATTTGTTCACCAAGAACTGATTTCTTAATGCGTTATTTTTTTATTGATGTTAAGAAATTGGTTCCCGAAGAACTAATTTCTTAACGTGGCATATTTTATTTTTTTTGTATTTGACATTAAGAAATCGATTCTTAAAGAATCTTCTTAGAGAATCGATTTCTTAATGTGATTTTTTTTAAAAATTATTTTGTTTTTAAACTTTTTTGTTTTTGTAATTAGTTTTTTTATAAAATTATTTTTTTGTTTTGTAATTAGTTTTTTAAATTTTTTTATTCTATTATGTTTTTGTTATGTCTTTGTATATTTTTTTTATTCATTCAATTTTTATAAAATTATCTCAATCTTTCTATACTAAAAAATTGAGTTAATTTGTTAATAAAATTTGTATTTAACATACAACTTTAGTTGAACTAAAAAAAAGATTATGTTAACATAAAAAAATAAAATTATATACAATACAACATAATATTTAACGGTACCAATTTTATTTTTCTACAATAAGAAGAAGATTACACAAAAAATTCATAAAACAAGCATAAATAAGACCATACAAAACAAACATAAACGGGAAAGCTATTGCTTGAACATATTGTTGAAGCATTATTTATCACATCTGATGACATTGATGACATGTTACACACATGAAATACATACTTAACATGGGTCAATTCTCCTTCAGCTATATATCGGCCAAAATCTAAATCTTGTATGATTGTCCATCGCAAAGTGGCATCAATAGTGCTTGTAGGATCCTGAAATTGGAACTCTCACAAATGAATATCCCAAAAATAACATTGTAATCATTAGAGACTAAATTAAGCTTGACTACCTTGAGCGTAACTCTCATGTCACCAAAACCATTATGGGTACAAGTTTTGACAATGACGACTGTTAAAGCTACATGATCAAAAGTAAAATCAATGGACCCTAACGGTGTCTCGTGGGGTGTATCATTAGCATTTACCAGTCCTACAATTATACAAATTCAACAATCAATTGAGGGTTTAAGTGTATCAAATACAATAAATTTTTTACGGTAACTGACCTTGTGATCAAACGAATTCTAAAACACATAAGCATGTTTACTTGTAAAATTCACGTCGACTTTCTTGGTGGGCACGCATTATGAATTCTTGAGTTAGGAGTGGTTCCCTAGATTGGCGATTCACCATGACAACCTATACAACCCCTGCGGGACCAGGAATAAGTGCTATTGAACTGGAGGATGATTGATTTGGGTTACAAGAGCGAAAAAAGGATGGGAGGTCTAAGTCGTTAATGTCAAGAAATTTCCATAGTGTATTGTCCATGATGAATGAGTTTATGAGGAAAATAAATGGTTTGAAGATGATGAGATATTGAAGTTTAACATCTATAAATTACCCATATTTTTACAAATATATTGTCGATCATTTTCATCCATTGTCATCTCGTCGCTCCTTTTCTGGCACAAAAGTTGAAACTCTATAGGATTCTTGATGGATGAATAGTAACCTTGTTTACATCAATGTATTTTGGGTTGTTGATTGTCGTCGGTATTGTCTCGACCACTGCATTTCTACCAAAAAAGATAAAGCTCTATAGAATTCCTGACTGGTGAATAGTAACCTTGTTTACATCAATGCATTTTGGGTTGTTGGTTGTTGGTTGTTGTTTGTGCTATCTCAGCCACTACTTTTATGTCACAAAAGACAAGGCTCTGCAAGATTCCTAACGGACGAATAGTAACCTCATTTACGTCAATGCATTTTGGGTTGTTGATTGGCATCCATGTTATCTTGACCACTGCTTTTCTACCACAGAAGATGAAGCTCTGTAGGATTCCTAACTGGTGAACAATAACCTCGTTCACGTCAATGCTTTTTGGGTTGTTGATTGGCATCGGTGCTATCTCGACCACTATTATTCTGCCACAAAAGCAAAGCTTTGCAGGATTCCTGACAGGTGAACAATAACCTCGTTTACGTCAATGTATTTTAGGTCATTGATTGGCATCAATGCTATCTCGACCACTATTTTTCTGCCACAAAAGCAAAGCTTTACAGGATTCCTGACAGGTGAACAATAACCTCATTTACATCAATGTATTTTAGGTCATTGATTGGCATCAATGCTATCTCGACCACTATTTTTTGGCCACAAAAGATGAAACTCTATAAGATTCCTGATGAGTGAACAATGACCTCATTTACGCCAATGCATTTTGGGTTGTTGATTGTTATCCGTGTTATCTCAACCACTGCTTTTCTATCACAAAAGATGAAGCTTTGCAAGATTCTTAATGGGTGAATAGTAACCTCATTCACATCAAATTGTGAAGTAAAAATGATTTTTTCTTGTTTTTGGGCACTTTTTTAATTCATTTTAAGATGATTGGAGTCATGAGAGTTGTATCATTGATTTCATCAACATGAAACTAATGGATGAATCATTATTTGAACTAAAATAATTGATACACATATCCTTATTTATGTTGGGAATGCGATGCTTTATGTTATGGAGTTAGAGAATCCTTGGCTTTGCGTTAGTGTGCTAGGAAAATCTTCTGCTTTGGGTCAGTGCGTATGGGAATCCCTTGCTTTGTATCAAGGCGTCAGGGAATCCGATGCTTTACATCTGTGCGTCAGGATTCCTTTGCTTTGTGCCAAGGCGTCTGGGAATCCAATGCTTTAAGTCAGTGCATCAGGAATCCTTTGCTTTGCGTTAGTGCATCAGTTTGTCAGGGAGTCCTTTGCTTTGTGTTAAGGTATTAAGGAATTTGAAACTTTAATTAAAAATAAATAACAAACGATACAAATTGTATCTCAAAAATGAACGATTCATATCATGTCTAAGATTTTTCCTTTATATACAACGCATATTCACCTTCAGTTACACATCCGCACAACACTTTCTTTCTCAATTGATTACTTTCAACTTTGCAAACACGATACACGACATGTCTTCCTCATCTATCCATTGGTTTGCACTACAATGGTTAAATAGTCAAATCAAGTGAAGGGGATATATTTGAATGCCCCAACCTAGTGTTCATTACGTCAAAGTGAGGCATCACACTTATAGCCTTGAAAAGGAGAATCCACCAAAAGATTGGACTTCAACCACATGACCAAGTCAATGATATCTCATTTTGATACCCCCAACTAGTTGGATGTGGAATGCTCAAGTTTACTTCAATGAAAATTGTTGACAACGACGACATTAAAGGTATGATTGATGTTATTCGCCAACATGAGGTTTTTTCATCTATTGAATTGTATGCAAGCATTGAGCTAAATATGGTTCCCACCCTGATTCCTTAACCAATACCTGATGAACCCTATTATTATTCATATCCCCAATCCAATTTTGCACATGTATTAGATGCAACCCCATCATATACTCATGCTGATTTCTACTAGCTGACATTAGATTTAACCTAATCACAAGTACATGAATGGAAACTGACCACACCTTCTTTTATACAACTTCTTTCCACACCATCTTCCATCAATTTGTTAGCCTCATAATCATTTGGTCTTACTGAGGATCAACCTCATGCATATTGGAGTACTCCTGAAGTAGAGCCTATCCCATCAACTCAACCAAATGAGCCTAAATGTGCAGGCTTCGCCTTACCTAACGAAGAGCTTGACCCCTTTAGTGATGATGACGATGAAATTTTATGCAACTAACCCCATGAAAAATATGATGAAGAGGTTTATCCTATACCTTCATTAACAATCGTACCAACATACTACATGCCAACACACATGCATAATGTTGACCTTGAATGTAATTTTCAACGGTTATACGTTGGATCACGAAGAAGTCTAACATTTGGTGGGAATCCTCTTTGAAGGGATGCATTTTGAAACCAAAGAAGAATTTCAGCATGCTTTGCAATAGTATCCTGTGAACAGTTGAGCTAATTACAACACCAAATTGTCAAATCCAACAAAGCTAACTGTCAAATGTGATGACAATGGATGTGCTTAGAGGTGCAGAGCAACATACATCCTTGCAAGTAAGAAATGAGAAATCAAAAAGCTCCATGAATCTCATACATGTTCAAATCCTACCATATCACAAGATCGTGCATAGTTATCTTATATGCTCATCAGTAAAAATATCCACAGGTTGATTGACAATGATCCATCAACTTCAGTGCCAGCCTTGATAGCACATGTCAAAAACATTGAAGGAAACACTACGACGTACCGAAAAGCATGGTTGGCAAAACAAAAGGGCATTGAAAACATCTATGGCAACTGGGAAAAATTGTACCATGATTTACCAAGATTGTTGCAAGCTATGCAAGCATAGTTTCCTAGTATGGTTGTAAAGAAGGAAACACTATCAATTCCCATAGAACAAGGTCAAATGGTAGAGGGTGTTGTCAAATTTTGTTGTCTTTTTTGGAGTTTTAGACCATGTATCGATGGGTTTCAATATTGCAAGCCCGTTGTTTAGGTCGATGGAACTTGGTTGTACAGAAAGTACAAAAGGACTCTCCTTGTGGTAGTTGCACAAGATGGGAGCAACAAAATCCTTCTAATATCCTTCGCCATTATCGAGGGTAAAACATCGGAAGCATGGTTCTTCTTCCTCAACAATTTAAAAAGGAATGTCACACCACAAGATGGTCTTTGTTTGATTTCAGACAAGCACAAGTCAATCAAAAGTGCCTACTCAAGACAAGATAGTGGAAGAACACTAGAGAATTTTGTGCATGTGTTCTACATTTGACACATTGCACAAAATTACACGAGGAAGTACAAAAATAATGACATAATAAAACTTATTATTAGTATGGGAGAGTGACAAACTTTTTTTTCTTCATAGTAAATATCACTTAATTTTGCATTATTCCAATATTAAAATTGTATGTTTTTAACTACTAAGCATATGCAAGGACAAAGCCTACTTTATACTACTATTACAATAATTTGAAGGAGGAAGCAAATAGTGAATGAGCCATTAATTGGCTTAACCAAATTCTACGAGAAAAGTGGACTCTCGCATGGGATGGAGGCCGATGATCACATTATCACTGTTGCAACGTGGGCCACAATAGGACAGCGATAAAAAAGATAAAAAGAGGTCTTCCAAAAAGGAAAATTAGGGGAGTCGCCACCAGCGTTTATTTAAGGAAAATGTTGGAAAAACCAAAAGGATAAGGAATGGTCTATGGTTTGAGAAAAAAGGATTTGAAAGTCGTTTACGCATCGGAAAGGTGTTAGCACCCCACACGCCCGTCATGAAGACAACAACCTTTAATTGAGTGTGCTAAAAATAAAATGACTTTTAAATTATTTATTTTCCCTTGAGAACATGAGTTATGTTTGTTATACTTTTTGTTTATTTGGAAAAAGAAAGCAAATTTTTATTTTTTAGGGGAAAAAAGGAATTTCATGTTTTTTTAGTTTTTTAGGTCAACAAGGGGTTTCCTTCACTCCTACATATCCTCAGGTGCAATAAGAAAATCAGACTTACGTAGTTCTTTGGGTAGAAAACAACTTGCGTGTTGGGTTGATTTTTTTTTTTGAAAGATTTGTTTTAATCATATGACAAAGATTCCTTAAGACGTTGGACCTTGAAACGACATTGAATTTTAAGAAAATAGCAGAAAGAATGGCTTAATGCATTGGACCTTGAAGCGATCTCAAGTAATGTTCAATTTTTATGGAGAAAAAGGAGAATTGAGTGATTATTTGTTTGTGGAGAAAAGGGATAACCTCAAGTATACTTTGTAAAGTCAAGCAAGTCGAAGACACAGCATGGCTTTCACGAAATTTTACTCACGCGTTATTGAAACACTACCAAGCAAGTCGAAGACCCAGCATGGAGTGCACGAAATGTGAAAAAAGATTTTGGGTTTACGGTAAACTTCGTGAAGTCAAGCGAGTCGAAGACCCAACATGACATTCACTAAATTTTCCACATGTTTATTAAAACACTGCCAAGCAAGTCGGAGACCCAACATGTAGTGCATGGAATGTAAGCGTTTACTGAAGAATACTAAAATAGAATTTCAAAATGATTAACATAGCGTTAAGTAATTAACAGACAAGACATGCACAAATAAATCGAATAAGAATAGAAATGGATAGAATATAAGCAGGGAATATACTTAATAATTAAGGGTGTAGGGTTAAAACATGGGAAAAATAAATAAGTGATGGAATATTTACAATACACTACGAACTAATCAGACAATGATAAATAAAAAAAAAAGAATAATAAAGTCAAACATGAAAAAGGGTGGTGTAAATAGTAGTTTTTACTTCATTTTGGTTGTGCCGGAAAGGAGTCGGGGTGTGCATGTAAATGAAAGTGTGACTAGTGATATTTATTTTATGTACAATTATTTTTTTGAAAAAATGGGTTAGGCCCAAAATGAAAGAAAAACCTATATATGTGAAAAAGGTGGTGTTAAAGGTGTAACTAGCAATTTTTATTTTGTTTTAACTTTTTTCGGTTTTTTTGTTTTTTTTTTGTTTTTTATTATAAAAAGAGATAGACAGTAAATTTTTATAAAAAAAAAATTCTAAAAGTCTTGCCAGCGATTAAGGATTCACCGACAAGTTGAAACGAACCAAGTTGGAGACCAAAAGAAAGAAAAGGGAGAAGAGGAAGAGTGAAGGAAAGAAAAAGTAAAGAGAAAGAAGGAAAGAGATGAGATAAAAGGAATAAGGGGATACCTGGAGGTCCCTCTCATGATTGTAGTGTCAAATAATGTGATGCAGTAAGCTTCTTTTGCTTCCTCAGGATTTGTGTCTCTTCTTCTTGTTTTCTGTGTAATTATTTTCTTCTCTATAATTGTGATGCTCAGACCTCCTCTTTTTAAATTTTGTTTCTATTTTCATCCTTTATAATTCTTTCCCTTTTTATTACTATTTTTCTTGTTTTATTTTTGTTCTTGTTTTCATTTTTTTAGTTTTTTATTTTCCTTATTTTCCTTATTTTCTTTCTTTCTTTTTTTTTCTTTTTTTTCCTTTTTTTGTTTTCTTTTTCTTTCCTTTTTTTTCTCTTTTTTTTTTACTTTTTTTTCTTCTTTTTCTCTTTCTTTTTTATTATTTTTTTAATTTCTTTTTTTGTGCTTTCTTTCTTTTTTTCATTTTTTTTTTGTTTTTTTTGTTAAAAAATTTGTCCAAACAAAATTAGGGTTTGACAGTTGCCCCTCTTTACTTGTATTTTATTGAAAATAAAAAATAAGTAAAGACGGTGACACTAATTCTGTTCAGGTGATCCTTCGAAAGATCAAAACATGAGAACGAAGAATCTTTGGAAAGATCATAACTGAGGACTTTGAATCTATGAAACGTAAAAGCAAAGGATGTTGAGTCCTATGAAATTAAAAATAGAGAACGTTGAGTCCTATGAAACTAAAAATGGAGGACATTGAGTCCTATGGAACTAAAGACAAATAATGTTGAGTCCTATGAAACTAAAAACGAAATACATTCAGTCCTATGAAAGTAAAAAGAAGGACGTTAAGTCCTATGAAACTAAAAACAAAGGACGTTGAGTCCTATGAAACTAAAAATGGAGGATATTGAGTCCTATGGAACTAAAAACGAAGGACATTGAGTCCTATGAAATTAAAAACGGAGGATGTTAAGTCTTATGACACTAAAAATGAAAGACATTCAGTCCTATGAAAGTAAAGAGAAGGACATTGAGTCCTAGGAAACTAAAAATGAAGGATGTTGAGTCCTGTTAAACTAAAAACGGAGGATGTTGAGTCCTATGAAACTTAAAAGGAGGATGTTGAGTCCTATGAAACTAAAAAAGGAGAACATTAAGTCCTATGAAACTAAAAACAGAGGGCATTGAGTCCTATGAAAGTAAAAAGGAGGACATTAAGTCCTATGAAAGTAAAAAAGAGGACGTTGAGTCCTATGAAACTAAAAACGGAGGACGTTGAGTCCTATGAAACTAAAAAGAAGTACATTGAGTTTTATGAAAGTAAAAAAGAAGGATGTTGAGTCCTATGAAACTTAAAAAGGAGGACGTTGAGTCCTATGAAATTAAAAGCGGAGGACGTTGAATCCTATGAAAGTAAAAAGGAGGACATTGAGTCCTATGAAACTAAAAACGAAGGAGACATTGAGTCCTATGAAACTAGAAAGGAGGACATTGAGTCCTATGAAGCTAAAAATGGAAGACATTGAGTCCTATGAAACTAAAAAGGAGGACGTTGGGTCCTATAAAACTAAAAGCGGAGGACATTGAGTCCTATGAAACTAGAAAGGAGGAGGTTAAGTCCTATGAAACTAAACGGAGGACGTTGAGTCATATGAAACTAAAAGGGAGGACGTTGAGTCCTATGAAAGGAAAAATGGAGGACGTTGAGTCCTATGAAATTTAAAACAGATGATGTTGAGTCCTATGAAACATAAAGCAGAGGACGTTGAGTCCTATGAAAGTAAAAACAAAGGACGTTGAATCCTATGAAACTAAAACTAAAGGACGTTGAGTCCTAGAAACATAAAGTTGAAAAAGAGGACATTGAATCCTAGTAAACTAAAAACAAAGGATGTTGAGTCTTATGAAACTAAAATCAAAGGACGTTGAGTCCTTTGAAGCTAAAAACAAAGGACGTTAAATCCTATGAAACTAAAAATGGAGGACATTGAGTCCTATGAAATATAAAACAAAGGACGTTGAGTCCTATGAAATTAAAAATAGAGGTCGTTGAGTCCTATAAAACTAAAGAGAAAGGACATTGAGTCCTATGAAAGATAAAGTTGAAAAGAGGACGTTAAGTCCTATGAAACATAAAGCAAAGGACGACGAGTCCTATGAAATTAAAACCTGAGGACGTTGAGTCCTATGAAACTAAAGACAAAGGACATTGAGTCCTATGAAAGATAAAGTTGAAAAAGAGGATGTTGGGTCCTATGAAACCTAAAGCAGAGAATGTTGAGTCCTATGAAACTAAAAATAGAGGACGTTGAGTCCTAGGAAACTAAAGACAAAGGACATTGAGTCATATGAACATGCCAACAGGTATTGGTACACAGAGGCTCAAACTTGTAAGAAGGCGAGAGGCTGACTCTCTAAAAGGGCCATTCATCCCAAACTCAAAAGGGAAAACATTGATCTTGGAAACTGGCATATGTAGAGAAGATTATGCTCATAAAGCATATGAGTTTTGGAATGCATTATCATGAATAAAAAGAGGCATGTGAACTTCACAGTCAATGCAGGCTTTGTACCCAACAATGTGATGCATAAGGCTTTTAGTCATGAAAAATACGCAATGCTCATGGCATTCTTTTTTCTTTTGCTTTTTTTTAAAGCACAGATTGGTTGTGTCTTTCTAAAAGATGTAACAATTCATGCAACCTCATCTTGTCTTTTATTTGATTCATATGCTTGGCAATTTTGGATGACAATAGTGGAGCCATTTGACATTTAATCAATCAACTAAAATATTGATTCCAAGGTCTGTCCCTTTCTTTTTGTTTAAAACTTCGATTACTCTGCACATCAAGGAAATATAAGGCTTTGGGACCGACCACGTGAACCATTGATGGCAATGGATTATTACTCTTTGGTATATGACCAAGTGAAACTTTCCTAATTTAAGATCATAGAGGGATGCCATAGGTCCATCGATCCAGTTGAAGCTTGATGATATGGGATGATCCCAAAAGAGTTTATGTAACAAAAGGTTGCCCTTAGATTCGAAAGGAACCCCAGGGACTCTATGTGAGCGACTGACATTGGATGTACCCTACTATCATAATTGCCTTCGTGCATCTTTCATGAGCTCCTAATTCAATGAGTTTTCTTCTCAAATGTGCAAGTGGGAACCTCGGGATTCCTTTTTTTTTTACAACCACAAGCGTGTGCGTATTCCATTCTAGAATCCAAACTCATAAGCAAAATTAGTCCTTACTTGATCCACATGAGCTTTATTGGCTTATAACATGGCCAGGGGTTAAGAGGGCTATGAAAGAAAAGGTCTGAGAGGCTCAAAGAGTGTTTAAGGGTTACATAGAGTAAGAACCTTGAGCACTATGCTCGCACTTTTATTCATTCCAACTTTTCGGGCTAGGCTCTACTTCATTTGTCTTATACATTGACCATCATGGCACTTTTGTGCCTTCCTTGTGAAATTTGGAGAACTTGTCTCTTTTTAATTCACCCGTCTTTGGTGGAATTTTTTTTAACATCATTCGGGCCCAACCTCATGCACGTGTTGCTTGCATTGCTTTTCTTGCCAGTTTGGCGGTGGTTCCTACTCTTGTTTTTTTTGTTTATATATATATTATTTTAAGAAAACAATTATATTTTGGCTTAGAGTGGGTAGCAAGGGATAAATTAGTGTTTGGGATGAAGAAACACGACCATGTGTCATTTCAAATCTTGAATGGAGACTCTTACAGTTTGAATTTTGGGATAGAACCTCTAATAAACATGTTCCTGATTTTCTTCATCTTCTTCTTCTTTTTTCATTTTTTTATTCTTTTTTTTTCTTGTATATATACCCAACTTTTGCCTAGGCTACCTTTTTCGGGTTTTCAATCTACTAGGTGAGAACTTCTTATTTATCCTTAGGTTCACTTGAAGCTCGTGCATGGTGCCTGTCATTGCCCTAGTGTAGGGTTTAGAGGTATCTTCTACTAACGTTCCTCGTGTCGCGCCTTTGTACTAAGAAAGAGTGAAAGAAAAGAAGATATGAAAGAAACTGTGCAGGTTTTCGAAAGAGAATTTTCAAGGACGAGAATATTAAAATAATTTTTATTGACAGATTAAACCAAATGACTCTTACTCTTCACAAAACTTTTAAGAAAGACAAAAATTTTAAGAAAGATAAGATGAGGTTGCATGAATGTCTGTACTTATTATTTATTAATCTGAAACACAGTCGATCAAATGTTTATTCAATTTTACTTGTTGCTTATGACACCCCTACCAAACGTGTAGAATGCGTAATTTCTTATTGGACAAACTTGGAGATCAACTCCGAAGCACAGGTCACATGAACAATCAAACTAGTGGCGAACATTCATATTCCAGTGAAAATTAAATAAATATGCAAAGATATGATTGTGAGAGAATGAGAGATGTTGACATCAAATTCATCCATATTATTAACATTGCAATTGTTGTTTGCAATAATAGCAAAAACATGAAAATCCTAATTGTGGAACTAATGCCTTCCAAGGTTATTTTGCTTATGCCAAAGAATCAAGAGTTAAGCAAATTTCAAAGATTCAAGAATCAAGTTCTCAAGAATCAAGTTTCAAGAATCAAGATTCAAGGATAATCAAGATCAAGATTCAAGACTCAAGATTCAAGAATCAAGAGAAGACTCAATCAAGATAAGTACTAAAAAAGTTTTCCAAAACATTGAGTAGCACAAGAAGTTTTCACAAAATCATTACCAAAAAGTTTTACTCTCTGATAATCGATTACCAGAAGGTAGTAATTGATTACCAGTGTTTTAAAACGTTAAGATTTCAAATTTCAAGAGTTACAACTTGTGTTTAACAGTTTTAAATCATTTAAAACTAGTGTAATCGATTAAACAACACTTGTAATCGATTACCAGAGCTTCTAAACGTTTTAATTTTCAAAATTCAAAATGAAGAGTCACATCTGTTAATGGTAATCGATTACCAGTGACTGATTTCGAAAAATACATTTCAAAAAGTCACAATTCTTCAAGTGACCTTGTTCTGAAATTTTTTTCAAAAGTCACAACTTTTTAAGTGACTAGTTTTAAAGAAATTGCCAAGAGTCACAAGCTTTGACTTAAGTCATCAAGAGATTATAAATATGTGACCATGGCATGAGTTTCAAAATTAATAAAAGAATCAACTATCAATTATCAATCATCTATCTTTCAATCTTTTTTCAACATCATCTCTCAACATCTTTAAATATCTTTCAATATCTTTATGATTCATTTTCTCTTCATCTTTCAAAATCTTTTTGTTCAGTCCTTTCTCTTTCAAGAAAGGTTCTTTGATCAAAAACTTGTACTATTCTTTTTCATTCTCTTCTCCCTTTGCCAAAAGAATAGAATGACTAACCGCCTGAATTCTTTTGTGTCTCTCTTCTCCCTTTGCCAAAAGAACGAAGGACTAACTGCCTGAATTCTTTTATGTCTCTCTTTTCCCTTACAAGAGAATTCAAAGGACTAACCGCCTGAGAATTCTTTTGATTCTTCCCTTCCCCTTAAACAAAAGATTTCAAAGGACTAACCGCCTGAGATATCTTTTGTTTCCCCTTACAAAGATTCAAAGGACTAACCGCCTGAGAATTCTTTGTCCCAACACATTGGAGGGTACATCCTTTATGGTACAAGTAGATGGTACATCTACTTGGGGATTGTTATACTGAGAACAAGAGAGGGTACATCTCATGTGGATTAGTTCAAGTGGAGGGTACATCCACTTGGTTTTTCAAAGAGAACAAGGGAGGGTACATCCCTTGTGGATCTTTGGCTTGTAAAGGTTTTTACAAGGTTGAAAGAAATCTCAAGAACCGTAGGTTGCTTGGGGACTGGATGTAGGCACGGTTTGTGGCCGAACCAGTATAAATCTTGTTTTTGTCTTCTTCTTCCCTACACTCTTTAATTTTTGTTGTGTACTTTTAATTATCGCTTTTACTTTTGGTTAAGTTTCTATTTTTGTTCTTTACTTTCTTAACTTTGTAGTAAAAGCCTAATTGAATCTAGTAACATTAAGAATGATAGATTTTTTAGTTAGTCAAGGCACGTTCATAATTAATTCAACCCCCCTTCCTAATTATTCTGAGGCCACTTGATCCAACATTGATGAGTCCTTGGAAATATCCAGCAGCAAATCTTCAAATTGCTCCAAGCATCATGCATAGTATCGCTTGACAACGTCAGAATTCACAGGCGAAGGCAGCTCTTCACCATCCATATTTGTGAGTATCAGTGTTCCACCCAAGAATGCCTTCTTCACCATAAAAGGTCCTTCATAGTTTTGGGCCTATTTCCCTCGAAGATCTTTCTGAACAGGTGACACCTTCTTCAAAACAAGATCTCCCTCAATGAATCTACGCGGGCTCACCCTTTTGTCGAAAATATTCTTCATTCTTCTTTAATACAACTATTCGTGACTCAAAACAGCCAATGTATTTCTTTCAATAAGATTCAACTGGTCAAAATGTGTCTGGACCCATTCTACTTCTTCCAACTTTGCTTCTAAAAGAACCCTCAAAGAAGTGTGAATGTATGTGTATGAAGGTTTTGATGATGCCAAGATGTAAGCAACACAAGATTACTTCAAGATCAAGAAAAAAAGATCAAGAGAAAGATAAGACTTATTACTATAGAGGCTTTTCAAAAAGATGATTTTCAAAAACATGATTTTCAAAATGATTACACAAAATTTTAAAAATATTTTATCACTAGTAATCGATTACCAGGCAATGTAATCAATTACCAGAGACATATTACTATAGAGGCTTTTCAAAAAGAAGTTTGAAATTTAAAATTTAAAATTTAAAATTTAAATATTGTAATCGATTACTACTAATGAAACTTCAGAAATTCAAATTGAAAAGTCATGACCCCTCAATATATAACTGTGTAATCGATTATCAAGAGGCTGTAATCGATTACTAGTAAGATAATTTTTTAAATATATTCTGAAAAGTCACATCTCTTCAAAAGTTTTTGAAAATCCATCAAGGGCCTATAAATACGTGACTTGTCTACGAAAATCTTCAGATTTTTTCATAACCTTATTGTCTTATTCTCTTAAGAACAAATCATTGTCCAAACACTTGCAAATCAATTGAGTATTCTTCTAAGATCTTCTACTTGTATCATCTTCTCTAAATGAGAGAAAAACTTTTGTACTTTCTGAAAAGAATTGTTGTGATCAAGAGACTGTTTATCTCTTGAATTGTGAGAATCCTGAATTCAAGGGAGAGGAATCCCTAGGTGGTTCAGAAGTTGTAAAAGAGTTTTACAAAGATAGTAAAAATCTCAAGTGGGTTGCTTGAGGACTAGATGTAGGCACGGGAAATGGCCGAACCAGTCTAAATCGAGTTTGCATTTCTTTCTTCCCTTATCTCAGTTATTTTATTGCAGTTTATTTTATCTTGTGCATTTAATAGAACATTATTGAATTGATTGCTTCTTCTTCTTCTTCTATATTATGAGCCTATCATATATCATTTAAAAGGGGACTTAAATTTGTTAAAAGGAAAATTTTAAAACTTAATTCACCCCCCTCTTAAGTTATTGAGGCCACTTGTCCAACAAGAAGGAATCTCTACTTCAAAAGGGAGGACAACTTTCATCCTATATACCAATGAAAACGGGGTTGCCCCAATAGAAGTACGCACAGAAGTTCGATAACCATGCAATCCGAATGGCAGCACCCCATGCCAATCTTTGTATGTCACTGTCATCTTTTGGATGATCTTCTTGATTTTCTTATTGGTGGCCTCAACTGCAACGTTCATCTTGGGCTGATAAGGTGTCGAATCATGGTGTTGGATCTTGAAATTCTTACATAAGTCCTTCATCATCTTGTTCATGCTCATCATTGCTTCCATCATCATTGTCATTTGCCCCTTCATGGCCTCCATATCGGCCTTCATTTGCTCTTGTACTTGTTCTATGTCACTCATTATGTTAGTCTTGGCATGCATCTAGTATGGGTGTCGTAAAGCACAGTCTTTCTTACTTATCACAATGATTACTTTTTTCTTATTTAAAGGAAAGAATGTCATGAGCAATGCATAAAAATGCAGCAAAACAAATATGCATGAATGCATGTAAATGATAAGTTGCTAAAGTATGACAAATTTTATACAGAACGCTTAATAGAACATAGGGTTGAATCGACTATAATTTTTATTAAAACAACATTGTTCATGGTGTCAAGGTCACATCCATGGTTCCTAATTATGTAAGTCATTAGTTCAATCATGTGCGGGCAGTAGTAAAAAAAGCTATGAACTTCATCGGGAGTAGAGCATACGCGGCCATCGCCTTGGCTTTAGCTAGTAGTTTTGGGAGCTCTTGACTTTCATTTAGTGTGAGAGTGAACCTGTCCATCCACTTCATGCCTTCTTTATGTAATAACTCCATCACCTCTTCCCTTGCCTCCTTTTCAGCTTATAAGGCCAACACCTTCATCTGCTCATATCTCAACGTCTGCTCATGAATAGTAGCTAGATTATGTCTCTCTTTCATCAGCTTCTCCTTATACTGGTCAATGATTATCAACATATTCTTCTCTGTCATGCTCAACTGCTCCTTCAAGCTTTTCCTTTGACTCCCGACAATTTCTTAACTCAGCCTTTAGCATTACGTTCTCAATTATTGCTTCGTCTCTCTCAACCCTTCTTAGTTTGAGCTCATTGCTATTGCCTAGCAAAGCCCATTGGAACCTTTTTCTGCTCGAATCTTCCCCTCGGGCTTTTTCATTTCCTGCTCTAGCGCTTCAACTGTGGACATGTTGATATCCTTTAGCCTGTCACATTTTTGCCTAACCCAGGTGATCACCCCTTTCAGCTTGTCCTTCGCCACTTTTGTCCTTTCCAATTTGGCTTTCAAGACTCGTACCTCTTTGCTCTCCTCGAGCACCTCCGTCTCTACCTTATTCGGACCCTCCAACTTTTTTAGCCAAGCAATCCCTTTCACTCTAACTTTCAGCCATTTGTGATAACCGCCTATGGCACCGTTCCTTCTTCCCCTAAGCTTCTTATCTATCCTTTCCAATTGATTCCACACCCTACAAATCTTCTGAAATATCCTCATATTAGCTTCATTGAATCCTCGTGTAATGAAAGACATGATGGCGCACCTCTCATAGGATACCCTAACTGTCTTATTGCCAACATATGGTTATAATTAATGCAACCCCTTGTCATCATCAAAGGGACATTCAGAAATCCTTCGCCTGAACACAATACCCCTGCTACCCCTTCTTTCCATCGTGGGAACCAACTAATGAAAAATCCCGTTGCGCTTGTCAACAGCTCTTCCCAATTTACTTTGTCTTTCCCCAAGCACATGTGATGATCCTATAGAGGACAAACAAATCTACTTCAGTGATTAAGGACATGTGACACTAACCATACATAAAGGGCAGGTGTACAATAGACAATCCTCACACTACTCTTCTCATATCTCAGGTCGAACGTATCATACACATTTGCCAACACAACAACAATTGGGCTTTCCTTACTACGGTGATAGACAAGAAAGGCGTCAATCGCAGCCAAATCCACAAGTCCGTCTACATTCAAAAGCAGTACCACCCCAAACACCAGCAGTGCTAATACATCCATGAATGATGCTCACTTCCCTTGGTTTGCTTAAGCTTCCGCCTTTTCCTCCAAACACTTCCTAGGTATACCTACCACTTCATTCTTCCTTTTCTCCACTTGATCTAACTCTCACTCTGAGATTTTGACTACTCTCGCCACCTTTTCCATAGAAGAGTAGTACCCAGAAAAGAGGTATGGCTTCCTTCCTCCCATTGGCCATCCTAAGATCCCCTGGAACTCCTTTATGGTCAGTGCTAGCTGAAAGTCCCAAAAAGTGAAACATCTTAGAGGTTGGTCATAGTATTGGGTGAGAGCTGCAATGGCCTCGACTAACATTTCTATCATTGCCAGATCCCAGATCTTTCCATATACCTTGCTAAAAGGTTGATGTTGCACAACATCCATTTTTTTCCCCAACTTTCGCAAGCCAACTACTTCTAGACTTTGACCTTGACTTGACAAAACCTTTTCTTAAAAGACTGTGCTTGGCTCAACCCCATGTTCCAAAGAATAGAAACTTTGATCACCAATACTTCGACAACCTATCACAGAGGAGATATGATGAATGAGTGATCGAGGCCGTACCCGAATCAAATAAACATGAAAATGCAGTAACTAGGAAGTGATCCTAGGTCGTTTCCCAACGAGCAGTGACAAACCAAATGTTCATAATATACTTGCAGTAACAGTAACGATTGGGGGGGGTTTGTTTGTTTTGTGATTAAAGAGAAGAACAAGTAAACTGGAATACGAAATTACTAATATTAAAAATGGGTTGTTTCCTTTGATTCAGAAGTCATTCTCTTATCCTGGGTTATGGAGAATTCGTCCCTAACAGTCAACCACTTAATCCAACCCTATTTCAATTTACTAAGCGAAAATCAACTTAGGGTTGTCAATACGTGATTAGGCACCACATACACCAGTTAGCCCTTCGTCCATTAAGCATGAACGCAAGTTGGGCTCAGAGGCAATTAATCGAACACGAAGCGTGCACTGATTAATATTCACGAATTTGGGATAACTGGTGAAGGGAAAACTGCCAGGGAACCACATTTCAAGCAAAACCTCAAAGAGAGTTGGGCTTCGTCCTCAAAAGGAAACAACACCAGAAAATCTAGCCTTCCATGGATTCAAACAGAAAACGCAAATGAAACATGAAGCAGAAACGTAAATGAACAAAAACGTAAATGAACAGAAACGTAGATGAAACAGGAACGTAAATGAGAGTAGAAGAAGAAGCAAGAACGAAATTGTAATTAGGAACAGAAAACGTAAAATTGCATTACGTGAACAGTAGCATTAAGCAGATAAACGAAAACCCTAAAACAAAAGCTCTGAATAATGAATAGCATAACAGAATACCTTGCACGAATCCCAAGGCTGCTATTTAAAAAGAGTCACTCAAAGTCACTGGGCCCTATTACAATACTCTGGCCCAAAACGAAATAAACACTGAACAACATAAAATAAAATTGCGAAATTTCCTAATTAGAAATTAACTAAGGTAAGCGCTGCTTAATTTGCCCTCTTCAAGTCCATAACCAAAATTCGGATTAAGCCCAATGTTTCATTAATTCCTGAAATTAGATTAAAAACATCAAATTAGCTAAATGAGCCCAAATAATAAAACTGCCTGATTAATTGACAATTAAGACCAATCAGTAATTAAAATGGTGCAAAAAGGGTTTAGAAAATAGAAGAAAATGATGGCACATCAAAACCCCCCATACTTAGCCTTTTGCACTCCTGGGCAAAATGAAACAAAGAACAAAATCCAAGGATATCAAAGAGAGACAAACAAACACATTCATATATTTCTCAATGAACATCAAGGAATGAAAGGAATGGGTAACATCTAACATAAGGAGATCCAAAAAGTCAAGACATTCATGAAAATCATCCAAGCAACCCAATCATGGCAAAATAGTTAATCAGCTCAAGAATGAAAAGTGATAAAGCCTCACAAGATATACACTCTATCTCTCAAGTGTCTAGGCTACTATTTACCCTCAAAGCACCCATGAAAGCAAACACCACATAGACTTGGCAAGATTCTAAAATTGACAATCAACCCACAAACACAAGCACATGAGGATCAAAAGGTCTTTTAAGGTTGTAATGGGGCCAAGGACAAGATATGGATAAATATGGAATAAGTGGCTAAATCCCAAGGGAATAGAGGAGCAAAGGGGAATAAGTGCATATTAAGAAAAAAATAAGAAAATAAAAAGAAGTAAAGATAAAAATTAAACATGAAGAGTAGAACCAAGAGTTTCATCATTCTTGTGCCATTTAAGATCTTATTCATTCAACTTTATTGCTTTTCTTTTTCTTTTTTCGAATTTTTTTTTTTCAAATATTTTTTTTTTTACTCTATAGCCTTTGAGAAACAACATTTCATTTAGCATGTCCAACATTTAACCAATATACAATGTACATCAAGTATGGCCCAAAATACATCATGAAGCATAGCCAACAAAACAAGTTGTCCAATGAAACAAAAACCCCCCATACTTATTCCCAAAACAATTCCAAAGCTCCAAAATTCCTTAAGGATATGGTGATATCATGGTTTTTCACTTAAGGCTTGTAGTGAGCTTCAAAACAAGGAAAGGGAAACAAGGCTCAAAAGGGATATCAAAGGAATTAATTCAAGGTAAGTCCATTTGGCTAGAAGCTTATAAGAACAAAATTGCCTCAATCATTTCCAAATATGCATATGAATTAGGACACATCAACAAGAATCAAGCCAAGGCTATTGTGCAAGCAATCAATGGGGCAAAACACACCAAATGATTATGATGATGGATGGCTCAAATTCTCACAAAGGTAAAATCATCACTTTCAAATTGAGCTTTCGAAACTATCATGACATGTAGAGAAGAATCAAGGATTTCAAGTCACAAAATGTCAAGAACTTTTATTTTCAAAACAATTACCCATTTCTTGAACATATCCTATAATTCAAAGAAAAACATGCAAAGTCGTACGTGCACACAAAATTGACCCAAAATATTAAACTAAAAATCCGACGAAACTAACAACATTAACAAATTAACACAACTAACAAATTAACAAAACCAACAAAACTAGCAAAACCAAAGAACACTCCCCCCCCCCCCCCCCCCCCCAATACTTAAACAACACATTGTCCTCAATGTAGCACAATTAAAAGATTAAAAACAATTAAATCATCAAAGAGAATCGGACAAGTGTAATAAAAGCAAAGAAGGAGATAGGAAAAGAAAAACTCCCTAAGTCATGGTGGAGGAAGAGTAGGGTGGAGTAAGGAAGTCTCTTCCACCACTACGTCCACTAAAGAAGGGTTCATGAGGAATGGCTTAAGTCGATGTCCGTTGACCTTGAAGCTCTTGTTTGTGGAGTCGCTTTTGATCTCAACTGTACCATAAGGAAAAACATTAGTAACAACAAAAGGACCAATCCACTTAGACCTCAACTTACCACTCATGAGTCCAAGCCTAGAATTATACAATAACACTTTTTGCCCAACCACGAAGTCTTTTTTAACTATCATACTATCATGGAACTTCTTGGTCTTTTCTTTGTAGAACTTGGCATTCTCGTAGGCTTCTAGGCGGATTTCATCTAACTCACTCAGTTGCAACTTCCTTTCCTCGCCAGCTTGATCCATAGAGAAGTTGCAAGTCTTCACTGCCCAGTATGCTTTGTGCTCAATTTCTACTGGAAGATGACATGCCTTTCCAAAGACAACCCGATAAGGAGACATTCCTATAGGTGCTTTGTAGACAGTCCGATGTGCCCAGAGAGCATCATCAAGCCTGGTACTCCAATCTTTCCTGCTTGGCTGCACAATATTCTCTAGAATTCTCTTGATTTCCCTGTTAGAAATTTCTGCCTGTCCATTAGTCTAGGGGTGGTATGGTGTGGATACCCTGTGTACCACCCCGTACTTTTTAAGTAGGGCATGCATTGTCCTATTGCAAAAATGGGTTCCTTGATCACTAACAATTGCTTTAGGTACTCCAAACCTGCAAAACAGATTAGACCTGACAAAGTCTGCGACAACTTTAGCATCATTAGTTCTAGTGGGCTTGGCTTCCACCCATTTTGAAACATAGTCAACTGCAAGGAGAATGTAAACATAACCAAAAGAGACAGGAAAAGGACCCATGAAATCTATACCCCAGACATCAAACACCTCACAGAATAGCATAGGTTGCTGAGGCATTTGTTGTCGCCATGTAAGTGTATTTCCTGCTCTCTGACACTGCTCACAAGTGCTGCAGATCTTCCACGCATCTTTAAAGATGGTGGGCCAATAAAAACCACAATCAAGCACTTTGCGAGCTGTCCTTTGAACACCCAGATGACCTCCCGGTGCGGAAGAATGAGAGAACTGCAGGACTGAGTCAGTCTCATGATCTGGAATGCACCGTCTAATGACCTGATCACTGCATAATTTCCACAAGTAGGGGTCATCCCAAATAAAATGCTTAGCATCACTTTTAATTTTATCTTTTTGGGCCTTAGATGCTAAGGGAGGAAAAACAGAGGCAACTAAATAATTGACAATGTTAGCAAACCAGGGAGTAGAAAGAGAGTCAGAAATACTATACAATATATACAAATGATCATCTGGGAAATCATCCCGAATAGGTGAATTTGCATCAGAGACACGTTTGATCCGACTCAAATGATCAGCAACTAGATTTTGTGCTTCGCTCCTATCACGGATCTCCAAGTCAAACTCTTGGAGCCAGAGCATCCATCGGATCAACCTAAGCTTAGAATCAGCCTTCTTCAACAAGTACTTTAGAGCTGCATGGTCAGTATAAACAATAATGTGAGTACCAAGAAAATAAGATCGAAATTTTTCAAGAGCAAAAACTATGGCTAGAAGCTCTTTCTCAGTAGTAGTATAATTTGCTTGGGCAGCATCTAAAGTCCTAGAAGCATAATATATCACCCTGGGCAATTTATCAATTTTCTGAGCAAGGACAACCCCCAATGCATAATTTGATGCATCACACATAAGCTCAAAAGGGGCTGTTCAGTCAGGTGCCTGGATGATGGGGGTGGTAGTCAGCGCTCTTTTGAGGCAATCAAAAGCCTCTTTGCATCTGTCATTAAAGTCAAACTCCACCTCCTTTTGCAACAAGTTGGACAATGGAAGGGCTACTTTGCTAAAATCCCTTATAAAGCGCCTGTAGAATCCTGCATGACCAAGAAAAGATCGCACCTCTCGCACACAAGAGGGGTAAGGCAATTGTGAAATAACAGAAATTTTTGCAGGATCTACTTCAATACCCTTATTGGAAATAATGTGGCCTAAAACTATACCTTGCTCAACCATAAAATGACATTTTTCAAAATTTAGAACAAGGTTAGTTTCAATGCATCTATTCAAAACTTTTTCCAAACTATTCAAACAACCATCAAAAGAGGATCCATATACAGTGAAATCATCCATGAACACCTCTATGCAATTTTCTAAAAAATCACTGAAAATACTAATCATGCACCGCTGGAAGGTACCAGGGGCATTGCACAGGCCAAAAGGCATCCTCCTATAGGCAAAAGTGCCGAAGGGGCAGGTGCATGTGGTCTTTTCCTGATCCTCAGGAGCAATAGTAATTTGCATATAACCAGAAAAACCATCAAGGAAACAGTAGTGGGATTTACCTGCCAGGCGTTCAAGCATCTGGTCAATGAATGGCAGGGGAAAATGGTCCTTTTTGGTAACCTGGTTCAGCCTCCTATAATCAATGCAGACTCTCCAACTGTTCTGCACCCGAGTAGGAATTAGCTCCTCCTTCTCGTTTTTTATCACTGTGAGGCCGGTCTTCTTCGGGACTACCTGGATGGGACTCACCCATTGGCTGTCAGAGATAGGATAAATGATTCCAGCTTGCAAAAGCTTGGTTATCTCCTTCTTCACTACATCAAGAATCACCGGGTTGAGTCTTCTCTGTGGTTGTCTTACTGGTTTAGCTCCATCCTCTAAATTTATTCGATGCATACATGTGGATGGGCTAATACCAGGAATGTCCGCCAGGGTCCAGCCTATAGTCTTCTTATGCTTCTTGAGAACTGACAACAACTTCTCCTCTTGCTCATCAGCAAGGGAGGCAGATATAATCACTGGAAAACTCTTGCTATCATCCAAGTAAGCGTATTTTAAATTTGATGGCAGAGGCTTCAATTCTGGTGTGGTCGGCTAGACAGTGGTAGAAGGGGATGGTTTCTCAGCCTTTACCTCATAAAGAAAGTCAGAGGTATGTGTACTTCCTGAAACATGGTTAGTCCTATCTGACTCTATAAAATCAATCTCAAGAGGTAAAACACCAGCACCAGGCATGCAATCAATATCACTCTCAGATTCACTCTCAGCATCAAATTCAGACATATGATCAAGTACAATTTCAGACTCAATGCATGAAGAGTGAGAGGCATGCAGATTAGAATAAAGATCAGTCATGTATTCATCAACAACATGGTCAATTATTTCAGCACGAAATACAGAAAGATCTTCAGATGGGTATTTCATAGCATCCAAAATATTAAAATGAACAGTTATGTCACCAAATTCCATAGACAGTGTGCCTGCATAAACATCTATCTTAGTTCTAGCAGTTTTCATAAAGGGTCTGCCTAGAATGATGGGAACTGATCCTTGAGAAAATCCATCTTCCATATTCAAAATATAAAAATCAACAGGGAAAATCAGTTCACCAACTCTAACTAAGACATCTTCTATGAAACCAACAGGGTAGGCAACACTTCTATTAGCTAAATGAATTACCACATCAATTGACTGCAAGGGGCCTAGAGATAGAGAATTAAAAATAGACAGAGGCATAACACTAACAGAAGCTCCTAAATCTAGCATGACATTGTCAAGCTTACTATTCCCTATGATACAAGGTATGCTGAATGTACCTGGATCTTTGCATTTTTCAGGAATTTGAGGAACAGATTTACCAATCAATGCGGAGACATTTCTGCCCATGCTAATCCGTTCACTTCCTTTAAGCTTCCGCTTATTAGTGCACAGCTCCTTCAAGAATTTGGCATATCTTGGAATTTGCTTTATCGCATCCAACAGAGGTATGTTTACCTCTACTTTTCTAAACGTTTCCAAGATCTCTTTCTCTGCCTCTTCCATTTTTTTGTTGGAAACTGCTCTTGGAGGGAATGGAAGAGGGGGAATGTGTTGCTTCTGCAATTCAGAATTACCTGTGGAAGAAGATTCACCTGCACAGAAATTGTTAGGTAAATTTTTGTCATCACCTTTTTCTGGAATAGAGTGAAGTTTGGCAGGTTCATTTGCAGATGAGGACGGTGCTACGGGTTGAGGTCCTTGACATTGCTTTCCCGACCTCAATGAAATGGCACTGACATTTTTGGGATTTTGGACAGCTTGAGAAGGCAGCTTGTCAGAATTCTGGGATTGTTGTTGATTCAATTGGGTAGCCAATTGTCCCATCTGATTGGTTAAGCTCTGAATGGAGGCTCTGGTCTCTTGCTGAAACTGCATGTTCTGCATAGTCATTTGCCTCACAAGTTCTTCGAGGGAAGGTTGTGGAGGGGCCTCAACTGTTGGCTGTTTCTGGGGTTGTTGTTGTTGTTGGATTGGTGGAGGAATGTATGGTCTGCTTGGGCCAGCAGCATTTTGGAAGGAAGGAGCAGGCTGCTGTTGTTGTTGCTGAGGGCTGGACCATCTGAGGTTAGGGCGATTCCTCCATCCAGGGTTGTATCTGTTGCTGGAGAGGTCATAATTGTTCTGCTGTGGTTGATTTTGCTGCTGAGGTTGAGGAGGTCTATTGTAAATATTTGCAGCATAAGCTTCAGGCTGCTCAATTGCTCCAGGTTGCTGCATGGAAGGGCAAAGGTCTGTATGGTGGTCAGCAGAGGAGCACAAACCACAAACCCTTGCAACAGGTACAGATTTCTGATTCAAGGCCAGCTGGGTTACCAAGTTAACCAATGCATCCAGTTTGCCTTCAAGCTTCTTAGTTTCAGATGATGCAGATGGGTTTGTAGCTACCTCATGCACTCCTCTAATGACTATGGCATCATTTCTGGCGCTAAACTACTGAGAGTTGGAAGCCATCTTCTCAATTAAATTTCTGGCTTCAGCAGGAGTCATGTCTCCAAGGGCTCCACCACTGGCAGCATCTATCATACTTCTCTCCATATTACTGAGTCCTTCATAAAAATATTGGAGAAGAAGCTGTTCTGAAATCTGATGGTGGGGGCAACTGGCACATAGTTTCTTAAATCTCTCCCAGTACTCATACAGGCTCTCTCCACTGAGTTGTCTAATACCTGAGATATCCTTCCTGATGGCTGTGGTCCTGGAAGCAGGGAAAAATTTTTCTAAGAATACTCTCTTAAGGTCATCCCAGCTCGTGATGGACCTTGGAGCAAGGTAATACAGCCAGTCCTTTGCCACTCCCTCTAATGAATGAGGAAAAGCCTTCAGAAATATGTGATCCTCTTGGACATCTGGGGGTTTCATGGTTGAGCAGACAATGTGAAATTCTTTCAAATGTTTGTGCGGGTCTTCACCTGCAAGGCCATGAAACTTTGGAAGCAAATGAATCAGTCCAGTTTTAAGAACATATGGGACATCCTCATCAGGGTATTGGATGCACAAGCTTTCGTAGGTGAAATCAGGTGCAGCCATTTCCCTTAGAGTCCTCTCACGGGATGGAGGTTGTGCCATGTTCTCAGAATGTGCAAAATCAGAATGCTCAGAATCAGAATGCTCAAAATTATAATGTTCAAGATCAGGATGTTCAAAATCACCAATAACAGAATGCATAGATTCACCAGTAATGGAATGCTTAGAATGATCAAAAGGTATAAAATGATGCCTAACTAATCTATGAAATGTCCTATCTATCTCAGGATCAAAGGGTTGTAAGTCAGATGGATTACCTCTAGTCATACACTACATTCAACATGCACACAACTAGTTGCCTTATCATGTAAATAAAGGTGTAGGTTTGAACTACAGCTACCCTCAAATGATATCCAAATGACTTGAAATTTTGTGAGCAACCTTATAAAATGATGAGAAGATAGCACAAAAAATTTCAGACAAAAATTCAAAGTCTAACTATGAAAGCTAAAAATGGTAAGTTAAGAAAAATAAGTGAATAAAACTTGAAAAATAAAAAACTTTTGACAGAATCGCTTTTTTTTGGACGATGGAGACCCCAGCCGGCCTATGGCCTGCTCCCACAGCGTAGGAAATTTTTTTCTACCCCAAATGCATATATAATAATTGCGATTCTGATAACCGGAGCAAAAGTTATGGCCGTTTGAAGTTTTGACAAACACAAAATTTGCTAGTTTTTTGGAACTTTCAAATCTGACCAAACTAAAGGCTCTAGTTATTTTTCCCACAAAATATGGATTAAAAGAAGTTACCACAAAAAAATTCAGCCAAAATTAACAACCCTAGCTACTAAAACAAAAAATCTCAAATAATTCAGCATGGGTGGTCGCTAAAATCCGTCTCTAATTGATTTCTACTACTACTCTGTTTTTGCCGCAAGCACAATCTTCACAGCAAAACACCCAAGACTGAAACAGGGGAAACGCTTAATGGAAAAACTGAAACAGAACACACATTAAACAAAATACCAGGACATTAAACAACACTAACACACATACTAACACAATACTAACAATTTAAACATAAAACACGAAAGGATTAAACACACAACACTAGCTAGCTATTATGAACCTTTGGACACTACTCCTCGGCAACGGCGCCAAATTTGATCGAGGCCGTACCCGAATCAAATAAACATGAAAATGCAGTAACTAGGAAGTGATCCTAGGTCGTTTCCCAACGAGCAGTGACAAACCAAATGTTCATAATATACTTGCAGTAACAGTAACGATTGGGGGGGTTTGTTTGTTTTGTGATTAAAGAGCAGAACAAGTAAACTGGAATACGAAATTACTAATATTAAAAGCGGGTTGTTTCCTTTGATTCAGAAGCCATTCTCTTATCCTGGGTTATGGAGAATTCGTCCCTAACAGTCAACCACTTAATCCAACCCTATTTCAATTTACTAAGCGAAAATCAACTTAGGGTTGTCAGTACGTGATTAGGCACCACATACACCAGTTAGCCCTTCGTCCATTAAGCATGAACGCAAGTTAGGCTCAGAGGCAATTAATCGAACACGAAGCGTGCACTGATTAATATTCACGAATTTGGGATAACTGGTGAAGGGAAAACTGTCAGGGAACCACATTTCAAGCGAAACCTCAAAGAGAGTTGGGCTTCATCCTCAAAAGGAAACAACACCAGAAAATCTAGCCTTCCATGGATTCAAATAGAAAACGCAAATGAAACATGAAGCAGAAACGTAAATGAACAAAAACGTAAATGAACATAAACGTAGATGAAACAGGAACGTAAATGAGAGTAGAAGAAGAAGCAAGAACGAAATTGTAATTAGGAACAGAAAACGTAAAATTGCATTACGTGAACAGTAGCATTAAGTAGAAAAACGAAAACCCTAAAACAAAAGCTCTGAATAATGAATAGCATAACAGAATACCTTGCACGAATCCCAAGGCTGCTATTTAAAAAGAGTCACTCAAAGTCTCTGGGCCCTATTACAATACTCTGGCCCAAAACGAAATAAACACTGAACAACATAAAATAAAATTGCGAAATTTCCTAATTAGAAATTAACTAAGGTAAGCGCTGCTTAATTTGCCCTCTTCAAGTCCATAACCAAAATCCGGATTAAGCCCAATGTTTCATTAATTCCTGAAATTAGATTAAAAACATCAAATTAGCTAAATGAGCCCAAATAATAAAACTGCCTGATTAATTGACAATTAAGACCAATCAGTAATTAAAATGGTGCAAAAAGGGTTTAGAAAATAGAAGAAAATGATGGCACATCAATGAGCAGGACATACCTATGCTACACATGGCAGATGTATTTATGAGATCGACACGAGACACCCGAAATACCATCATTTCTTGCTATTAGATGCATTGGGTACCATGTGCACATGACTTCTTCTTTTTTTATCATTTTCAAGAAAGAAGAGTGTATAACCCCGACATGGTTTGTTTATAGTTATCACCATAGTACCCAACACGCATAACCAAGAATGCTGTAAGCTTTCGTGCTTCATTGTGACTTTGGGGTGATGCAGAGGAAAATGCAAGGCATGAGCAACTATATGATAAGACCATGCATGAGTGAACATAACATGTGAATAATGACAATAGAATGTATGTAATTGTCTGAACAAAAAACATGCTAAATGAATATGTATGGAAATGCAATGACTTATGCAAATGCAGTGCATGAATATGATAAATGATGAATGCGGAAATCATATGTCCATCACGATGCTATGAAGAGACACATGATGTGATCAAGGAAACAAGTTGGGGTGAGTCTACTTCGTGTCCCTAATTCAAGAACCTAATGGAAAAGGTCTAAAATTTCACTATCTAGTGACAACTTCCAAAGGTAGTTTCATGTAACCTCACTAGCCTCTAGAGATATCATCCTCTTGGGTAATAACACTATGATGATAGGGACTACTAATGGCAATGCATCACAAAAAGAGAAAAACTTTAGATGAGGTTTCACTATCATCAAGCAAGTCGAAGATCCAACACGACCATAGATTGACCTCCACTACCTATGGCTCACACAGACCCAGGTACAGGGCCCAATATCTCAAAGGGTGTGCAAAAAGTGTAAGTGTCATGTGTGAATGAAGCAACCTAAGAACTACCCAACCCCACCTACAAAACGACCAAAAAATTCCAAGGCAGATTCTACAAGTATAGCACATGTCGCCTACCCTAGGATTCAATGGCACAATTTACTTCTAACTACTAAAGTGATAAAAAGACACAAAGAAGTAACAATTTAGCAAAGGATATATACAAGCATAAGTGAAACAAAGAATAAAAGAAACGAGATCAAAGCAAAACCATGAAAAGAACGGTAATAGAGTGAAACGACAACGAACGAGAGCTCAACGAAAAGATGAAAGAAAATGGGAAAATAAATAAGGAAAAAGTCACAATAAAATCGCACGCTTGATTAAACAGCTTAACTCTCTAATTTGTTCCCAGTGCAGTTGTCATCTGTCACAACGTGGGCCATGACGGGACAATGATAAAAAAAGATAAAAAGAGGTCTTCCAAAAAGGAAAACTGGAGGAGTCTCCACTAACGCTTATTTAAGGAAAAAGTCGGGAAAACCAAAAGGATAAGAAATGGTCTATGGTTTGAAAAAAAGGATTCGAGAGTTGTTTACGCAAGGGGAAAGTGTTAGCACCCCACGCGCCCGTCATGAAGACGACAACCTTTAATCGAGTGTGCTAAAAATAAAGTAACTTTTTAATTATTTATTTTCCCTTGAGAACATGACTTGTGTTTGTTATATTTTTTTGTTTATTTGGAAAAAGAAAGCAAATTTTTATTTTTTTAGGAAACAAAGGGAATTTTATGGGTTTTTAGTTTTTTAGGTCAACAAGGGGTTTCCTTCGCTTCTAAGTATCCTCAAGTGCAATGAGGAAATCAGACTTACGTAAAAAACAACTTGTGTGTGGGGTTTGTTTTAATTTTTATTTTTTGAAAGATTTGTTTTAATTATATGAAAAAGTCGTTAAGTTTGTGGACCTTGAAACGACGTTGAGTTTTAAGAAAATAGCGAAGAGAATCGCTTCAGGCATTGGACCTTGAAGCAATTTCGAGTAATGTGCAATTTTTATGGAGAAAAATGAGAATTGAGTGATTATTTGTTTATGAAGAAAAAGGAGAACCTCAAATATACTTTGTAAAGTCAAGCAAGTAGGAGACCCAGCATGGAGTGCACGAAATATGAAAAAGGATTTTGGGTTTGCGGTAAACTTTGCGAAGTCAAGCAAGTCGGAGATCCAACATGACATTTACTAAATTTCCCACACGTTTATTAAAACACCGCCAAGTCAGAGACCTAACATGGACTGCACAGAATGTAAACATGTACTAAAGAATACTAACATAAAATTTCAAAATGATTAACGTAGCGTTAAGTAATCAACAGACGAGACACACAAATAAATCGAATGGGAATATAATGTAATATAATAGAAGCGAGGAATACACTAAGTAATTAAGGGTGTGGGATTAAAACATGGGGCAAGTAAATAGGTGACGAAATATTTACAATACACTACGAACTAACTAGACAATGATAAATAAAAAAAGAATAATAGAGCCAAATAAGAAAAAGGGAGTGTAAATAGCAATTTTTATTTCATTTGGGCTCTATTATTAAGGGTGTGGGGTTAAAACATGGGGCTCACTCAATTCTCTCATATCCATTTGGACTCTTGCATGGGATGGAGGCTGATGATCACATGATCACCAATCTGGCTGAGTGAATCAACTCGGTACTCAAGAAAATAAGAAATCTTTCAATAAGTGTGTTGGTCAAATTGACTTATCAAAGGTGTAATAACTTATTCGACGAAAGAAGGAGAGAAGTCACAACAATGATTAGATTTGACCATGTTTATATAGAAATACTAAACAAGCTATGGAAGACGTGCAAAGAAAGGCCAACTCTTACCATTTTCTTGAGTTCGATTGATGTGATACACGGTTCTTAGTGCAAGAGATAATTAACCCAAGAAAGGTGCAGCCAGCTGGAAATTTCATGGTTAAGCTAGATCAAATATGGTGTAATTGTGGTAAATTCCAAAAGGTACACATGTCTTGTTTGCATGTCGTTGTTGTTTATAAGCGTGTTCACCATGAGTATAGGGCTTAAATAGATTGTGTACACATTGGAAAGTGTCTCAAATGTGTATAGTGGATTTTTTGGCAAATTGCACAATGAAGTGTATTGGCCACAGTGTCACGAACCACCAATCTGGCATGACCCAAAAATGTTAAGAAATTCTAAAGGTTGTCCAGTATCCTCTCGTACACACACCAAATGGATATGAGAGAATTGAGTGAGCCAAAAAGATGTTCCATTTGTCGCAATCCAGGTCACTCAAAAAACAAATGCCTTCATTGTGTTGGACACTAAGCCAACAACCTTAAAAACAAATTGTTGTATTGTTTCTAATTTTATTCTAATTCACGTTAACTTAAATCTTTTTTAGTTCAAGTAAATTTTTGGGTTAAATAAAATTTTTATTAACAACAAATTAATTTTTCTTTTTTTAGAAAGACAAAAAAATACAAAGGAATAACTAATAAAAGACATAAAAAAATTACAAAACAAAAACAATTAAAAACAAATTATTGTATTCTTTGTAATTCTATTCTAATTTATGTTAACTTAAACCCTTTTTTAGTTCAAGTAAATTTGTGGGGTAAATACAAATTTTATTAACAAAAAATTAATTTTTCTTTTTTTAGAAAGATAAAAAAATTCAAAGCAATAAATAATAAAAGACATAAAAAAATTAGGGGTGTAAGCGGGTGCGGGTATGCATGACAATTCTCCCCACAACTTGGGGATCCCCGCGGGGACTGCCCCATTCGGGGCCTTGCAGTCGGGGAAAAATTTCCCGCGGGGACGGGGATGGGGATGAAAAACCCCCCACAGCTAATTCGGGGACAGGGACGGGAACTATGCTCCCCGCCCCGCAAGGTCCCCGTATCCCCACGTATATAGAATTTTACTTATATACCCTCATAACTTATAATATTTATAACATAAATATACGGGTTAATATAGTATTTTACTAGTAAAATAAAATTATCATATATATAAGTAATATCTTAGACGTCACAAAGACACAAATATTACCCAAACCCTAAAACGCTGCATCAAACATTCAGACTTCGTTCCTTGACTTCCTTCTTCACCTTTGTTCCTTCTTCACCTTCGTTCCTTCGTCACTTCTTCATTGTTCGTTTCACCGTTTCACAGTGTCTTCACCCTCTTCACTTCTTCATCGTTCCTTCTTCACCGTTCCTTCTTCATTGTTCGTTTCAGCCGTGAACTCGTGGAAGCCTTCGTTGCACCTTTTTCTTCTTCGAGTCGCACCATGCATTTTTGGGTTTCACAACTTCAAATTGTTCTTCCTATATTGTATGTTCTTCCTCTGTTTTATTTATTTGTTTCTGTTATATTTTCAATAATTTGTTTTGTTGCTAGCTTATTGTAATGTTTTGGTTTGGCTGATTCATTGAGTTAAAAATTTGTAATCTAGCAATAAGAGTTAGATTTGTGCATTTACAATTTTACATGACTCATATTTGTAAATTTTGTTACTTGTTTGTTGTACAAAAAATGGGTACGCCTATTGATCCATCCGTTAATAGTATTACTCCATTAGAAACACAACAAGTTGCTAATGATGCACAAAGCAATCCGATGGAAGAAGCAAAAAATTCTCCAAATATAGAAGAAGTTGAAGATGTTGAAAGAAGTCCAAATAAAAGAGGATTAACTTCCGCTGCTTGGACCCACTTCAAAAGAAAGAAAATAGAGGGAAAACGGAAAGCTATATGTAAATATTGTGAAAAGAAACTTGGTGGTGATACAAGATTAGGTACGAAGCATTTGCACGACAACATTAGAACCTGTAAGCTTCGAACAGTGAGGGGTCCAAAGCAATCAATACTAAAAACTCTTCAACAATCATTATCTTCAGTAGGAGATAGAGGCGAATCTATTTTAGTTGGAAACTATACCTTTAATCAAGATGCTACTAGGATGGAATTGACAAAGATGATTGCATTGCATGAATACCCTCTTGCTATGGTTGATCACATTGGGTTTCGAAGGTTTTGTAATGTTGTCCAACCTTTGTTCAAAGTAATATCCCGTAATACATTGAAGCTGGATATACTAAAGTTCTATGAGAGTGAAAGGGCCAAAACTATGAAGTTAATTCAAAAAAATTCAAGTCGCATAGCTATAACAACAGACATGTGGACTGCATCGAATCAAAACAAAGGCTATATAACTATTACCGCCCCTTTCATTGATAACAATTGGAATTTGCAAAGTCGGCTTATGAGGTAAATAATCATTCACTTGAAAGTTTTATGATTTTAATTTTATATAATTGGTAATATGTATATTAAGATGAATAATTATTTTATTTTAGGTTTATGTATGTTCCTGCACCGCATACTGCTGAAGTTCTTGCAGAGATTATAATTGAACATTTTTTTTGAATGGAATCTAGATAGAAAGGTATCTACAATAACTAATGATAATTGTAGTACTAATGATGCAATGATTCCTAAAATTATTAGCAAGTTTGGACATAGTTCATTTATTTTGGGAGAGACTTCCTTCCATATGCGGTGTTGTGCCCATATTTTAAACTTGATTGTGAAGGATGGAATGTCAATTATCCATGATTCCATTGAGAAGATTAGGGATAGTGTTTCCTTTTGGGTTGGAACACCAAAGAGGGAAGAAAAATTTATTGAGGCTTGTGAACAATTGGAAATTCCTTATTCAAAGAAACTTAGGATGGATTGTAGAACTAGATGAAATTCAACTTATTTAATGCTTGTTTCTGTATTGCCATATCTTGAAGTTTTCAAGCATTTGACTCAATGAGAGCCTCAATATAAGTCAATGCCAAGTGATGATGATTGGAAAATGGCAACTGAAATTTATGAGAAGTTGGAAATCTTTTATAAAGTTACTGAGTTATTTTCAGGTACACAATATCCAACTTCAAATGTTTATTTTCCAAAAGCATGTGAAATTCGATTGGCTTTGAATGAATGGATTTTTTCTTCTAATAGCACCATTCAAGGTATGACTGACAGTATGATTCCCAAGTTTGAGAAGTATTGGGGCATGATCAATGGGGTGATGGCAATAAGGGTTATTTTGGACCCTAGGTTGAAAATGAAGTTGCTAAATTATTTTTTCCCTCTCATGTATGGAAGTGAAAGCACAAATCAATTGAATAAGGTGACAAAATTATTAGAAGATTTGGTTTCTGAATATCAATCTAGGGAAAAGAGGAATACTTCTGTTTCCACTTCATCTTCAATAGTGCCTGGTTTGGATAATAATGGTGGAAAGGTTGATTGGAGTTCTAACTTTTTAAAATATGTTAAAGAAACTTCTTCTGGTGATTGTGTTAAATCTGAATTGGATTTATACTTGGAGGAGCCTGTATTGTTTAATCAATCAAATATTAGTAACTTTGACATTTTGGGATATTGGAAAAACATTGGGGTTAAGTATCCTACTTTGCAAAGGATTGTTAAAGAATTTCTAGCTATTCCTATCTCAACGGTTGCTTCAGAGTCTGTATTTAGCATTGGTGGACAGTTTCTGACTCCACATCGTAGCAAATTAAATGAAGACACTGTTGAGGCATTGATGTGCTCTCAAGATTGGTTGCGTAATGAGATTGAAGGTAATAAATTTAATTTTACATGTAAATTTTTCTTCCAAGCAATTAGTTTATTTTAATGATTGTATAATTGTGTCATTAGGTTCCTTAAAATCAAAGATGGAATTTTGCTCAATAGTTGACGATGCAGACACAACAACGCCAACGGTATGAAAATTTTATTATATTAATTCATGACTTTTTTATATTTTCTAAACACATATTTACATGTTTCATTGTGTAGGTTTGATGCTGAAGATGTTTCATTGCACTTGGATGGAAGTATGAAGACTTGATTCAGTATGATGATGTTAATTTGTTGTATGAAGACTTGTAATGTTATGCTAGTTTTGTTGTTTTTATTGTGTAATACTGTAACATTAATGTGTACTTGGATATTTCTTGGATGCTTTTATGCTTGTGTGATTTTATTAATATTATTATTGATTTATTTTGGTATTTTAGTCATGTTTTGAACTTAGAATTAAACCTTAAATTTATTATTGTTGAAAAATTGAGATAAAACAAAAAAAAATTGTTAATAATTTTTTATATTTTTTAATGTAAAACGGGGTCCCCGCGGGGAGCCGGGGAAGGAGACGGGACAAAAAATACCCCCACCACGAGAAGCAGGGACGAAGACGGGGAGCAGAGTAAGGTTAGGGGACGGGGAGCGGGGGAGTACTTCCCACCCCCACCCCGTGCGGGTGTCATGCCTAGGTGCAGGTCACCCGCAAACTCGAATTGATCCAAACAGTTTGGGTTGGATAATTTTTGTATTTGAGTCAAATTCGAACCGAACCAATCAAAATCGTTGAATTTTGGGTTGGGTCATGGGTTTTAATATGTGAACCCGTTGTCCCAACTCATTGACTCATTAATTTGTATTACATTATTATTATTAATATATGTAATATATATATATATATATATATATATATATATATATATATATATATATTACATATAAATTTTGAAAAAAAATCAAATACTATTGATTATTGATTATTGATTACATATAGACTTATCGACCTGAATTGAGTAAACATCAATGCATCCTTAACCTTCAGGATCAAAGCAACAAGGATTTTATTGATTGAAGCCACTTCAAATGAACTTCTAAAAATATTTTGGATCTATTTACAAAGAGTAGACCTCATAATCTTCCATTGATTTTAGTAGAAAAAAGTGTTTGGTCGTTTACACCCCTAAAAAACAAAAACAAAGTATTATATTATTTGTAATTCTATTATAATTCATGTTAACTTAAAATCATTTTTTAGTTCAAGTAAATTTGTGGGTTAAATATAAATTTTATTAACAAAAAATTAATTTTTTTAGAAAGACATAAAAAAATAGAAAGAAATAACTAATAAATGACATAAAAAATAATTAAAAAACAAAAACAATTAAAAACAACAAAATTATCAATTAAAAAAATCTCATTAAGAAATAGGTTCCTAAAAAGTTGATTTCTTAACGTTGAAAAAAAAAGCACACTGTGAAATTAGTTTGGGGGGAAGCCATTTGATACCTAGCACAATAGAATGTATCATTTGTGTAGATTATTCGTGAGTTATATTATTTGAATAATTTTTAATTTCTTTTGGGATAAAAAAACTCAACTAAATTAATCTGCTCACTATTTCGTGAGGGGTGATTACAATTTACAAAAATCTGTCAAAAAAGAAAAGAAAAGAGAAGAGGTGTTCAGTGGCAGTCTGGCTGTGTGTAGGAAGAGCCTTTCCTTTCCCTTTGGCAGTGCCAGTGTTGTCTTTTCTTCTTCCCACTCTTTCTTTCCCATGCCGGTACGGTCCCTCTTGATTTATCTATCACTCCCAACCCCTTCTTTCCATTTTTCCCTTCAATTATTTACCCCAATGCCTCTTTCAACAGCTTGTCAGAATCTTCTTCTGCCATTGATTTACTTCTTCTGGTTACTAGGCCACTGTTCTTCACTGTTTGCTCTTTGATTGGTCTACATTCTTCACTGTTAAGGCCCCCCCTTTCAAGCTTAATTATATAGTTATGATGTTGAAATATGATGGTAATGATTCTTTTGACCATTAAAAGAGATAAGATAAAGCAGAGAGAGAAAAAGAAAAAAAAATTACAATAAAGCAAGTTTGTTGCTTGGAAACTGTTCATGCCTCGGGAGTTTTATTATTCTTCTTTTACCCGCTTCACGTGTGTAATGCTGTTGTCCATTGAAGGGTGTTTCAGTTTCTCATTGCAGTGATTTTGGTTTTCTGGTTTCTCTCCAAAGCTGGTTCCTTTTTCCCAAAGGGGTTTTGAAAATGCCAATGTTTGAGCCTCATTGTAAGAGGGGTGGGGTGGAGGGCCAGATTCTAGATCTGGACACGGCGGTGAAAGATGGGGTTTTGGGTGGTGGTGTGGATACTGGGGTTGTGGGAACTGGGGTTGGTGAAAAATTGGATCTTGGGAAAATGATTGAAGAGTTGGACCTGTGTGAAGTTCCCTCTGTGTTCATTTGCCCAATTTCCCTTGAGCCAATGCAGGACCCTGTGACCCTTTGCACTGGCCAGACCTATGAGAGGTGCAACATTCTCAAATGGTTCAGTTTGGGGCACTTCACTTGCCCCACCACAATGCAAGAGCTTTGGGACGGTTCCCTCACTCCAAACACTACCCTCCACCGTTTGATATCCACTTGGTTTTCTCAGAAGTACCTTGTGATGAAGAAGAGATCAGAAGACGTGCAGGGGAGGGTGTTGGAGATCGTTGAAACTCTCAAGAAAGTTAAGGGTCAAGCTCGTGTTTCAGCCCTCAAGGAGCTCCATCAAGTGGTGGCTGCTCACGCTACTGCCCGAAAGGCGTTGGTTGACGGTGGCGGAGTCTCTGTGGTGTCGTCGTTGCTCAGTCCTTTCACCTCGCACACCGTTGGGGCCGAGGTCATTGGTGTTCTTGTGAGTTTGAGCCTTGATTGTGAGTCCAAGAGGAGTCTAGTACAGCCTGCAAAGGTTTCACTGATGGTGGACATTTTGAATGAGGGTTCAATTGAGACGAAGATCAATTGCACGTGGCTGATTGAGACACTGATTGAAGAGAAGGATTTTCAGATGGTGATTTTCAGGAGCCATAGCCTTTTGGTTGGATTGATGAGGCTTGTGAAGGACAAGAGGCACACAAATGGAATCTGCTCTGGACTGAGGCTCCTCAGAACACTGTGCTTGCATTCAGAAGTTAAGAGTCTGCTAGTGAGCATTGGGGCTGTTTCTCAATTGGTTCAATTGTTGCCTGGTTTGGAGCATGAATGTTTGGAATTGGCTCTTTCAATTTTGGATGCATTGGCATCAGTCCCTGAAGGCATATTAGCTTTGAAGGATTGTTCTAATACCATACCTGTTATGGTGAAACTGTTGATGAGGGTCTCAGAGAACTGCACTCAATATGCATTGTCGATACTATGGTCTGTGTGCAATGTTGCACCTGATGAGTGCTCTTTGATTGCTGTGGAAGCAGGACTTGCTGCAAAGCTCCTCCTTGTGATTCAAAGCGGTTGCAATCCTATATTGAAACAACAATCCACCGAGCTTTTGAAGTTGTGTAGTTTGAATTATTCAGATACAATCTTCATTTCCAAGTGCAAGCTTACTAGAACAATCCAATGATCCTGGATTTTAACCTGGTTGTATTGTATCTACAATCAACAATTTGTAAATTTGTAGGCAAGAGAAGCAAAAGACCAGCTACTTCCCACACTACTGAGCTAATAAAAAGCCCCAAGAGTTGGCATGGGAATGCAAATCACTCATGTATATATACCTTTTTTCGTGTTTTGATTCCAACAATTGATATTTGAGTGAAGGACTTGACACAACTCATGTATAGATGAAAGAAATCTGCTATTCTTGGATAAAGATACCTAGGAGAGGGATAGCAATTAATGTGGAGCTTGTAATTTCAGTTATCATTGTTAAGTTGTTTTGCTCCATGGCTTCATTGTATTGTATCTTCTTCCCTTTGGGGGTTTTAGAGGCCTCCAATTTTCCCTTGAGAACACGGGGATTGACATCAAACATGCAGATGTAGAGCCCCTATGGCTTTAAATTTTCATTAAATCTGTACAATGGAAATAACCATTCTTAGTATACACTGCACCTGCAAATTCTTCAAGCGATTATATTGATATTATTAATTCTTTGATCTCAATTATTCTCTGTCATTTCCAAGAGAAGAAACTGCATCCTTGTTCATGTATTAAGTTGTGTTCTGCAGCTAGTGAAATGACATGAGAAGGGGAGCAAACAGTGAAAGGCTTGGACCGCAGAGAGATAGCATTCATCACATGTCCTTAAGTTTACCCCATTTATTGGATGACTTGACGTTTGAGTGTAGACATACGGATGCATGTATGCCAACTTTCATACTTTTTGTGCCACAATTTGAGGACAAAAGCCCAATGTAAAATTACTTCTCACTTAATCACCGGATGATGGGAAATAAAGAAAGGATAGGATATACCTCTCACTGAGTAGGAACGTTGAAGAGCTGGTTCTCCTTAAGGTGTGTTTGGTTGATATGAATGAATAGGAATGAAAGTATATGAGGAATGAAAAAAGATTGAGATTGTTTGATATAGACAAAAGAGATTCCAAAACAAAAATTGAATTTAAGTGATTAGATAGATAATAAAAAAATGATTAAAATTAAATATTTATAAAATTTCAATTTTTCTCCAACTTTAAAAAAAATTGCTGGTTTTTAATTGCTGGTAGAACAATAATACAAGCTTGTAATAATATCCTGAGCATAAAAATTCCAATTCTAACAGCTGGCACAATTGTTTTCTTTTTGTGCAAATAGGTTTTAATTTTACTATCGAGAACGGGTTAGATGTGAGTAAAAAAAAAGTGCTTTTGATATCATATTTAGGAAACAAAAATCGTTTTTTAATTAAAAAATAAAGTTTATCTGTGTAGAATTTGTAGGATCTTTCTTTTGCCATTTTTTACAAAACAAAAAATAGTTTTTTTATCCCAAAATTACAAAATAAAAAATTACACAAATAATACAAGTGTAAAAATATTTGCCAAAGTGAAAAATTGGTCCCCTCAAACTGATGTCTCAAAGTGTATGAAATTCTTTTTTTTTGCTTTCAATGTTGGGAAATCGATTTTCCATGCACCGATTTCTCAACATGTCTTTTTTTTTATTTTATTTCATTTTTATAATTCTATATTTTTTGTTTATTCATTTTTTATTTTTTTATAGAGTGGTTTTTATTTTTTTTTCATTTTCATTTTTTTAAAAATATTTTAATATTTATAAAAAAATAATTTGTTGATAATAAAATTTGTATTTAGCCCACAACTTTACGAAAAAAAAAAGATTAAGTTAACATGAAATGAAAAAAAAATTACAAATAATACAACTTTTTATTAAAATTACTGTTGTTTTGAATAAAAATTAAAAATACAAACAATCCAACATAAGATTAAAATTAACATTGTTAGAGCTTGTGTTTCTAAAACATAGAAAAAAAATATTTTTAAAAACAAAATAAATAAATATACAATTAAAAAACACAAAATAGAAAAACAAAAAAAATGCACATTGCAAAATCGGTTTGTGGAAAACCAATTTTCCAATGTTGGGAAGAAAAAAATAAAAGTGGGATGGTGAGAAATCGATTTGAAAAGGATCAATTTCTATCTATGAACAGTGATTTTATCACTTTGGTAAATATTTTTGAACTCGTATTAATTATACAATTTTTTTATTTTTATTTTTGGAGTAAAAAACTCACAAAAAAAAAATAGTTATCATCTCCACTCCAATCCAACATGTGCGGCCTTTCCTAAAGTGAGGTGGGATGGGCATGGCTACGGCCTACGGAGGAGCACGAGGGCGGCCAATTTTGAGAACTCCTCCCTAATGTACGGGGAGTGATGGTAGTATGTGACTTTCGTCTCATTTAATCTCATTTTGACATGAAAGTAATACACCATCAAACTCACTTTTATTTCAAAACTTTCATTTCTCTTTCACACACCAAACATCATTACCCTACTATTTTTATTCCTCTTCAGTTGCAATCACTTTCACCTCTCTTTTATAGTTATACAAATTTTAATTTTTAGTATATATGATTAAAAATTATTCATTTTTTTAGTCACTATGAGTTTAAAGGTAGGCAATAAAAGAGATTAAAAATTTGTTAACTAAAATAAAAACAAAATATTATAGTGAAATACTTTATAGTATTAGTGATTTGCTTGGAAATACAATTAGCCCAAAATTAAATGTATATAGAAAGTAAAAGTGAATTGATAAACAACAATAGTTTTGATTAATCTAAATTACTGTTTTGGAAGAATTAAAATGAGAAGAACGTAATTTTTCATTGTTTAGAAACACTTAAGTAAATGAGAATTATATTTTTTTTATATTAACATTATGGGATGTTTGACAAGAGAAATTTTTTGTCATGTTCGGAAATTATGATCCTTGATAATCATGAATTTTGATAATCATGATTCCTCGTAATGAATAATATTTGTTCGGTTGATTATAAATGTTTTAGAAATATTCAGATAAATTTCTTGGAAATCAAAGAATTATATAATATTTTTATTAGTTACTTTAATTATTTATCATAATAAATAATCAAATAAAATATTATGATATTTTTACTGTAGTAAAAGAAAATTTTAACTAGAAAAAAGTAATATTTTCACCTCATGGAAAAACTTTTGTAGGGTGTCAAGTTAAAAAATTTTTATCATCACCATCATGATTATCATCACCATGACCGCCATCACTATTATAACTGTAGTTGTCACCATCGATAGTGGTAGTGACAACAATAATGATGATTGTGGCAACAGTGATGTGTAGTGGTCATGGAGGTACTAACAACAATAGTCATGGTGGTGGTCACGAGAGAAGCCAAGGATATTATAAAAGGGGGATCGATATAAAAAATTCACGACTTAGATATAAATATTTTAAATTTTACATGTATGACATTTAATATATAACTAATATTTTTGAGTAAAAAATGTAATTGTGTTGAGCATAAAAGAGATATTAATCAAAAAGTGCATCCAACACATAAGTGTCCAAAGTCCAAAGATCAATAGAATGCAAAAGAGGAAAAAAGTAGAAAAAATTTCATTTAAATTAATTGAAAGGAAATTTTCATTATAGTCAAAACATATTGTTCAAAATATTTCAAAAATAGATACTTGATGTTACGCATGAAAAACTCTTAGAAATATTTGGTTAAATGAATTACACTTGACAAATGCTTAGATTAGTTAACTAAGTATAAATGTATCATTAATAAAAATAAAAGCTATAAATCTACAAAAAAAATATTACTAAAAAAGTCCGTTGTTATAAACGTCCATATAATTGATGTTCTAAGTATTTTGCAACTCCTTTCATTCTTATTCATAGGACCTAAATCACGAGTGATGCTTGTTCTTGTTGACAAGATTCAATCTATAATGTTTCTTACATTAATATTTTTATATCAAATTAACAATTATAAGAGAATGACGAGTATTAATGACAATGATGATTTTGAATAAAAAAATTAGGACAAATACGTTACTACCAACTAAATTAATCACTTTATTTTATCCAACTAAATTAATCACTTTATTTAATCTTAATGGATTAGGTCAATGAATCTTATATATAGGAATAGAAGGACTATTTATAACAAAGCCTAAGCACATGTGAGATTTTGAGTGGATGCCTAATCCTATCACTACCATAATAGTCTAATTAATATGAAAGAAAGTTAATAAGTAAGAATAAAAAAATAGAAAAAAAAATTGTTCACAATAATGGAATGGAATGCAATGCAAAAACCTTTAATACACATTAAAAAGAAAGAACATACAAGATGCAATAAAAAAACATACATTTAGGATGCAATTGCAAATTTAAAGCTAATCATTATAACTAGATGTTTAGACAATAAAAAAAATGCAAGATGCAAAATGTTAGAAGCATAGTAAAAGAAATTCATAGCACAAAGTAGGAAAGGTAACAATGGAAAAAAAATTTCCATTTTGCAGAAACAAAAATGTATGAGAAACTGAATATGATTGTCAAATAAAGAAAAGTACAAAATGAAAAAAAAATTCACTTTTAAATAAAATATGTTAATAAAATATTACTAAAAAGAACTTAGAAAATTAAGGAAAAGGGAACCAAAAATAATTTTATATATAATACTCATAAAAGTTTTAAAATCTTGGGAGGGCGGGGGGCAGGGGGTGGGTTCACTCCCTTCACCTCTAGTGGTGCTAGAGGTGGTAATCATGGTGACGACAACTACTATGGTGGTGATGGTGTTGGGTTAGTGACAATATTGAAGAAGAGTGACATTATAGTTGAAATATATTAAAATATGATAATTGAGATATATTTTAGATTTGATTTTTGTTTTGTGAATCTTTAAGAGATTTGAGGACTACATGAGGTTTTAATTTGAATTTGTAAGTATTTTAAGTTCACTATCTATTATTTTTTGTAATCTTGTTTTGATTGTTGTTATTAGTTGTTTTTATGTTTTCATAGTCGACTTTTGTTAAATATAAAATTTTAGGATTTATTACTATTTTTTGGTTCTTAAAGTTTTTCAAATTTTTTGTATTTAGTCCTTAATATAAATTTTGACCGATCAAAATTCTTGAATATTTTCTCCGTTATCACTTTTAGTCCCTAGTAACAATAATAATGACATAATAGTGACATTAATATCTGAATAACTTTTCACAATATCAAAGAGTGTGACACGATAACCATGACTATATTTTGAATAAAGTGTATTTTTAATCTCTTATAAATTAAAGTGTAAATATTGATGTTTTAAATAATGAAAGATTAAAAACATAGTTTTAAAAATAATACATGTGATTGTCCCCTTAGACAATGGCATAACAAATTAGACTATCAATGTCACTCTTAGTTAATATTATTAGTTGATAATCTAGATTAAAAATTGATAATGAAAAAAAGTTTAATACTTTGACTTGTCAAAATTTAAATTAGGAATTAGAAGAGAAAATATAAAATATTTAGTAATTAAAAAGATAATAAACCCTAAATTTTAATGATAAAAAATGAATATTACATAGTATGTTACTGATCATACTCATTAAATTTTTAATTAATCAAACTTTTATAGTTAGATAATCTTATAGTTGATATTTACTTATATTTTAAAATATACATTATTCATTAAAATAATTTTTTATTGAATTACCAAATAATTTTAATTTTTTTATTAAGTTTATAGACTTGATATATTCATTAAAGACTTTTAATTTGATGATTGAATAATTTAAATTTAATATATACAAAGAGTTTTTGAGTAGAAGTGTAAACCATCTTTTTCTTCAGCACTTCAGCCCCCTTATGCATCCTTTGCTCAATCTCTGATTTACGTTTTGCACCATCCCTACAAATTATACGTGTATAGGCGAGGATTAAGAAATTAGCATAGTATATTACAGTTTCGTGAATCACTCTCATTTTTCTCAGGATGGAGAAATTTCACCATTCAACCAAATAATTGTTTATCTCATTTTTCTTTTATTACGACAAACAAAACGAAAACAAACCAAATCAGTTAACTATATCTAGTTTTAAGCGTGCTCTATTGACTTTGGGTTCTAGCTTCACACAATGTCAATGGGGTTGAAGCTGATCCAATCTTCACGCTGATGACTTACTGTAATTCTAGGAATATTTGTTGTTTTATTTCAGGATTTTTTTTATATTTTGTTGTTTTTTATTTTGAAAAATTAAGAAGATATGATTCTTATTTAATTAGGAAAATTAGAAAGACACAATCCTTATTTGTTTTCTTATTTAGGTTTACTCTGTTTCTATATGGCATAATTTTATATTTTCATAACAAATTGAAATGAAATTAATTAAGTAGTGAGATTTTTTCATTCATCAACCTCTTAATATTCTTTAGGATTAATGAATTGTTAGATCAATTTTTATTGGAATTTTAGGGATTCTTTATAAAATACCAATAATCACCCGGAACATATTATATTAGATTATCAAGAGAGTTTATGAAGAATACCTGGATCCATAGTACACAACGGAATTAACAATTATGAGGAGTGATTAGTTTGATGATCTTTCTTAACCAAATCACTGTTTTTCTTTGTTAGGACCTTCGTTTTCTCATCAGACGGAGAGAAGAGAATACAATGTTTCCTTTGTTAGGACCTTCGTTTTCTCATCAGACGGAGAGAAGAGAATATGATTTCTTGATTTGATGTATTGGGAACCACAACCATATTTTAGATTTTTAACCTGTTAGAGTTCTCATTATTCCCTAACTGACCAAACTGGTTTTCACTTATTAAGCCCATATTAATTTTCTGATGATAGTCTAATAGACTCACCAAATTAGATAACTTTTATTGAGCCTATAAAAAATGTAAATAACTAATATAAATGTTATAATATGTAGCCCACATTAATTATTAATTAGAAATTATAAAATTCCTAACCATCTCCCACTTGGGCTTCACATTAACTTTAATCATTTATACTACAAAAGTCTTTAGGCACACAACAGTATGTTATTTACTTATAGACTTCCCTTAAACAATCTAGTCCATCTTATATAGTAACACGAAACCGTTGTAGTTTTCATCACAATCCAATGTGATTGAGCTACAATGATTACCAATGTTACATATACATGATGACATAGATCAAATATGGATAAGCGGCATGAAAATTACATGTAATGTGATCTTATTCATGTTCATTTCCAACTAGTTCAAACTTTATTCTATAGAGATTAATCCAAACACAACATAAGTATTACAAATAAAACAAGCTCGAAATGAAATGATAAACTTCAACTTTATTTTATAGAAAATTCAATCTATACAAATATCTAAAAAACATAAAACATAGAACATAAATGGGACTTCCACTAAACTAAGATACTATAAGGAGCCACACCCATATGAGCAATGTGCTCATGAAAAACTTTAGGTACGAAACCTTTTGTAAGTGGGTCAGCTAGCATATCATTAGTCCTTAAATGTTCTATGGAAATTTGTTTATTTTAAACTCTTTCCTTAACAACCAAAAACTTAATGTCAATAAACTTTGATTTGATTGTACTCCTATTGTTGTTGGAGTAAAGAATTGTTGATTTATTGTCACAATAAATTTTCAATGGTCTTTCAATGCCATCGACCATGCGCAAACCGATGACAAAAATTCTCAGCCATATATCCCATGGTTGGATGCCTTAAAACAAGCAATGAACTTCACGACCATGGTCGAAGAAGCTACGAGAGTCTATTTAACAGACTTCCAAGAGATAACTCCTCCAGCCAACATAAATATGTATCAAATGTGGAACGTTTACTATCTTGACATCTAGCATGTATCCTTTTGTTCTCTTCAGGTAACACATCACACATTTTGCTACGTTCCAATGTTGCATTCTAGGATTACTCAAATATCTGCCTAGAACTCCTACTACAAATGCTATATCGGGACGAGTGCAAACTTGAGCGTACATTAGACTTCGTACTGTTGACGCATAAGAAATCTTTTGCATCTCTATTCTTTCAAGGTCATTACTGGGGCATTGTTTGAGACTAAATTTGTCTTTGCTATCGAGGTATCCCCTGGTTTACTATCTTTCATACCAAATGTATTTAGGACCTTATCGATATAACTCTCTTGTGACGACCTTAGGATACCTTGAGAGCGATCTCTTAGTATCTCTTAGTATCTTAATACCTAACACAAAAGAGGCTTTCCCAAGATGTTTCATTTAAAAAGTTTTCGTCATAAATTTTTTAGTCTTTTGTAATGAGCCTATATCACCGCTAGCAAGTAGTACATTATCGATATATAATACCAAGAATAAGTATTTACTCCCACTGAACTCGTGATATACACAATCATCAATTGCATTTGCCTCAAAACCATATAAGGTAATGACTTGATGGAACTTGTAATACCATTGACGGGAAGCCTGTTTCAGACCATAAGTTTGCAAACCATAAACTTTGAGTCGCCTGATACAAATTGTTGAACAAGTGGCCTCAATAACTTAAGAGGGGGGATGAATTAAGTTTCACAATTTTCTCACTAACAAGCTTTAACCTCCCTTTTAAATGATAGGCTTAGAATGCAGAAGAAAAAGAAGAAGAAGAAACAATCAATTTAACAATGTTCTTTTAAATGCGTAAGATAAAATTGATTGTAATAAAATAAATGAGATAAGGGAAGAGAGAAATACAAACTCGATTTATACTGGTTCAACCACTTCTCGTGCCTATGTCCAGTCCTCTAGCAACCCACTTGAGATTTTCACTAACTTTGTAAAAAACCTTTTTACAACTTCTGAACACCCAAGGAATCCCTTTTCCTTATGTTCAGGAAACTCATAATTCAAGAGACAACCAGTCTCTTGATTACAACTTACTTTCTGAAATGAACAGAAAGATTTCTCTCCTTTAGAGTAGATAATACAATTTGATGTTCCTGGATGAACTCTCAATAGATTTGCAAGTGTTTGCCCAAGAGTTGTTGAGAGAGCATTTGACAATGAAGTTTTCTTAGAATATCTCTCTCTTGCTTTTCGAAGTTAGACACACATATATATAGGCCCTTCGTGCCTTTTCAAAATGGTTTGAAGAGATGTGTCTTTTCAAAAAGTTTTTTTTGAAATTCTTCACTGGTAATCGATTACATAGTTATATTTTGAAGGGTCATGACTTTTCAAATTGAATTTCAAGAGTTTCGTTGTTGGTAATCGATTACACATCAATGGTAATCGATTATAACTTTCAAAATTCAAATTTCAAACCCTTTTAAGAAGCTGATTTGCAAACTTGTCTTCTGGTAATCGATTGCACTGCTTGATAATCAATTACTAGTGCCTTGATATGTTGGAAACAATGCATTTTGAGGCAAAAACTGATCTTGAATGAATCTTGAAGCAATGCTTGTTTGTTGAAGCGACCTTGTATTAATCTTGAAGCAATGCTTAACCTTTGAATGTTTGTTGAAGTAATCTTGAAAGCAACCTTGTTTGATTATTCTTTGACATCCTCAAAATCATGTATTCATACATTCACAATCTCCCCCTTTTTGATGATGACAATCATTAGCAAGTGAATTCGTTTCAGGATCATCAAAACCTGCATTATTCACACAAACTTTTCTGATTGCACAATATAAATTGTTTCTTCAATGCCACAATTTAGAAACATAGTCTTAACATCCATCTGATGTAGCTCTAAATCATAATGAGCTACCCGTGCCATTATTGTTCTAAAAGAATCCTTTGAAAATACTAGAGAAATGGTTTTTATTATAGTCAATGTCTTCCTTTTGAGTAAAACCTTTAGCGACTAGACGAGCCTTATATCTCTCGACATTGCCCTTTGAATCCCTTTTGGTTTTAAATATTCATTTGCAACCAATAGGTTTCACACCTTTAGGCAATTTGACAAGATTCCAAACATCATTATCTTGCATAGATTTCATCTCATCCTTCATAGCATCGATCCAATTTTGAGACTTAGAACTACCCATAACTTGACTAAAGTTGATTGGATCATCCTCTGTTAAACCAATGTCATACTTATGTTATTGGAGAAAGATAATATAATCATCTGGGATTGAACTTCTTCTCTCTCTAACAGGTCTCCTTAATGGCACTTCTTGAGGTTGTTGTATAGGTATTTGAGGGAGAACCTCATTGTAGTCTTCTTCTTGAACAATGTCATAAAAAATACTTGCAACATTGTTTTCTATTACTGGGGTTGTTTCCTAAACAGTAATAGGTATGAGGACTTGAGCACTGCCAATAACAAGTTCTTCCTCAAAAACAACATTTCTTATGTTATCTTCCTTTCCAAACTCAACTTCCTCAAGAAATCTCGCATTTCCCATTTCAGAAAAGGATCTTAAAGTAGGATTGTAAAACTTATAGCCCTGAGAGCGTTTGGCATAGCCAACAAAATAACAGCTAATTGTTCTTGAATTCAACTTTCTTTCATGCGACCTATAAGGTCGTGCCTCAGCCGGACAACCCCAAATATACAAGTGTTTAATGCTTGACTTTTTGCCAGTCCAAAGTTCATAAGGGGTTTTGTTAATTTTTTTACTTGGCACCCTATTAAGGATGTAAGTTACGGTCTTTAAGGCTTCTCCCCAAAGCGACTCTGGCAAAAAAGAATGACTAACTATACTTCTCACCATATCCTTAAGAGTTTGGTTTCATCGTTTTGCTACACCATTCATGCTAGGTTTGCATGACATAGTGTAATGCGGAATAATTTCACACTCTTTGAGAAAAAGCGCAAAAGGTCCTGGACGTTGTTTTCCTAATCCATCATATCTGCCATAGTACTCACCACCACGATCAAATTTGACAATCTTAATTTTTTTTTCCAAGTTGAAGTTCAACTTTAGCCTTGAAACTCTTAAAAACGTCTAGGGATTAAGACTTCTCATGTATCAAATATAGGCAACCGTATCTAGAGTAGTCATCTATGCACGAGATAAAATATTGTTGTCCATTCCAAGAAGGTGTTGGAAAAGGACCACAAATGTCCGTATGTATTAGTTCCAAGATGTCTTTAGCTCTTTCAACACCTAATTTCCTCATGTTTGTTTGTTTTTCCTTTATGCATTCAACACAGACTTCAAAGTCTGATAAATCTAAAGGTTCGAGAATTTCATCTGACTAAATTCTCTGAATTCTCTGTTTAGAGATATGATCTAAGCGTTTATGCCATAAGGTGAGTGAATTCTCATTTAATTTTTGTTTTGCACCAGGTGAATTTGTTTGTCGTGTTTCATTGTAGGAACAAATAACATCTAGTATATATAGATGATCAATTAAAGAACCAGAACCAATCAAATTTGAATTTTGGTAGAGACTAACTTTATTATTTCCAAATGAACAAGAAAAAACAAATTTTTCCAAACTAGAAATTGAAATCAAATTCTTTCACAGAGATGTCGTTAGTGCATGCATGGCAGACTTTGGACACCACCGGTTGCTCTCAAAACAAGATCAACGCGATCATTTTGGGTTACTTCTTTTGAGAGCTTCATACATATAAAATAAAATAAACCCATTATTTGATGACAATAGGGTTTTATTATAATTACTTGATTTTCAATGTATGCTTTGTACAGTAAAGGTGGGTGATGTGACATTAGGGCATGGATTTTTGTATTAATTGCATGAATTTTTGAACATGTAGTTTTCATCATTTTTGTTTCATATGCTGAGTCTTTAGTTCATTCTCTGAAGTTTTGGATGACCTTGTTTTGAGTCGGAAATATTTTCATACCCTTAATTGATAAGTTTTTAATTTGGTGATTAACACGAATGTAAACCTTTTATCCACGTGAATTCCTTTATGTTTATTGATTAAAATCATTTTATGTAATTCTGCATTTTCATGTGTTTTATTATATAAATATGTATATTGGGGTAGGGGGTGTCACATATGTTGTTGACACGATGATTGCAGTGGTGTCACCGGTGTTGGCTCTTGGTGCTGATTCGTGGGAGAGATGGGGATAGAGGAAAAAGTAGGAAAGGGAGGAAAGGCAGATAAAATAAGAAGAAAAAAAAGGAAAAATAGAGAATAATCTTGACATTTGATTAAAATGTTATATATCAAATAGTTATAAAATACTTTCTCACTGTGTTGTGGGAAACTTTATTAGCTTTCCCATGGTAGGCATTGCCTCATAGCACGCTAATAACTTAATGTTTATTCAAGTGGGGATGAAAAATATCTTGAATACATTATGTGGAAACGATTATCAATCGTCCTGGAGGAGGAAACAAAGGATCAATTGTTTCTTTTTTTAGGCTAAATGTAATTTTTTTAGTGTTTTTTCTTACACTAAATTTTAAAATTTTCATTTTAATTTTTTCTGTTTTTAAATTATTTTTTTTATTTTTCTGTTAATAATGTTTGTGTATAGTTAATTTTTAAATTTTGAATTAATTAATTTAACATAATGTCAACTAAAATCAACGATTATCTTTATTATTTTAAAAATTATAAATAAAAAAATTGTTTGTCCACTCTCTTTAATATTTAAGTCTTTTCTACACCCTCCTCTTCCAAATTATCTTATCCATTATCTTCAAATATGGGCACTTTGCCAACATGGGTTTGGGGTTGCTGGCGGCGTGTGGTGATGCATGTGCGGGTGTTAAGGGTGGTGACGAGAATTTGGGTTTGTGGGGTTAAGGGTGGCGATGTTTGAGTGGTGGTGGTCAGGGGATTTATGCTCATGAGATTAAGGATAGCAATGGACACTTGTAGTGTTGTTTGGGTGGTGGTAGTCACTCAAATCTAGGTTAATGGGGTTGAGGGTGGTGTCGCCTATGTTTGGCTATATGGTGGCCACACGGATGTGGTGGTGAGGTTGAAAATGAATTACTTATTGAAAGTTGTGATGATTATGGTGGATGTAATTTGAAGAAGACCAATAAGATCAAAATATAGATAAAAAATTATTAGTATTTTAAATTAATTATTTCAAAATTTAAAAGTTAATGAAACACAAACATTGTTAATGAAAAATTGAAAAAAGAGTCAACAAAATTTTTCAAAAATATAAATGATCAAAATAAGACTTTTAAAATTTAATGTATAAAAAACAAAAAAGTGATATTTAACTTTTTTATTACTATTAAAAAAACTACTATTGATCTTATGATGCATGACCAAAAAAAAGATCGATCTTAAATTTTTATAGTTTATACATCTATTTTAACTCTTCACCACCAGATCATCAAGTGAGAATTGATGGTTTTATAAACATGTAATGCTATATTTTTTTTACAATATCTTTTTATTTATATTTTTTATTTTGTATAGAAAAATACATCAAATAAAAGAATAACATATTCATTACTTAATAATATAGAAAATAATACAGTACTCTGTTAACTAATAAATAAAAGAATTAGCATAGCATATTGTATATAGATTTAAAATTATTCTTTATAAACAAAGGGAATGATGAAAATAATTAATAATACATGTCACATAACCGTCGTGGTATGCGTAAAAAAGAAATACATTAACATAAATAGCTTGGGCCGCAAAAGCCTTCGCGGTCCATCCACGCTGCCACTAGTTCTAGTAGAACTGTAGAAGTAATAACTTGCAAGTCCCATCTGAATACGACAGGACACACAACAGAGGCGGCTATTCTTGCTTCCTTTGTTTATTTTTTGAAGTAATGACTCAACTCATTGAATTGAATCTCAATTACCTGAGTCACTTTGAGTAGAGCCTGACTTAAGCTCACATATATAATTGCTGTAAAGGATTGGTGTATTGATCTATTGAAAATGATTTATTTAGAGAAAAAATTATATTTAATTTTTATTTTGTATAATTTTTTTTAGTTAATGACAATCATATTTTATAAATGAAATTAATTTATGATTTAATGGATGAAAAGATATCCGTGATTTTTTCCTCAAGAAAAAAATATATAATTATTGTTTCAAGAAAGACAAATTTGGAGTGATTTTCATAACTTATAAAATACTGTAATTCATTGCTAACTCATCCAACTCATTATTCTTTTGACCTTAGAGGATTGGCCCGCTCATGTCACTAACATTCTATACATTATATGAATTAATTTTATTTATCCGCCGACGGTGACGACAAAATCCACGTTTGAATTTCTTCTATCAAGATTCAATTCAATTCATTCCCCCGGCTGCCTCATCTTCAAGTCGTTGGTCTTATTTGAAATTCAACCCAACAGTTACATTGTTTATTTGAATGCCGATAAAATTAATTTTAAATAGGATTAATTTTATAAAATTGATTTTAATTAAAATTAATTTTAAAGTGATGTAATTTAAATTTAAATATTTTATTATAAAATCAAGTTAAAGTAAAATTTAATATAAAATTTTGAATTCAACTTAAAATTAATTATGAATCTGAAATCAATTCTAAAATTTTCTCAAACATAAATTAAACATGTAAAAATATATCTAAAATTAATTTTAAACTTAAAATCAATAATATTTTAAGATCAAACCTAACACACACTTACTCTTGCCCACAATTCATTGCTCATACTCAAACTCAAAAAAAAAATCTATAAATACAACACACTAGTCAGTCTCAGCTTGTGATCGCAATTACATATAATAAAATTTTCAGGACTTTTCATCATGGAAGCCTATTCTAGTTCTTATTCCTCGTCATCCAATTCTTCATACTTGACCCAAAACAACCATGAGGACTCAAAAGGGTACGTGAAACAGCAAGTGTACCCTCTTCAAAATCACAATTCGTGGCTCCGTTCCGTGAGAAAGACACCAGCAAAGCCGTGGAAGAAGGCACCAGTGGCACCAATGCCACCAACACCGATCAAAGTTTACAAAGTGGACGCTATAAACTTCCGTGACGTGGTTCAGCAGCTCACAGGTGCACCCGAGCACGAGTCCCAGCAGCAGCATCTCCAAATCAAAATCGCACGTGCTGAATCTGCTGATGCTCCTAATGTGCCACCGAAGCAAAACCAATCAGGCGGAGACACGTGCGGTAAATGGTACCAGGAGTTTCTCTTAGGAATGAATTCTCCGGAGACTAATACTAATAATGATGGAGCAATGGCACCGGGTTTTCTAGGAATGAATTTGCTCTCACCAAATTCGTATAGTAATTTCTGTTTCTTTCCTCCTTTGAGCCCAAGCGGTGTCACCAGTTTGGAACCAGGGAAGGTTCTCTAGGCCTTTTTACAAGATTCTATATGCTATATTGATATGTACTTCTGTTCCATTTTCTACTTTGTTTTTTAGTTTGTTACTGTTATTACAGTTAAATTATTAATCGGAAAACCTTCAACTTTTATTATCATTTTATGGGTAGTCAAATGCCGACAAAACAACAAATTTACTAACTGTTGCTACAAAATTTTATTGTCCCTTTAATGTAAACTTGTCCAACCGCCTTGATTATCTATATTTTTCTCTTCTGTTTCATGCTAAATGTTTTGTCTTATTTCCGGTCGCAATTTCGAAACTAAGTTAAGGAGTCGTTAATTATCTTGTTCTGATTTTGCTTGTTCTATGAAGTGTTTATGGTGCGAATAGAAAAAAGCTATCACGAACTATTGATTATACAAATTCGAATTCGTGTCATGCAAAATTAATATTAATTAAAAGTGAATTTATAATAACGCGATTTATGTTGAACTTCCATTTACTATTAGTGTGTATGTAGACAAACACTCTACTATGCATCTCTTCCATTTCAATGAGAATCCCATCTTTTGCACAAAATAATCTAGAGATTCTCATTCCACACAATCATAAGTTTTTTTTTTTTTATAAAAAATCTGCCTTAAACATCACAACTTCCTTCCTTTTCTATTATGTTTCATCTCATTCAACAATTCATTGGTTACACCTTCTAGAGTTGCCTATTTTTTAACTAAAGTTCATTGAATATAGTAGTGTATGCATTATCTTCGTTCTCAAACATAGTATTTGTATCAGGGGACTGCTATTCCCACTACATCCATTGTTATTGTCACTACCATTTTTTTAAAATGGTAGTGAAAATACGAAATTGGTCTTAAGGCGGTTTCCCCTAACCCCACCTTTTCCCCTTCCCTTCTCCATATGCCCAACCCTCTTCTTCTCACCCCCACCCTTTTCACTTCCTCTCATACGTCTTTTTCTCTTCCACTCTCGCATTCCTCCCCACATGTGCCTCTCTCTCCCACTCCCTATCATGGTGACAATTTTATGTCTTACCCTACTCAGGCGAAAGTGAAGCAGTACGTAGATAGGTCAGGGCTTAAGAGTTTGTTTGATGTGTGGTACATGTCCATGAATAAAGGCATAATCAATGCCTTTATCAAGAGATGGCATAGTGAGACCTCTTCCTTCCACCTTCAAGTTTAAGAGATGACCATCACCCTCAATGATGTGTCATGTCTTTTACATTTTCCTCTTTTGGGTTGTTTCCTTGATTACACAGACACAACCTACACCAGGATAGAAATCAAAGGTTTGTTGAGGTCAGAACTTGGTATTATGATGGACCAAGAGGAGATGTTGTGACGACAAACAACAATCGGGTGGCTCTGAGTTTGTTACATGAGTTGTATCACACCTACGTTGTTAGTGAGTCGTTAGTCTAGGCTACTACTGTGTATTTGTTGCATTTGCTCAGCAATACTATTTTTTCAAGAAGAGCGCGACGCATGTACACATCTACAACTTGTAGTACCTCAACGATCTAGATCGCAACCACAAGTACGCTTGGGGGGTAGCTGCGTTGGCTTATCTTTATGACCAGTTTTCATATGCGTGCAAGTATAACAATAAGTAGATGGAAGGTTATATGATGCTACTCATGGTATGATTTTTTTGTGTGTACATAATTGTTACTTAGTATTATATGACGCTAAAAGTATATTTCATGTTTTACTGGCATAGGTGTTTGAGCATCTGCCAACCATTCCTTGTAGTGATAAGGTTTTGGATTATGATCGTAAGAAGCAACTTGAAACTAGGTGGTTATTGTTGAGGGGTAACAATAAGGTTGTTAGGACCAAACAATTTGTTGGATCGGTTGTAAATGATTGATGTTGTTTGATCCCCATATGCATCACGCATAGACATCAAACCTTTTGAGGACTAGACATATACTACTTTGGCTACATTAGAGTTGGGACAGACATGGCATCGTATCTACCAAAGAGGGCTTTGAAGCAGTTTGGGTACGTACAGAGGATTCCCTTGGACCCACCCAAGTGTCTTGCTGCATATGGGAAATGTTGTAAGGCATGTGTTGAGTGGGAGCAGCATCTGGTGGCCTTGGCAAGGTTGTTCCACATGGGGCTCCATGGGCCTGCACTATATAATACCTGCCTTGGTATTACAAGCATTCAAATCCATAATCAATTCCGCCACAGGAAGGAAAACCACCACATAATCCTGTTCGTATTCTGTTGTAGCCTCAACCTCATCCATAATTTGGTGGTGGTTAGATACCAGATTATGTACCAGGTGTTGTTTACCCCTGTTAGGTAATACAAAAAATATTTTAATCATTTTGTTTTATTTTTTAATGAAAAAGTAACTACTAATTGTATTCTTTAATATTTATATAGGATTGATTACAGATGATGTCAGTGTCCACACAAAGATTATTGAACATGAGAGTTGTACCTGAAGGGACAAATAGTCATCAGGCCATACAATAGCTTATGTTGATGGCACAAGAAGGTCTTGCAACTGGGTGTAGCTCAATTGAGGAGTGACTGCCATTGAGGAAGAAACCTAATATAGGTGGCAGGGGAGGTGGCTGCAAGGGCAATTGAGCATGGTTAACAACATTTGTCATTTTGTGTTATTATTTTTATTATTATTATGTATTCGACTTATGATGTTGTTTGTGTAGTTATTTTTGTATTCTATGAACTTATATTTAGTCGTTTATGTTTGTCCTATTTTTATGTTTAAACGACACACGCCTAGTAATGTAATAAAGAATGAAAATTCGATTAAACTTAGAAAAGAAACAAAAACTAACATAAATGAAATCCATTAAAAACATGACTAAATAGAGTTAGAGCTTGTTTTCGCCATTGATCCACACATTAGAGTAATGATATCTTCAGCAGGTCTTGGTTTTCCTTGTTTATACAGTAGGACAAGTATTTCTTCTGGAGATCAACCAACCATTGCATACAACTCGATTAGACCTTTAGAATTAAACTGTGAAAAAATTAAAAACATCTTCCTACTTAATTGTCGTCTTTAAGCTCCATACAATTGTACTCAATACAGTCATCACCTACATATACATACAGGTTTTCGGTAAAAACCCTTTGTAACGTTGTGTTTCATCAATTGATTGTTTAAGTGATTTAATTAAATTATAAGAGAAATTTAATTTAATTTAAGTACTTCAAAGAATTAATTAATAAATTTGGTGATTTGATTTTATGTGTATGTGGTTAGTGAGTTTTTAGTGTTTTGGGCTTAAGAGGATGGACTTTAGTTTATGATTGGAGAGGTGAGTGTATATAGTAAGGTTTAGGGGTGAAAATGAGGAATTACAAGAGTCCTAAACTCTCCTTCAACTCACAAAAATCTGAAACACAAATACAAAAGCTCTTATTCTACTCTCTTCTTTCTCTCCAAGAAAACTCATTCCTTGAAGATTTGAGAGCTTGGTTGTCTTTCTCAAAGGAAGTCATTTCTCATCTCTTTAGTGTTCATTGGTTGTTCCTTTGTGTGGTAAACACCTTTTCTCCTTCTTTTATATTCCATTTGTGAATGTATGTATACATGATTTTGATGATGCCAAAGAAGAATCAAACAAGGCTGCTTCAAATGATAAGCATTTGCTTCAAGAATAATTCAAGAGTGCTTCAACAAACAAAGCCTTGTTTCAAGATTCACTAAAGATCAAGCCTTGCCTTAAAACAAAGTGCTTTCAAGACATGCAAGGCTCTGGTAATCGATTACCAGGAAGTGTAATCGATTACCAGAAGACAGGGTTGAGAAATAGCTGTTGAAAAAAGTTTTGAATTTGAATTTTCAACATGTAATCGATTACCATATGTCTGTAATCAATTACCAGCAACGAAACTTCTGAAATTCAAATTCAAAAGTCATGACCCTTCAAATTATAACTGTGTAATCGACTACACAAACATTGTAATCGATTACCAGTGGAGAATTTTCAGAAAATCTGACAACAATCACATCTTTTCAGTGGATTTTGGATGGCCATCAAAAGCCTATATATATGTGTGACTTGGGACGAAATTAAGAGAGAGTTTTGCTTAGCAAAAATGTCTTATCCTCTCAAAAGATAATGAGAGAGATTCCAAAAGAACTTCATTGTCAAATGCTCTCTCAAAAGAAATCCTTGACCAAATACTTGCAAAATCTATAAGGATTATTGCATGATCTTCATTGTAATATTCTTCTCCTTAAGAGAGATTTCTTTTTCCATTCTTCTTATTCAATGAGATTGGCTAAGAGACTATGAAGTCTCTTGTTGTAAAGCATCTGAACACAAGGGATGGGTTGTCCCTGTGTGGTTCAGACTTTGTAAAGGATTTTATGAAGGGAGTGGAAATCTCAAGTGGGTTGCTTGAGTACTGGACGTAGGCACGGGAAGTGGTCGAACCAGTATAAAATTGTGTTTGCATTCTCTCTTCCCTTATGTTATTTATTTTGTTGCAATCAATTGTGTCTTGCTTGTTTAAAGAACATTGTTAAATTGATTATTGTTGCTTCTTTTGCATTCTAAGCCTATCCCTTCTGCATTCTAAGCCTATCCCTCATAAGATTATTGAGGCCACAAGGTCCAACACCATTTTCATTTTTCAGTAGGGCGCCCATGAAAGTTCCATGGAAAAAGCTTAGTTTTTGGGTTTGAATCTAACTTTGGGTTGGTTTTGGGTGTGGATTTGAATTGCTAGTGGAGTTGAAGAAAAATTCCTCCTTGGACCTAAAGTTCCCTCCTTTCTTCCTTTTTTTTTTATCTTAAAGCAAGTTCCCAGGTTTGATAGGTAAGGGAAGCTTTATCTTTTTCTATGCTTAGGTTATTGTAGATTGGTTTCAAGGTTACTGGAAAATGAATCATGTTGTTAAAAAAAAAGGTTTAAGAATTTGAGGTTTTGCGTTTTGAAATTTAGGTTGTTGATTAATTGATGAATATTGATCAAAAGTTTTTATTTGTGAAGAGTTTTGATGTTTTTTATGTATTTGAAATTGATAGGAAAGAGTTTGGATTTGTTTTTGGATAATTTGGAAGCCATGAGAAGAAATTTTATAGAAATTTTGAAATTTTGCAAAATTCGCATCCACTAACCATTTTCGTGTCCAATGACCATATTCGCGTCCAGTGACCAATGTCGCGTCCACTGATCAGTTGTGCATGTAATGACCAGTTTTGTGTCCACTTATTATTTTTGAGTCCGGTGACCAGTTTTGAGTCTAGTGACCATTTTGAGTCAAATGATTAGTTTTGAGTCTAGTGAACATTTTGAATCCAAAGACCAGTTTTGAGTCCAATGATCATTTTTAGTCCAATGACCAGTTTTGAGTCGAGTGACCAGTTTTGATGTGGATGTCATTAATGTTTGTTTTCCTTGCATAAATTTATTATTTTTAGATCTTAATAAATTTATGATGATATGAGATGCAATTGAGATGATGTTGTTTATTATGACAGTTGACGCTATATTGAGATCATGAGATTCATATTCCTATGAGTTTTTGGAGAGTTATTTGCAAGAATTCATGGTGTTTGAATGACTTGCTATACTTATTGAACTATATGTGGGTTCATGAGTGTGATGAACATATGAATGGTGAATCTACAATATTATAACCTCTTATGGTGTTGAGATTGGTGAATGAATTTATAATGACGTATGATATTGATTTGAATGATCATAACATGCATGCATTGATGAGTGACATTGCATGTGAGTAGGTATGTAAGTTAGGCATGCTGAGAAGGCCCTCAACCTAGTGTTGGAGATTGTCGTTGTGGCTAACACCGAATGGACCAATAGAATGGATGTGTGGTGAATCCCTAGATAGGTTAAGGTCATTAAAAGCTTTACCGAGGTAAGCCACTACTTACGCTCATCCATTTTTGATAAAATCACACTTCCTCCGTAGGGTTAATTCTAGTCTCCCCGAATAGTCAAATCATAGAGTAGGACTATGTTAAGGAATATACTTGAAATCTTCCTGGAGTAAAGAGTCAACATGGTATAACATGATAGTTAGACATGTGCATTGATGATTGTGACTTAAGAATGATGTGTTACTTAAGGATTTGTATTAGTACATGATTGTTGGCAAAATGGAGGATTTCTATATCTCTCTCTTTTAACATAGTGATCTTATATTTCTCTTATATGTTGTTTTATTTTAAAATAAGCTCACCCTTGCGTTTTTTGTTGAACTATGATGATCGTGTCATTTGATACATGAACAAATTATGATATAACTTTTGAGGAGTATGTCACGTGTGGTTGATATGGACTTGATGGTGAACTTAGGAGTGAGATTCGACCCATCTTCATTTATTTATGTTTCGTCTTAGTGGGGACCAACTTAAGGTTTATATATCTTCGTGGATCTATGTTATTTATTCCCTTAATGGGACCCTTGAGTTTTGTTTGGAGATTTGCTTATGATATTCAATGATGTAGTGTCTTGAGACAAACATACCTTTATATATTACGACGTGAGAAGGATGAAGTTCATATGATATGCTTGTATTCATGAAAAAAATTTATGCATATTTTCATTAATTAAACCAATTCAAGAGTTTTAAAGGGACTAAAAATAAATCTTTTTGTGTTAAAGCCTCAGTGTTTCATGTTAGGACATTTAGGGTTGTTACACTCTGAAATAAGCTTCTTCCACCTCCAAGGCATTTGTAACTGCTTTCCTAAAAAAACAAGCAACATTTCCTCACTAATTTTAATGTATTTAGGATCATTAGGACATTCAAACAATACCCCCTCAAAAGTTGATACCACATCACCATCATAATATACAACAATGACTCCATCCATCTTCAATCCAATATGGTGAAAGATCCAACACAATGCATTGAGTTGCCTCATACCACTTGTATTTATTAACATATTTTATTGTTCTCTCATGAGTCAATTATCAGTTGATGCGTAAAATATGTTTGCACTAGGGCAAGTATACCCTACACAGTAGTAACAGTGGACTAAAAGTCCGAATATCGAACCTAAAGGACCATTTGTGTTCCCAAACAATTAATTTTATAAAACTAAGCAATTAAGGTTAAATTAAATAATTTATAGTTGTGGCCAATTACTCGATTTAATTAGTAAACAAGAATCAGAGATAAAAGAGTTGATGTGAAAATAGTTATAATAAGCAGGCTAATTCTAATTCTAGGACTCCAAATATTGTTAATTGTTGGTATTCCCAAATTGAATTATTAACCTTTGGTCATGGTTTAATAAAGCTTTTTGTCCAAATCAATACTCAATTGATCATAGAAATATCGCATTAGGTCAAATGATTAAGTTCACAACAAGGGTGATCAATTAATTAATCTATCGGAATTTCTCATAACCATTTTGATCATGTAAGTTACGTAGAAGCAATATCTTCTTAGGTCAATCAATTACACACACTTGGTCATTGTTATGCAATAGATTAAGATTAAGAGTAATCAATTCCAAATTAACAATAAAGAATAAAGAAGAGATTTAATTGACTGGAAAACATTGAGGGTTTCATTAAAATCAAAAAAGGGATACAAGAGTATGACTATATCACAATCCCAAACTAAGGAGACTACCTCTCATGACCATGGTAAAACCAAAAATCCCTATAAAAAAAACACATACATACTAAAAAGAGAATGAGAATTGGTCAGAATTTGTTCCAATTGTGATCTTTGTACTCCTCTGAATCTAAGAGACTCTTACATGACCTTCTCTCTTAGAACTCTCAAGAATGTAAATAGAACAAAAGACACTAAAAGATAGGCCCTCATTCCTTATTTATAATATTCTGTGGAGACCCTCATTCTATCTTTCCTTAATTAAAGAATATTATCTCTTAATCTTATCAATTAGGATCTAGATCTGGCATGTGATCCTTGCAATTTTTAAGTGATAGGTGACACGGACGGACCACAAACATATAAAATTACTGCACCATATAAAATTACTGCAACATACAAAATTACCGTGATCGTGGTCTTCTGATACTTCAAAATTTTATGATTTTTAGCTCTTTTCCACATGAAACCTCTTAAGCACCTAACTTTCACAAACTTATACTAAATTATGAGTTTTGCCAAATAAAATATATCAAAATGTATGAATATGACATGAATACTTACATCAAAATAAAGTCAAATTTGGGTTTATCATCAACAACGGTCAATATTGCATTGACAAAATAAACGATTCAGATTGTATAGAACTCTATAATGGCACTGCTGGCTTGTCAAACATGATAACCATGGTTGTTAAATCACAATATAAAACATTGAATTTTACTTTCTTAAGAACTAAAAATACAACAAAATCATGATTGTGTTGTAACGATTAAAACAACATAATCATGATTTTGTTGCTTAGTAGGGTGAAAATAAAATTACAAAACAAAATCATACTTTTGTTACATATTTATTGGTGGAATCAAATAACATAACAAAATCATGATTTTGTTGTGTTATTTGGGGGTAAAAAATTGCACAATGGAAGTGTACAATAAAAGTGTACATTCGTTGTTATTTTTATTTTTCACTCCCCAATTGCACAAAAGAAACATAATTCCGTTGTGCAATTTTTCAAGGGGCAATTTTGGAATATGGCTAAAGTGCACCCACATGGATAGTGCCATTAGAAAAAATGGTAGTGCCAATAGCAATACCCTTTGTATTATTTATTTGGTTTAAATTATCACATATTTAAGATGTGTATTTGAAACCATTGGTTAAGTTTGAACAACCTTATCAATTGATTGATGCATTCGGTGATATAGTATTACTATGGATAAAAATACATTTTCATTTGTCGGTGTACTTTTGATAAGACTGATTTTAGTTCCTAAACTTCAACTCTAATCAATTTGATATGTAAATATTACAAAAGAAATATATAGTATTTGTCCCTCTTTGGTATTAATGTCGTTTGTGAGGAGAGATGAAAATTATAAAATTCAGACATCAAATTAATTAAAGTTAAAACTTAGGAACTAAAATCAATTTTCACTCGAAACTGAAAACATATTTTACTAATTTATTAATAATTATCAATTTAGCTTTGAATTAAAAACAAAAGTTATTATTATGTTTGTTCTGACCAATGGATGTCGCCAGAGGCTAGGTATACTAATCAATATTATCGTTAAAAGGATTGGTAAATGATAAATATTTGATCAAATTAGTGGGTATATAGTATACTTAAATAAATATTCTCAATGGTCATATAATATTTGTCTGTTAATTTTTTTTTACTTTAGAATTAAAGTGTTAAATATATTTTTTAAAATATTAAATATATACTCATTTAAAATAATTAAAAAGAAAATATTATGAAAAGATACAAGTTACTGACCTATTCAAAATTAGATTGACTATCCTAATTAATTAATAAGGAGTGTTTTTTTTATAACTTTAATAGCGAGTGATTTGATGCCAATGGATAATCAGTGATCATATCTATTTCTGACTTCTTATGTTATCTCTATCTATATAAGAGTGGCCAACACCATGAAGCCAAAACAAGATTTCAATAATTAATTAAGCTCTTTCGATCAGTTTCTTAGCTGGGCCAATATGGTCACAAGTCAGAAAAGCTCTTTGATCTATCTAATTTCTTGAATATCATGTTTCCAGATTTTCATTAATTTTAATTTGTCATATTTTTATTAATTACTTCAATTCCTTCAGTATTCTTTTTTTTTTTCTTTGAGCCCATTGACACGTAGAGACCAATGTGGTCATCTGCACCCTTCCCGGAGATGTCAGCGTCTTCCGGCCGAGACCGCGAAAAAGTCTCACTTCTGCTGTCGTGGCTCGAGAATCTGATAGCATGCGGAGACACTTTACGATTATCTGCACCTTTGTCATCCAGAGACAACAAGTTCGATGACACGCGGAGACAACATATGGTTGCCCGCACCCTTCCTGTCCAAAGACTATTGAAGTCCCTTTTATCATCTGGAGACGAACAAGTTCGATGATATCCGGGATGATGATGGTCGGTCATTTCTAATCATTTTGAAGATTTTTGCAGGTTTACCTTTGTCATCCAGAGACGTTCAAGTCCAATGACGCGCAAGGCTCTTCTCTGTTAACCAGAGACGATCAAGTTAGGTAGCATGTAGAGACGTCCTATACGGTAATCCGCACACATTTCAAAGACAAAAATGTCTTCAGTCATTGCATGCCTTCAAAGGCGACAATGACCCTCACACATTTCGAAGACAAAAATGTCTTCAGTCATTACATGCCTTCAAAGGCGACAATGACCCTCATTTACATTTTGAAGACGACAATGTCTTCAGTCATTGCATGCCTTCAAAGGTGACAATGTCCTCATCTACATTTCGAAGACGACAATGTCTTCAGTCATTGCATGCCTTCAAAAGGCGACAATGTCTTCACCTCAAAAACTTCAATATCTTTTTCCCTGTGCTTCGTAGGACTCGACGTCCTTTGTTTGTATGCTTTTTTTAAAAAAATAAAAAATAAAGAAAGAGAGTGAAAATGAAAATGAATTAAACGAGAAAAGAAGGAATTTCAATGTCTTCATGCCTTCACGGATTCTACTGCTTGGATTTGTGCTAGTGGCCAGTCGGGTAAAGATTCAACTCGAACGAAATTAGTGTCTTATCTTTACTTCCCTTTTATATCCAATAAAAGATAAGTAAAGAGGGACAACTGTCAAACCCTAATTTCATTCGGGGATACTTGCGATCGACTTTCGAACCTTGTCTACTTCCTTCGAAACCTTCAAAAACAGCATTGTTGCCTAATTCGTAAAGTTTCGCAACATTTTGAAAGTCAAAACAAGCATTGTTGCGTAATTCGTAAAGTTTCACAACATTCCAGAAATAAAAAACAAGCATTGTTGTGGAACCCGAAAAGTTTCGGGACGTTTCAGAAAGAAAATAGCCAAAAACACAAAAGTGGGGTGAACTTATCAACACACGAGGGGTGCACCCAGGAAACTTCATCTAGAACATTCTAGAAGGGGGTGAGCTTATCAATTACGGGGTGCATTCAGGAATCTTCCTCAAGAAGCCTCTGGGCGGCAACCACCTCCATTTTGTTAAAAAATGGCATCCAGGGCTTTCGTAATGCTTCCGTAAAATTTCTAAAAACCTTTGGTTAGCATATTTCACTTAATATTGGTGAAAGGGAAGAGAAAAAAGAGAAAAATCAAGTCTGAAACGCTTCTGTAAGGCTTCCGTAATTTTTCCATAAAGTACGTAAAGGGGGGTGAACTTAGTAATTGGGGTGCACTCATAAATCTTCCTCAAGAAGTCTCTGGGCGGCAAGCACCTCCCTTTTTCCCTATAAATAGGGGAGGGGGGCTGTTTCAAAAATGTTCATGACCCCTAGGCTATGCAATACGACTATTTTGGGTGAAAAAACACGTTTCCGTGAAGAAAAATCGAGTTGAAGTGCTTTCGAGACGTTTTCGTGAGCAAATCTGTGAAGATTTTCCGCCGTTCTTCGTCTGTTCTTCATTCTTCAAAGTGTTCGAATCCGAGACTTTCAATTCGTTTCTTGTTTTGTTTGCTTTCATCTTCATCTCGTTCACTTTCGATTTTCTTTTCTTCCATTTTTAACAAGCTTATTATCGTGTATTTAAGACGTTATCTTGCCTAATAATTGATAAAATAAATTTCAACCGATCATTTATGTTGTAATATCGTTTAATCACTGTTAAAATAAAATCCAACCGATCGTTCACGTTGTACCTTCGGTTAAATAAAAAAAGTAAAATAATAATAAAATAATCAAAATATCTTAAAAAAAATAATTAAAATATCTTCAAAAAAAATAATAAAATAATCAAAATATCTAGAAAAAATAATAATATAATAATAAAAAAATCAATCGGGCGTTTTTTTTTAAGTTTCTGATAACTGCTAAATAATTGTATTTTGATAATAGAAAATAAGGTAAAATTGTCTTTAAAAATAATTATTTAACAGTTATTTGCGCTTAAATATTAAAGAATTGATGTTTTGTTGAATTTTGGCTACAGATATAAAAACTAGAGGTGTAACAAGCAAAAATGCCAGAAAAATTGAAGAAAAGAAGAAAATCTGAAGCAGGCCCATTCCAATACGCGCTAAGCCCATGATCCAACAGAAGCGCGCGCTAAGCCTGCAACACGCGCGCTAAGCCCGCGATCTAATAGAAGCGCGCGCTAAGCCTGCAACACGCGCGCTAAGCCCGCGATCTAACAGAAGCAGGCGCTAAGCCTGCAACATGCGCGCTAAGCGCGCGATCTACACGAGCTGAGCGAGGGGGTGTCACGCTGAGCGCGCCTACGAAGGCCCAAAGCCCACTTCAATAGCTATAAATAGAGAGCAAGTCCAAGGGAAACAAACAGCACTTCAGGAGAGGGGTTTCATTTACTCCCTTTCTTTCTTTCACCCCTCCTCATTGTAAAGCCCTCAATGGCCATGAGTGGCCAAACCCCCTTAGTTAGGGTCTGGCAGGCTTAGAAGCCAATGTGATGTATGATGTACTCTTCACTATTTATCAATGCAATACCAGGTTTTTCTTTCCTATTTTCTTTTCTGTTTTTATCTTGCATACTCATCTTTATACTCTGTTAGGAGTTAGATGCTCGGGAGAGGGTAACTTCTAAATAAGATTTAAAGAAGATATGCATGCATTAGTTTTAGGGGTTAGACGCTCGGGAGAGGATAACTTCTAATAGAACAAGAAGAAAAGATATCATAATAAAATCATTGCTAGGCATAGAGTGATTGCATTATGCCCATGCGTCAAAGCAAACATCTAGAATTAGAACTTCATGCATTTTATCTATTGAGTCTTTGCAAAGGCATTTGGGGGATAGATAGGTAAAATAGGCTTGTCATCGTGAGGCATCAGGGGCAAGTAAATGAATAGATGTGGGTGGGATAAAATCACCTGAATTGGTAAAGAAAAAATCATAAACTCATACATTCTAGGCAGACTAGGCAAGTTAGTTCCCAACATTATCTTATCTTGACTTTATCTTTATCTTTTATCTAAATCTTTTATCTTTCATCTTTTTCTTTATCTTTTAATTTTATCTTTAATTCTTTTATCTTCTAATTTTATCTTTAAATCTTTTATCTTTTCTTTACCTTATCTTCTATCTTTCTTTATCTTTTATTTTAAATTTCTTATCTCTTGCTTTTAAATTGGATTTGCATTAATCTAAGTACAAACAAAGTCCCTGTGGATTCGACACTCGGACTTCCGAGTAATTTACTACTTGTGACGATTTGGTGCACTTGCCAACGAGTTAACAGTTTCCTTGAATGAATTGACTAATAATCAAAGTGAAACTAAGGCTAAAATCAACTCACAAACCAAGTTTTGTTTGCAAAAGTCACTCAAAACCGTTTTAAGGTCCAACGCCTTAAAACGGTCCTCTTTACTTTTATTGGTTAAAATGGACCATTCGAAGCATAAAATCAACACATAACGTTACCGCTTTTGCAAGAACTACGTAGGTCTGATTTCCTCATCGCAATTGAAGATACATAAGAGCAAAAGTCCCGCTTTTGTCGACCACCCCAAGAGATCATTAATTGTCCAACGCCTTAACATTTCTCTCCTTTCAAAAACCAAGAGATCATTAATGATCCAACGCCTTAACGTTTCTCTCCTTTCAAAACCAAGAGATCGTTAATGGTCTAATGCCTTAATGTTTCTCTGCTTTCAAAAGAATCAAAAGATTGTTTAATGGTCCAACGCCTTAAACGACTTTTGTTCGGTTAAAATTGATCTTGCGGAAAAAGATCAAAATAACTTAACCAACGTTTAGTTCTGAAAGAACTACGTAAGTCTGATTTCCTCATCGCAATTGAGGAATACGTAGGAGCGAGGGAAACACCCTTGTCGACAACAAAAAGATAAAAAAAATACAAAAAGGCCCCTAAAAAGCTAAAAAACATAAAAAGGGAAAAATACATAATTTTGAAGTCATATTTGCACACTTGATTGAAGGTTGTTGTCCCTTGTGACGGACGCGTGGGGTGCTAATACCTTCCCCGTGCGTAAAAACAACTCCCGAACCTTTCACAATTAAAGTTCACAGACCACACGTTCCGGTTTTTCTAACGTTTTCCTCGAATAAACGTTGGTGGCGACTCCGCGCATTTTCCTCCCATGGAAGACACACCTGTGAGCCCCGCGTCGCCCTCCCGTCGAAGGGTAGGTTGCAATAGAGTGCTTCAAGTCTTACAAGAAATTGGTGGAAAAGGAAGCAGAGGCATCCATCAAATGCTTGCGGATAGACAGAGAAGGAGAGTTTAACTCTCTCAATTTCAAATCATTTTGTGAAGAAGAAGGAATAAAGAGGCAGCTTACCACTGCATATACATCGCACCAAAACGGAGTAGCAAAATGCAAAAATAGAACAGCTATGAATATGGTGTGCTGCATGTTCTCTGCAAAAAAGGTTTCGAAACCTTTTTGGACTGAAGCTGTAAACTGGACGTTCTACTTGTTGAATCGATGTCCAATGCTTGTTGTTAAGAACGTCACTCCTCAAGAAGCTTGGAGCGGAGTTAAGCCTTTAGTAGAACACCTTCGAGTTTGGGACTGTCTAGCACACGTGCACATACCAGAGGCAAAACGAGGTAAACTTGATGATAAAAGTTTTCCTTGTATTTTGTTCGATATGAGTGATGAGTCAAAGGGTTATCGTCTCTTTGACCCTAAGACAAAGAGAATTGTAGTTAGTAAGGATGTCATGTTTGAGGAAGAGAAGAGTTGGAATTAGGGTCCAAATTATAAAGAACAAATAAAAGCAGAGTTGGTTTGGGGTGATGATGATTTCAGTAGTGATAAAAGTGAGGGAGAGCATAGAGATAAGGGTAATAGTGATAGGTTTATGGAAGACATGGAGTTTGATAGTGAGGGTGAGAATGATGGAATATGTGATTCAAGGGAGAGAAATGAGGCAGCCGACTTGGATAGGAGAATATGTGAGTGGTGAGGGGTTGAATGAAGAAAAAGAAGTAGAGGCCTACATGGTGCAAAGATGTTGTAGGTGACGATCCAACTCAGTTTGAGGAAGCTGTGAAGCATGAGAAATGGAGAAAGGCTATGGATAGTGAAATCAACTCAATTGAAAAGAATCAGACTTAGGAGCTCATGGATATGCCAACTGGAGCAAAAACAATTGGATTTAGATGGATTTTCAAGACAAAATTGAATGAGCTAGGTGAAATTGATAAGTATAAAGCACGATCGGTGGCTAAGGGGTACTCTCAACAACATGGAATCGATTTTACCGAAGTTTTGACAAATGATAAATACAATTATATTTTGTTACATATGCCAATTTATATCGTTCAACTATTGATCTATTGACAAAGTAACCCATCAACCAATTAGCTTGATCGAATTAATGATCATTTTGATTTTTATAAACATTGTATAAATATATTTTTATTTTTTTATACTTTTTAGTATGAATGAAGGACAACTATCACTGTTAGGTCAGTTGTAACATTATTTTCCATTGCTTTTGAAATTTGTGTCATTCATGCTCATCTATAAATCAATATATGTTAATATTTGTAAAAAAAATAATAATGTAGCATTTTATATTGGATCAATGAAATGAAATAGAGATGATCTCTTTTTTATTTTTTATTTTTTAAGTTATATATATATATATATATATATATATATATATATATATATATATAATTCATTTATTTCTTTTCATTCTTTTTTTTTTCAATATTATCATAATTGGATCGATCACTCAAGAAGTGAAAACATTAGTTCAAAGTTTAATGGTTAAATTAGGATCAAATATGTTTCAATAAAATACTATTTTTTTAAAAATTGTATAATATATTAAACAATATTAAAAAAATAACATAATACACATAAAGTTATAATGTTAAAAAAAATTCACTTAAAAGTGTATAAGTCATAACATATAACTAAAGTCATACATAAAAAGCAAATGTAATATATCATAATATTTAAGTTTGACAATAACAAATAAAATCTATTAGCAACTCCCAGTTTAAATTCAATACTAACAAATAAACTCAATTAGCAAAATAAAAAAAAATCGTCAAACCGTCAAAACCGATCCAATCGCCGATTTTTAGTGGTTTTGCTTATTCTTGATTGATTTCTCCTATTCATGATTAATTCAATTGCATACCAATTTTTAGATATAAATTGACCAAATAGGTCACACAAATTTTTAGATTTAAATTGACCAAATAGGTCACTCGTTTTCGATTGAATCGGGCGATCCCGTCCAATTCTGACAACCATGCTATTCATTCATGCAAATCGAGAGAAATTCTTATACTTCACTGTTTCTCCTTTATTTCTTTCTATCGTTATATTTCTTCTTAATTATTTCTTCTATGTTTCATTCCAAATTTAAATAAATTTGGAGTCACCGACTCACCGTGCGTTCCACCCTCTTATTTCGAATCGATTATTATGGTGTTGTCACATTTCTTTATTCAATTAATTATAACTCCTGATTTTAACCCATACCACATAGTTAGATCAATGTATAGAACAGTTCGCCTTAAACTTTATGAAATACTATATCATCATATAATCAAGGTTAAATGATCACGTTGATATAAATGTCTAAATCGATAATAATTTAGTAAAGAAAAAATGAGAATTCTACTTCCTCCATTTTATAATAATCATCATGTAAAAAAATTATTTTAAAATAATTTTTATTTTAATTTTTAATGTAATATTAATTACTCTCTTAGCCCTTCTTGTGTAAAAGGTTAGTGGTATTAATATATTTTTCTTTGCTTTTAAAAAAATTATTAATTACTCTTTTTCACTTATATAACTTATAATATGAACAACAAAAATTAAAAAAAATAATAAATGATAATAGGCTTAATTTTGTAAAATTGTATTCTTTTTTATTAATTTATTAATTTTTTTTTATCTATGTAAAACAATCAAAAACAACAATTATAATAAAACGAAGGAAATAATTTAGTCTTTAAACTTGTAAAAAGTATAATAAATATTTCTTGTTGACAATTTAATATCAAATTATTCCTAAAAAATTTAACTTATTATTAAATTAATTCTTAAAAATTACATTTAAATGACAAAATTATCATAATTTTTACAATTTTGGACACTAAATTGGAATATAATTATTTTTTTCATGAATTAAATTATCATCAATTTACACGTGAAAAGTAAAATCATTATTTACCCTATAATTAATCATAGATCCACGGCGGTATCTTATCATAAATATTTACAATTGATCTGCAAATATCATCTCACATCAAGTGGTATGCAATTTTAAGGCGATATCGAGAATCATATGTAGAGTGCTTATTTCTTGAGGAATAAATAACTATGGCTTGTTAATTAAAGCTTATGAGATCTAATGGGACGGAAATTATTGGAAAGGCACTCAAGCTGAGACCATAGCATGCTTCCAATGGAAAACCTTTGTCCAACCTCTGTGCTACTCTTGGTTTCATGCATGGTTTTACTCGATGACAAGGATTTAGGGACCCTGTAAGGCGAATTGTAATTTGCAACTACAGACCCACCAGTTTCTCTTCTCACCAACTCTGCTATGTTTGGGTTCACTTCTTGACCTGAAGAATTTGCAACACAGAATGATCCTACTGCCATCTCATCACTCTCTACTCCTATCTGAACCTTTGTTATGGATAGTCCATTCTCACGAATCACACGAGTGACTTTTGATAGTAGCCCCGTTGTGTTTTCAGCGCGAATGTCTACCTTCAATCCCTGCTCCAATGCAAGAATATTATACTTTACTACATTCATTACGGATATATATGTTTTGTCAAGAAAAATAGTGATCATATATGATCAAACAAATAAACGAAAACTTTGGTAGGGAAGCTCATGGGACGTACATGTGAGACTCTGCGCTCTATGGCTGCGATTAAACATAGGCTGAGCTTTTGCTTCTCGCTTTCATTGTCCAAATTTGAACTACCTTTGGGTCTTACGAAGTACTCCTGCGTCAAACGTCCACTAAAATTAATATCACCACCAAGACAGGGAAATTCTGCACATATTCTTTCACTACAGTATGACTAATGCGTAGCACAAAGTTTATTTGTAGACATTAATTCCTATCTTCAGAGATAAGACGTAGGAGCTATTATACTACATAAAATAAATGTTAATCATAAGAGGCTTGAGTAGTGATATAAATACTTCAACAATACCTATTATAATTTTTTTTTCTTTCTACTGCATCGTATTATCATACTTATACTTACACTCCTACACTCCTTGAAGTTTTTTGAAATTAAAGACTATTTCTTTAGTTTTTTTAATATAGTATGATAACAGACAATTAAATATATTAATATAATGTATAACGATTTAAATAAGGAGTTAATATAAAGATACGAAAGAAAGGGAGTATCATATACAAATATAATACTTGAGCTTAAATTTTTTAGTTCAAATTAAATTTGAATTTGTTAGTCCAATTCAGTTATGGCTCAATAGTTGTTAAGTCAACAAAAATCTGTAAAAAAAAAACCTATAAAAATAAGCTTTTACAAGACTTGAGTTTCATTTTTTAGGTTTAGATTAAATCCGGACTTTTGGGTAGCCCGTTTTACCACCTATAATTAAGAGGTGTCGGTATAATTTACACTAAACTCAAACCAATATTTCAGACTATGTAAAAAATCCAAGTACCTGGTCAGCCATGGAGCCATTGGAGCTAACAGCCGCATGAAACACCTCGTACTGCATGTCGGTGAGCACACACACAGTATCAAACAAAAGCTTAGGACGATCCCTGCTCCTGACGTTCACAACCCAGTACCCTTTCTCTTCGTATCTGCCCACAGTAACCTGGGTCTCCTCACACCCCTTCTTCTTCTCACCGTTTCTGTCTCCGACATGGCACGCACGGCACCTCTCGTAGTCCCCGTCGGCATACATCATCTGGTGGAGCCGCCGCTCGGTGTGGTTGCGCCCGGCGCCGAAGCTCCTCAGCCTCAACCTCACTCTCTCTTCTTCCCCGTTCCTATCACGGGCCTTCACTACGTTCCGCAGCTCGGGCTGGACCTGGGCCAGACGTTCTGCGTTAATGGGCCCAAGTTTCTTTGCGTCCTCCAGGTGGATTATGCAGGCCACCCTGTCGTTGTGGGTCCAGGCCGTGGCGGAGGTGACGTTGAAGCCCAGGCCCAATAGAACCGCTGACATCTCCGAGAACAGGCCATGCTGGTTCGCTGTGGTCAACTCTATTGCTAAGTTCACCAGTCGTGGTGGTTCATTGCAGCTTGTTAGCTCTATGTCACTTGAAATTTCTTTGCTGTTGCTTCTAGCCTCGCACAGTGTCTACAAAATCTCTTACGTTTAGATTACCATCGTAATTATCTTGCGACAATGGTCATAAGGGACTGGTTCCATTCCGGTAGGCACACAAAAACAAAGGAAGAGTATGAGAGGAAGATGATAAGTAAGACAGAGAGAGTTACCTGTTGAATGTAATGGACGAGTCCTCTGTCGGTAAGCTTGTTTCCATCATGGTCCGTCACGTGGAACACTGCAATGTGCAGTCAACAGTGACCCATCAAGGAGAAGCAAGCTACTTGCAAATTCATGCTTATAGATTGTGTACAAAATAATAAAAGCAAATTAATCTTATAGATTAATTAAGATTAAGTGATAATTAGTTCTGGTTGGTTCGTTAATTTTTTCCAAGTGTTTATAATGAAATTAAATTAAAACATCGATTTATCATATTTAAAAGAATTTAATATTTATACACTCTAAAAATAGTTTTGTAATGTGGTTGAATAACAAATAAAGTGTATAACCCTTTTCTCTATTTAAAATTGACATGAATAAACTATTTAGTCTTTAGTGTTATAAACTGAAATTAAGTTCGTCTTTAAATTTAACACGAGTTAATTTGAATTTTGACATTATGAGACGACAAATTCATTTTCTATCTCAACTAATTTCATCTCTATCATTGGTACACTTAAATTAATTTAATTGCATCATCGACTAAATTGTGTAATTCAAAAAGTTAAAGATAAAATTTATTCATTTTTTTAATAATAACAATTGAACTTACTTATGGTGAAAGTTTCACAAATCAAATTCACTATTGTAGTTGTTAAAGATTAAATTTCTATTTTGGATTTATAAACATTTTGTTTCCTATAAAAAAAAATTAGTCCTTATAATTCTTTTAAATGGTGTTAGGTATGATATATATATTTTTATTTTAATCTCTATCTTTAGTTGATTTTCATTATGCGTTGATGCGACTGTTAACGTGTCGTGAATAATAATAATAATAATAATAATAATAATAATAATAATAATAATGAGTTTCACACAATTAATTGATGGTTTACTCCAAATACATTTACCCATGTTTTTATTTTACATTTTTTATACTTTATTTCTTTCAAATAATAGAATTACAAAAGCGTATATTCTATATAGTCTCTCTCTGTTCAAATTAGAAATTAAAAGATTAAAGGTTGTGTGGGATTATGGCATGCAAATAACAAATTAAAGTCCAGACTGTGTTAAGGGAGGCATATATACTGACCATCCATTAACCATCCACCGTCGGAAGAAATGTATGATTTGGAAATGACGAGATCAAGATCTGTCAACACCTGGACCATCTCCAATAATATCCCATGCCTGTTCGCGCTATCAATCTGTTCGTGAACATCGAACAGCTTATTTATTTAATTAAAACTAATATTATATTTGAAATTAACAAAAAGTAAAGTCAAAGCCTTTTTGTTTGGTAATTGTCTTCGACCTCTTCACTTTTTACTATTCTATTTAATTGGTTTCTAGCAAAAAATTGATTGCTTCAATTATCTGGGACCAAGAGTTATTTTTAACATGTAAAATTTACTGATTTTGTAATGGTGCATAGAGCAAGCACAATTAGGTACCATATGCATAATTTTATTTGCTTTTGATTTCACGTATTATCAGAATGACAACTCAAATAGTTAAGCTCTTACTATTATGCAATCTAATATATTGAATGTAAGCTTTGGGTCTAGAGATATCCATAATGGACATGTATCTATCTATTTAACGTGTACTGTGTGTTCTTCCAAATCCTAATGCTCAGTGATTTATCACTATCATGATTATGAATATATACAGCTACTAAGGGTGGTTTAAAATCCGTGGGCGAGAAAAATGGTGGATTCCACACAATTAAGCAAGTTCAACTATAATGAATAAGCCTAACTCATACGACTGATATGTAATTTCCTTTAACATATACAATTTGGAATGTTGCTAAACAATTAAATCTAACGTACCTTCACCACTGTGCAGTCTCTGCTGGAATCGTTGTCTATACAGACCCTGCTCATATAGAACAAGAAACATATCAAGTTGAATTTGATGAATTCATTAGATATATATATAATCTATCTCATGAACCAGATGAAGTAATTAAAAATTAGAAAGTGTTAATTTCTTTTTTTGTAGGAAACTATAAAATAATTAAATATTCACAGGATAAAATGTACAATATTATAATTAATACCTGGGTGGATGGATTCTTTCTATGAGCGATTCAATCTCCCTGTCGATGTGAGACTGGTAAATTATCTCCATCTTAATTTCTCCACGAACAAGACCTCAATCAGAGTTGTCGTTGAATGTTGTTTAATTCGACGATTTATCGTGGAGTTGTGCATGCATCTATAGAGATGAATCCTAGGCTAGCTGTAGTTAGAAACGTTCAAACGCCAAAACGCATGGTGAAGAAAGCGCGTACATATAAAAACAGCACAAGGCCAACGTGGCCATAATGGGGCGCTGTCTTTCTTGTTTTCTAAGTGATGACACACAGAAACCCATGACGCAAGAAAATGATTGATATATAATCATTAAGGTTGGAACCTTGCCGTCTTAGAAATTCCCTTTTGACTTCAAAAAACCAATTAATTAATTTTTCAAAAAGAAAGGAAAATTGCATGGTGATTCTCATATGCTAGTAAAAAGAGCAAGAAAATCAATTTACCTACACTGAGTTCTTAAGAAATATTATCTGATGATAAAGCCTTAGGGTTGATTGACACAGCAAATGTGAAATTCATGGTGATGCATGGAGATGGAGTAGAGTTTTCCATTGGTGAAAGCATTGTTAGGAGGGCGAAGATAGTAGGAAGAGAGGTGCCAAATCTTTATATTCTATGTTAGGAAGAGTCTTACGTGTACATTCCGAAAAAGATGTGTGCGCATGTGTATATACTATTTAGTAAAATGGAGCCGAAACATATGGGGAGAATCGAGAATGTATGAGCTATTCCCACGCAGACTGCCAATGATGGAAAACCCACAAGAAAAATACTGCACGACTTTGGCATTATCATGTTTTTTTTTTTCATGATCACATCATACCCAAATGCAACTCTAATTAGTCCCTACCGTTTTTGTTGGATTTTCAATTATTTAAGATCGTTATCTTTCTCACACCTCAGCAAAATTTCCAGAGGGTACATACATTGCCAACGTGCCACGTGACAGTTGTTGTGAACGTGGCAGCCTTGTGTAAAGATGTGGTCGATAATCTGTTACGTGATAATGTCGCGCCGCGTGTGTAGCATTTCTAGGCTTGCTAGCTAGCTTTGTCTTAACGATGATAATGTTGACTTGATTGTGAAGGCTCTTTCACTTTGGTTCTTTGCACCCAGTCAGTGACTCAGCCACACACCACAAACACACATGGCCACATTCTATTTGGGATTGGAGATCGCAACCGCAATCCTAGAAAACGTAATGGTTGCATAGATCTCGACTAGCATATGGCAAATGTGACACAATCATGATTCAATCACTTTTCTTTAATTAGTTATTCTCCATTTCAAAATAATAATACTAGTCCATCAATACGATGTCACATAGTTGATAAATAATATGTCATTAGGAATTGATCTTTGATCCCAACTTCGTATAAAAAAAATATTTAATGAGATATGTCTAACCTTTTAAATGAATCTAGATATAAAATTAGTCTAGATTTATAAAAACAAAAAAAAAAACTAATCATTTACAATTAATGATGACCATTGAATAAGAAATATTCAATTGATAAATTATCCCACTATCCACCAATAATAAATACATTATACTATCTACCATGAATGGTTATGGTTATCTAAAAAAAATATTATATTTTTATGCTTGATGTCTTTTATAAAACCAAGTTTTAATTTATCTTCTTAATTATATCAAAGAGTATTGTTGAAAAAATAACTTTAAAAAGCTATATAAAAAAACTACTACTATTTTGGGGAGAGAGAAAAAAAAAGACAAACAATATTTAGAATGGATGGAATAATACAAGTTATATTTTAGTCAATAGAATAAATATTTATTTTAAATAAATATTTTTAGTACATAAATTCCATTATAATTCAAACTTATAAAAATAAATAAATATTATTAAACATACAATCTATATGTAACAAAAAAAAATACAAGTTGTATGTTAGGTTTATGAATTTAGTCTCTCTAAGTTCGTGTTTTTTTAATTTTGTTTCTTGTAATTTTTGTGTTTCTTTTTAATCCATATAATTTTAAGCTTTTTCAATTTTAATCACTAAAGTGAGAATTTATAAGAATTAAAAATGAAAATAAAATCAAATTTTAAAGAGACTAAAAAAATTTACAGTAATCAAATTTGAAAAGCTCAAACTTACAGGTACTAAAAATGAAAAAAAAAAACTTGTAGGAACAAAAAATTTAAGAAAAAAATAAAAACTTATAAAGGATAAATTTATATTTAAGCCTAAGAAAATGAATATGAAAGAATATAATTTAAACTTAAATATGTTTTTGGTTCCGGTTAGTTTATACTTTTTTTAAAAATTTGATCCTTGTTAAAAAATTATTCATTTTTAATTTCTATAAGTTTACGTTTTTTTTATTTTCGGTCTCTATAAGTACGAATTTATGGGGATTATAAATTTAAATTAGAATATTAAAGGAAATAAATTGAAAAAAAATATAATTACAAGGACTAAAAATGAACAATAAAACTTACAAGAATCAAAATTAAAAAAAACATGAATTTATAAAGACTAAAATTAAAATAAAAAAAAAAAAACTTACATGGATCAAGTAAAAAAAAAACACTGACTTACAAGAAAAAAGAATATTAAACCCGTAATTTATTAAGAAAATACATGGTACCAGCTTCCCTGATTGAGAATTCCATCACCTTAACAATCACATAAGATGCGAGTACGTGAATGTGGTATACCAGGTTCCCAGATTCATAAATAAGGATGTACACAATAAGGATGTATCATGTACCCAATAGAATAAATTAAGGATAAAGATGACAAAATATATCTGAATCTCATGAATACTTATAAAAACATTCACAAATAATTAATTAAATAGTCATTTAGGGATGGGTCTGGAATGAATATTTATCCGCAAAAATTTAATGCAAATGAGTATATATATATATTAGTTTAATTAAAATATCTTATATATGTATATGTATTACTAATCACAATTGGTAGGAAATATAAGCTTTTGTTCATGCACAATTTATCATGCCTTTATGTCAATTAAGGATCAATATACTTTTTGGAAAATGTTATAGATAAAGTGAGATTTAATTTTGGAACTTATTGTTATTACTGCCGTGCACAAAACATCATGTAAATTTATTCATAATATATTTTTTATTGCTTTAAATTTAAAATCAATTCTAATACAACTAATGGTATTAAAAAGAAAGATTGAATACACACGAAGGTGGAACAACAAAGTCTTGTCTCATTAGGTGAGTGATAAACTTGTTCTTGTTGAATGAGATTGAGAGGTTCTCGTGTCCAAACGAACATTATAATCCTATTTTAATAGTGGATATGTTTTGCTGGATTGGGTCTTGCATTTTTTTCATATTCTCAGTGAGGGCTCTCATGTTACAATTCTTAGTGACAAGTTTTACATTGGTTGTCGATAACCTAGCAAAACCCTCCTCCCTCACCTAATGGGACAAGACTTTGTTATTGTTGTTTTATCTCACAGCAAACCTGTTTTCCAGATCGAATTAATAGAAAAGCCGGCATTCATTTTCCAGCAGAATCATTTGTTTGAGAGTGTAATCAATGGAACACATCCTTGTGTCCATGAATCGGATTGTTGGAAGCCTTGTTATAAACACGACATTCCGGTAAATTATTGACTCCATTATTTCTATTGAAAGTACATGTGTACATGCTCACCGCTTAGGTTGGGTTATGTTGTAGTCTTTGGACATAATAGCATCTATGCTTCAGGACATAACTTACTACAAGGTAGAATACTGACAGTTAGACTTCTTGGTACGCTGTAATGTAATAGGAACCACAGAACTGATACATAATCCAGAAAAACAACAGCAAAAATTGGAATTCCTTGTATGAGTTTTATTGAATCCAAGAGAAATCAATATAGAGATAGATAAATCCGGTTACTAACTCAGTGATACAAAATTTGTAAGTGCAGGTCAAGGAACAAACTGTTTAATTGAGGTATAACAAAATTTTACTCTGATGCCAAGTGCAATAATACTAATGCTTGTAAGTGGTAGGTAGCTAACAAATAAGTTATACAGTTAATTTTCTACAAATCTGGCTCAATTGAAAAGACAGGGGAAGAGAACCAAAACTAACTCCAGACACTGGAAACGGTAAAGAGTTCACTCTGTTTCAAAACCATTGCTAGCAAAGCGAATGCAGTGACTCGTTCAAGGTTAAATTCAAATGCGGTCTTTCAATCCTCCTCTTTAGTCCAAAGAAAAGAGAAAAATATGATGATTGTGAACTAAGTTTAAGTTGAGGTTGAGGTAGAGTCATTCTCCTTAGCAGCAGCTGCAGCTACCTCTTCCTGTTGCTTCTTTTTCCAATACTCATCAAGTGGGGGTCCAAATATTGCCTTCCCAGAAACAACACCAATGCTGCATAGGCATACAAGATCTTGATACAAGACTAAGACCAATCTATTTCAAAATCTCCATACAAATTTTAATTTGATTTGGGTTCTTGTTACCAATATCCCAACAAAACATGTGCTTATAAGTTTTAGTAACCCCAAATTGAACAAGGAGAGAGCTAATCGCCAACATATAATATATGATATAGATAAAATAAAATCATCGCGGCCCACAGTTAAATTTATAAGACGGTAATTAAATTGGGGCATGAATATGAAGAGCGAAATTGCATAGATATAGGAAAACTTACATGACTGCCCCGATGACCATAGGAAAGGAAAGAAACCTGCGTCGCCCGAACATATTGTCAAAAATGTGTTCGCAGGCTAGCGAGGTATGTCTCAAATCTGAAGAATGCAAGGGCGACCGATTGGGATATGTTAGTGGGTGTTGCTAGGTATTGCTGGTGCACCCAGCATTTTTCCCTTTTTCCAATTTTGTCCTTTACGCTTCTTTCATAGGATCTTATGGAAGAACCGGAAGAGGCTTCTAATAGCCTAACCAAGACTCAAACTTATGACTTTCAGGTCATTAGCACAACGCTCTAACCAACTGAGCTAATGAGCCAATTATATTATAAAGTAAATAATGTTGTTATACATAACACTAAAATTTTTAATATATATTTAATGCGCATGTAAATTTAAATAATAAATTTTGTGACAATTAATTTTGATATAAATCATACAAATTATTTAATTCGTATATTTTTTTAAAAATAAAAAATATTTACTATTACAAAATTTAATATATATTAAATTTTGTAATACTAAAAAAAAATTTAATGCACAAATGAGTAATTTGACATATTAATAATTAAAAAAATAAAACTTTAAGGAATTAAAAAAAATAAAAAACCAACATATATTTATATTGGTTTTTTGTTTTTTTTTTAAATTTATATTGGTTTTTTGGTTTTTTTAATTGCTTAAAGTTTTATTTATTTTTAATTATTAATATGTTAAATTACTCATTTGTGCATTAATTTTTTTATATTAAAAAAATATATGGATTAAATAATTCGTATGATTTATATTAAAATTAATTGTCACAAAATTTATTATTTAAATTTACATGCGCATTAAATATACATTTGAAATTTTAGTGTTATGTATAACAACATTATTTACTTTATAACATAATTGACTCATTAGTTTAGTTGATTAGAATGTTGTGTTAATAACCTGAAAGTCATAGGTTCGAATCTTGCCTAAGCCATTATTTTTAAATTAATCGGTAACAAATATTTTTCAAAAAAATTAAAAATTCCGTAAGATCCTACGGAAGAAGCCTGAAGGGCAAAATTAGAAAAAAGGGGAAATGTTGGGTACACCAGCAATACTGTTGGGTGCACCTAGCAACACCCTATGTTAGTTAAGATAAACAATGTCCATTATCATCAACCCACAGGCAATTATTTAACGCACCCAATTTTTCCCCAATGTCCTTCACCTCAAAGAACAAGGCTCTCCTTCTCACTTTCTCTTTCGTCGCCACTTTCCCCAATGACACAAACAAACTCCTTTTCCTTGCCCCCAACCCCTCCCTCTCACTCCTCCACTTTCAGTCACAGCTTTGTGATGCCATCAAAATAGAAGGCATATCATATACGCGTTTAATTCCCAGATCCCCCTATTGCTCGGTGCACCATGTCCCCATCAACTTTAAACTATGCACGACTTCACCGTCACTAGTTATGGATTAGTCAGTCCATAATTAAAAAAAAATGTTTCTGGATTGATCAATTCGTAATTCATTAAAAAAAATTATGGATAATTCAATTCATAATGCAAAAAAATACATTTATATTGGATAGATCAATTATGCATAATTGTATTAGATGAATTACGGATCAGTCGGAGGTGCAATGGTAGAGTCATGATGTCGGAGGTGCGATGCGGCCAAGGAAGGTGGAAGCATTGGGTGGTGGTGTTTGGAAAAGATGGGTAAAAAGGAGATTTAAGACAATTTAAAGGTGCGGTAAGCAAAAATGGGTTTGTTAAAGAATTGCTCAACGGACAAAGTTATTGGACACTAGAAGCCCATAGAACCTTTGGGTCAAAGCCCATACGACTATAATGAGTTGGGCGTTGCTAGGTGCACCCAGCAAAATTGTTGGTGCACCCAGCAATTCAATAAAGTACCCAAAATACCCTTCATTTAAAAAATAAAAGTTAACGTAATTAAAAAAAAAAAACACTTCTTCTTTCACGCCTGTTTCTTCTTCCCCTTGCTTTCGCGCTTGTTTCTTCTTCCCCGTGCACCCAGCAATCTCCATTCGTGCTTCTTCTTCCCCGATATTGGCTTATTTCCTTCTTCCTCCACGCCTTCATTTGCTTCTCCATTTCAAATTTGGTTCCCTTCATTTGAATCTCATTTCGTTCTCCCCTGAAGTTGGCATCCTCCATTGAAGTTGTTGTTTGTGTCTTCCGCCATCAAGGTTAGTCTTCTAACCTCCTCGTATCTGTTTGAATGGCATAAATGGCCGTAGGAACCTTAGGATAGACGACATTAGTGACCTGTGGTGGTGGAGGTTGAAGATAAAGGTTCTTCCGCGCGTGTGAAAGTGGCTTTTGGGAACTGTAGTGGAAGAAGGTGTTCTTCCGCGGGGTCATGCAGAAGAAATGTGGAAGGTTCTTCCGCGGATTCCTGCGGAAGAAGGTTCTGCAGGATCTTCCGCGTGATCCAGCGGAAGAACGTTGTCTTCCGCAGATCTCGCGGAAGATCCTGCAGAACCTTTTTCCGCAAGCTACATTTTGTTGTCGCGAAAGAACCTGCGGAAGCTTCTTCCGCAGGGTACATTTCCTTCTCACAGAAGATCCTGCGGAAGTTCTTCCGCGGATCATGTTTTGCTGTGTATTTTGTTTTTTTTTGTTTTTTTTAGATTATACCTGAACCATGATTTTGTTCATATTATTAGCTGGTTTGTGCTATTTAGTTGCTATTAAAAATTGCGTTTGTATGTAAATTGAAATTATATTTGGTGTGATTTATATATGCATTAGGATGTCTAAATTGAATTGTTAGGATGTCTAAATGACTGTGTCCCTATTGTTGCCTTTCCAAACATTTGTGGACAAAATTATAAAGACTCCACTAAACCTAAAACTTTACAACTGTGAATGTTAAAGATATGTACCTTTTGTACAAAGCTTAAACCTCATACAAGGGCATATACTATAGACTGTCACCATGTGCTTATTATATGTATGATTGGAAGTTCAAAACATAAATTTCAGTCTAAAAATCTGAGTGTTAGGGGAAGAAGAACTCCTCAAATGGAGACACGCCATTAATTATATTTCGGTACTTGATTCTAAATTTTTGTTAGTGACATTCTATATTCTAATCCCTCCACATATATCAGGTAAATGTGCATATGTGTACTTTGGTTAAATAATACTGACATCAATTCACGCGTGACAACATAATATAATGACAATTAAAAGTTATTAACACAAGTGATTTGATAGTTGAATCTTTTTAATTAAGATCTGGAGTTTGATCTTTGGCTTGATCATGAAATCACAATTAAAAGTATAATTTATCTTAAAGTGGATTAACGAGGTGAAACAAAGATAAATTGATTTCTAAAATAAGATGTCTTAAATACTTCATGGGAATTCTTTTGATATTGAAAACAAATTTTTCTAATTTGATACCTACACAATCTAAGCACTGTTATAAGCATGAGAATTCAAAGTTGATACCATATGAGATAAGTAGAAACCGGTGAATCACAAACATGCCCATCAAATTGATTACATGCACCTTACCCATCCAATTGAGTGAAACAACATAAACTAAATTGTATTAGTCGTGAAATGATACATTTGGACATAGTGGCATTAGAATTAGATATGAAGATATATCCTTGTTAACAAAAGGCCCTACAAAATATTCAACCTTACATGCAAATAAAGGTTTGAAAACTTAATTTGACCAAATTAGTAAGAAACATACAAAACATGTGTTTGAACAAATTTGTAATGACAAAGTTTTGTTACCAATTATTTGAATATTTAATTTGACCGAAAAAAATAAATGTTCTTCATGATTTCAGATCATGGTTAGAACATGAGGTTTAGGTCGTGCGTTAGGAGCTGGTAGAGGTAGAGGCATTAGTGAGGATGCGCATCAGGCTGATGTTCCTCGGCGTCACAAGCCTACTGCTTCAGCATGTAGGCAATGGGTTCGTTTGCATGAGGACGTCACAGAGAGGCCTGAGGATGTGCCTCAGTTGCATAAGGATGTTCTTCATGTGTCTGATGCCACCCCAGAGATGACAGGCGCCGCCGATGCTGTTCAGACAGAGGGAGTGGCTACTGATGGGAGCTTGGGGTCACCTGCTACAGATGAGGGATTCCCCGGTGGACCACGCGACCCATCGATTTTGACCGATTTTGCTGAGCATGTCGCACACAGCATCTGGAGTGGACAGGTACGTAGTTTTTAATGTTGACTAATTACATAAAAATTATTTGTAGTTGGATTGTTTTTTATATACACGTTATTATAAATTGTTATTCAATTTAGGAACGACCCGATCTGAAGTTGGTCTCCCACGGTAGAAAAGTAGATAAAATTGGGAGACCAACGCTTGAGATCAAAGGCTTGATTGTTGGCACCGGATTGAGTCCACTGATAAGGTGTTCTATTATCACCACTGATCCTGGACTCATATCCGCCTTCGTCGAGAGGTGGCATCGCGAGACTAGCACGTTCCATCTGTCAGTAGGCGAGTTGACGATCACGCTGGATGACGTGGCGTCACTCCTACACGTTCCCATCATTGGCGCGTTGCATACGTTCGAGCCGCTGGTTACTTCAGACGCGATTAGTCTACTGACGGAGCTTCTTGAGGTCAGTCATGAGGAGGCTACATTTGAGACCCGACAGGCTGGTGGGCCTCATGTCCGGTTGGGTGGCTTCGGGACTTGTATGAGAGCTAGTGCAGGGCCAGACGATGGGTTGTAGCAGCCTGCACATATCTGCTCCACTTGGTGGGTTGTACTCTTTTCGCCAACAAGAGTTCAACCCATGTACATGTCGTGCACCTGGAGGCTTTCAGGGACCTGGCCCAGGCAGGGGGATTCGCCTGGGGAGCGGCTGCATTAGTCCACATGTACAAGCATCTGAACGATGAGTCGCAAGCCTCTACACGGCAGCTGGGCGATTATATTACACTTCTCCAGGTACGTATTATTACTGATAATTTAAATTGAAGTAGCATTGAATCTCTTTTTTTTTATTGATGTTGACTATGTGTTTGTAGTGCTGGATATACGAGCACTTTCCTACAGTGCATACATCCGTCGTTCATGATGCTTATGATTAGGGGAGCCCACAGGCCTACAGGTAGCTTATGGGAGCCCCGTATCAGAGACGTCTGGATGCCCTGACTATGACTGACGTGTGCTAGATGCCCTATGCTGAGCACCGGGGAGTCAGGGGCTTTGACTTGATATGGTTGTACACCGGCCAACTCAGATGGGGTCAGATTGTGGTGTACGTTCGACCTGAGCGGGTTCTTCGACAGTTTGGCTACCTTCAGACGGTCCCTCCGCTGCCGGTTTGTGATTCTTTGACGGGTGATGATATAGATGACCGATGGCTGCATTTTTCAAACCATTTGGTGCCTTCAGGGGAGCTCTGTGTAGTTCCTGGACAGGTGGCGTCAGACTACATGGAGTGGTTTTTTCGGATATCGCACCCATTCGTCACGCGGACCGAGGAGACTGCTGCACTGAGACATCCGCCTCCCCCTCATGATGAGGAGTTCGTCGAGCCACCCATCCCCGAGGTTTCAGTCGCGACTGATCTTCCTACGCATTCAGTGGTAAGCATAACTTCTGTAGTTTTTCATAATTTAAATTTTTTACAAATGTGATACTGACTTTGTTATTTTGACTGTGACAGGTTCACTGCGAAGGATGTCAGCGGATGGCTGAGGATTTAGGAGCGATTGCTGAGGATTTGAAGCGGGTCATCAACCTCAGGATGGTCACTGAGGGAACTGACTTACATGACATCATGACTCATTGTATGAGGAGAGCTAGAGGTGACGCCGCAGATGGAAGTCTTAGGCCGCGCCAGAGTCGCCGCATAGATTAGGATTTATATTTTTATTGTACTTAAATTATTAATTTTAGTATTTGTTTATGTATGTCATAAAACACATTTACTTACATCATTTATAATTTATGTTTGTCTCTCTATAAATATATGGTTTGAAATTTAAATATAAACCATGCACATGAGTCACATTTATAATGGTATTTGAATATATAAAATAAAGAAGATAAAATAATTTAACAAGGAGATAATATTATGAAAAGAAAAAAATTGTCATGTTGAAAATAATATGTTATTCCATTCATTCAAATATGGAAATAAAAAATAAAAATTATGACATGACAATTTTATTAAAGAAAAAAATATGTAAAATAAACTTATTGTCATGTTGGAAAAATTAATTTATCCAAATTTTGGTCAAATTTGCTTTGTTATTAAAATTTAATTTGTAATTTAAATGTTAAAATTTATAACTATTCTGAAATTATATAATTTAACCATATATATATGTACAAAATAAAAAAAGTTGGTTTTGGGCCTTTTAGAAACATGCCTAAATACCTATGTTCGGGCTTTTTTTAAAATTATGTGGGAGCCGCTTGAGACTGTCCAGGGCCGCTATTTGGCATGTTTGCACGTCAAGGAACCCAAAAAAATAAAGCAGCGCCCCGTTCCATCGAATCGCACCTCAAACCGAGGCACCAAAAATAAAAAAAGTTGGTTTTCGGCCTGTTAGAAACATATAACTAGCATTCAGTTCAACACAAATATAACAATTTGACACACTAACATTTGTTCACGGAACAATTCATTAATTACATGAACATAAATCCAATGTAAATATAGATACATAAATATTACAAGTTCAATGTCCGCTTAGGTCTACATGCGTTGTATTAATTGTCATTAGGCTTAAGTAGTGTTGCATTCTACCTACATATGCAGTTGGCCATTGTTTTGCCTCCAGATACGAATTGCTTGACCACAACAACACCATAGGCGGTAAGGGACAACGATCTTTCAGATAAACTTGTTGTAAGTGAAATTACAATAATAACTTAAACAAACAAACCAACTCATTCAATAATTGAAATTATTTGAGTAAACGAATTTTCAATGGACCTGAACAAAATGACTGCCAAACACATGACTGACGCATATCATGCAGTGCGTAGCAGAATCGGCCGGTGGTCGACTTTTGAGAGGAAAAAATGTGAAGCTCTATTGTCGTGACAACGATACAAGGATTACATTATATCTTGACGCAATTACATATCCATATCCGTTATATCCATCCATTTGTCCATACTAACCTAAATCACAAAACAAATACACGTGTCACTCATGTAAACATTATTTATATAAATAAAAAGCATAAAACACATACCTTGGATAACCCATCCTCGTGTAGGGACAACCTCAGTTGTTCATATCTCTCTGTGCCACCAAAGATCTTTATGTAGTCTTGCGACTATTTGCCAAGTTCTTTAATCAATTCGTTACGCATCATGGCTCAACACTCTTCTCCCATACCTAACAAAGCGGAAACTGACCGATATCCACAATTACCATCCGCTTTCACATCAACAACATCCTCAATGAAACCATGCATAAATGGCAAAAATTGATCCAACATGGGGATCATCCTTGCTGGCTTCGGTGGTTCAAAAGATGATGCACTGGGTCTGATTGAGGTGTTGCTGTTTTGAACCGAATGATAAGCATCAACATACTCCCAATAAGATGGATCACGCTTTGTCGATCTTTCGCTTCTTTTCATTACCTTTTTCGGGGCACCTTTCGTCTTAACCTTTGTTGGAGGAGGGCACATAGAGGTCTCATTGGGAAACGTGAATTCTCGGAGTTTACTCTTGAAAGTAACTTTCCCGCAAACATCAAGTTCCTCGAATCTTTTATATATTTTATCCATCTCTTCCTTGATGCTCACTTCGGCCTCACATAGCCCCTAGTCTGAAAAATTAAGTATCCTCCAGTACATATGGACTACATCCAGTGGGATGCTGCCACCATCATACCTTTGTAGCTCGCATGCACAAGGAAGACCTAGCGTGGTTCTCAAGACACACCCACAAGAACACAAATTGTCTTTCAAATGACATACGCGCTCAAACTCAACCGAAATTTCATTTAAAGCGTACCTTGACACCATTCCCAGAAGCCTCTTGTATAAGGTTTTCTTAAAAACATGACCAACGACATTCGTACTTGTTTCGAATGATGCTCTAATTTCAGTGTGTTGCAGCGTCATCATGTTGTTCATTGCATCCCAAACACTACAGAGGTCTCCAACGCTATTTTGTAATACCCTTTTCAAAGACCAATGAGCAGATTCAACCCTACATTTAAAACACACAACAGACAAGACAAATTAATAACAATAATGTTCCAAACAATCATTAAAAGAAACTTGACTAAAATAATAAAACATTTAAATACTTATTTGTTGTTGTGTTGCCTAGGTGCATCACCTTATTCGTCCAGGCCATGATAGATTTCTCCTTGTGTGGGACAATCCATGTCTCACAAACGTAGTCAACGAACATTGGCCACGGGGAACACACTACTTGAAACCTTTGAAGGTGCTCAGGGAAATCCTGTTCCGAAGGACAATCTACCAGGTTACCCCAGCTATCCATTACGTAGTCCCAGGCATTCTTCTGACCAATTAGCAATTTGCACATTGCCTTCACATTCTTGTCTATGTGAAACCTGCACAACAAATTCTTACACTTCAAAAACACAACTTTCACAGCATTCATCAGGGCTAGGTCTCTGTCTGTGACAATAACAACAGGAAGGCGATCGTTTCTTAAAAAAAGGCCTCGAAACCGTTCCAATGCCCATACAAGATTGTTCACGCGCTCACCCTCCAGATATGCAAACCCAGCAGAGAAAGTCATCCCGGTTGGTGTCACCCCCACAATGTCAAGCAATGGGAGCCTGTACCTATTTGTTTTGTAGGTACTGTCTATCAAAAAAACAAGATGACATGCGTTACATAACTTAACTGCATCTGGGTGACACCAAAACAAATCACACACCACATCTTCATCCTTCAATCTATGCCAATGAATGTATTGGTCACATTCAAGGAGCCTCATTAGGTGTTGCATTTCAGTGTCATCTCCTCTGATTGAAGAATGATATGCACTTCTTGCATTGTACATTTGTTTGATTGTGGTGCAACTGCTGCTGTTGTGCTCCTTCAACGTTAGCAGGATGTTTCTTGGTTTCACATTCGACTTCGTCATATCAGCAATGATATTCTTCTCATCATCTGTCAATCTCCCAGCATATGGATGTCCAACTAAGGTCTTCGCCAATTCATGGTTGTGAATCCTACATATCAGTTTCACCGCCCAACCTTCATCTTCATGCACTGGTTTTCCATGAATCTTAAAGGGACAACCACATTTTCTAGTGCCTGTGTCTCTTCTAACAAATTCTTTCTTCCTACACTTGTACTTACCGCTCCTTTCACACCCAATTAACACAAATGAAGTTCTTCCTCTACTACCAGTATATGTATCAGACCTCATAATTACTGCAACAAAACCATTTTCATGGGCAACCGTTCGAACCCACTTCAAAACATCTTCTCAGATTGCAAAGACCTAGGACACAACCACGACATATTAATTTTTACACAAATCATACATTACACCAAACAACTAAAACTGATCGACATGATTACCTGAGAAGTATTAAAAGCATCTGAACAATCAACATGCGTTTCATTCACACCACAATCTTGTTCATCTTGAAAATCCATATCAACTTCTTCGGACATCGCACTGTAATATGCCCATTGATCTTCGTCCATCTTAATTCAAACTATAACTATCACCTGATTCAACATTCAACTAAATAATTTGAACAATACAACAACCCAAAAAAATTTACAAACTATGAATATCAAACTAATTCAACATTTGACAACCTCACACAAATATTTAATCTACATATACATCAATATTTTAACAACAACCAAATTCAACTTTTAATTACATAATTTCAAAATTATAACCTACAAAGTTCATTTAACCAAAAAATACTTCAACCTAGGCAAAAAAATCAACACTTCAACCAACAAATATATTTTTATGTTTCACATAAATTACAAATAAAATTAACCAAAATAACATTCAAAATAATCTTAAAACTAAAAAATCATAAAACGAATTACTCCACGGAAGAAAATTTCTTCCGCAGTTGAGATTACAACTGCGAAAGAATACTTCTTCCGTGAGTGCTCGCGAAAAATGTCTTCCGCGAGTCTCCACGGAAGAAGCAGTCTTCCGCAGTTGTAATGTCAATAGCGGAAGAAACCTTCTTCCGTGGAGTCTCGCAGAAGACATCTTCCGTGAGCACTCACGAAAGAAGCTGTCTTCCGCAATTGACATTACAACTGCGGAAGAAAGCTTTTTCCGTGGAATCTCACGGAAGATGTCTTCCGCGAGACTCCACGGATGAAGTTTTTTTCTTTCGCAGTAGTAATATCACTGGCGGAAGAAAATTTCTTGCGTCGAATCTGAAACGCTTACACCATTCTACTACCCAAAATAAACAAACAAACACAGAAAAGCAGCTATGTACCTTAGTTGATAAATATCACACCAAAGCAGAGCACAAGCACAACCACCACGGAGAAATATCGCACAGCACAAGCACCACAACGAAGAAAACGCAGAAAGAAATCATGAAATAAAAAAAGCAGCTTTTTATAAAAGAAAAACATTCAGGGGCATTTTTGGGTTTTTTTAAAAATTGATGGGTGCACCAGCAGTGTTGCTGGGTGCCCCTAGCAATTCCCTAATGAGTTGATCCAGTGGTGCTACGTTCTCCCTTCTTCTCTACTAGTTTTGTTTAGAAAAAAAAATTATACATGAAAGTTGGGTGATAAAATATACAATTTAGTCTTTATAATAACTATAGTAAAAATCTACTAACCATAAAGAAAAAAAACTTTGTTTGCTTATCATGACATTGGTATGTAAAAATTTATGATTAATTTCTGTTAAGGACCGTGAGTACATACAAGATATATATTTTTCTCTTAACATGATATATTTCATATCCAAAAACTATGATTTGAATATAAAATAACTTAGTTAAGAGACATAAATCATTACCACTTATGTTAATCTTATAATTGAATAACAGTATAAAATTATTTTTATATTAGTGCAAGACAATTAACCTCTTTTAATGTTCAAATTTCAACTTATTCAAACATTAAAATAAAAAAAAAAAACAATTTTCACCAAGAAGTTATACTACTATTAACATGTAATATTTATTATTTGTGTTATTTATGAGTATAAAAATATGTGTATGTAATATAAATATACTATTATTGAATATTTATTTATAGTTTAAAATATTTACATATTAAGGATCTTTATTTATCGTTTTACCTTAGGTTCATAGAATGTCGGGACAGGATTCGGAGTTAAAATGATTGCTGCTTTTAAGTGCAAAATTTTTTGCAATTAATACATACTAGCGTACAATACAATTAGATTACTAATTCCTTAATTTCAGGACATAAAATCTAATAAGATATCAATCAATTCATCTAGCATGTAACTTTCAAATCCATCCATCCTTAAAATATAATCCTTCGTCAAGGATTGCCTTCGATTTTCATGAATATCAGTTTCAAAGGACAGAGGAAAAGGCTAAAGAAGATCAAATTTATATTCTTGTATCATCATATCAACTTTGACTCAAAGCCAAGTGACAACGAGGACAAGAGACAATAGCTGAGAACCCAACTTCAAAATTTTCGAAGTTCAAGCTAATAGTTGAAAACATTAACTAAATTTGACACAAGGCACTCAATACTTCAAGTTTAGATTTGATTGTGGAACATGTTCAAACGTAATCCTTTTATTTAAATAGGCGAATCTAAGCTTAAGATTAACTTGTTTAAAATATTATGTGTGAATTTGATTTATTTTATTATCTATGATTTATTTTTTATTATTTTTATATTGAATTGTTTTTTAAGTATATTTAATTTATATTTTTTAGACATTTCTATATTAGAAATAAAAGGAAAAGTAAAAAATAGAACATAATTGGTGTCAATAAAGATTACTTAAGGGATTATAAAAAGAAAAAATGGTAAAGTTTCAATCATAAATATGGTTTGCATTTTTTAAGATGACCGATAAGCATTCGTTTAAAATATAACTCTTGAAACTTAGAGTTTAAAATATATGTATTGATAAAATTAAAAACTGTGGTAGAATAAAATCATAAAATATATGTATTAACCGTGTAAAAAATATTTATATTACCGACGAATCAGAAATCATATTAGAGATGACTTTTTTAAATGTCAATAAAAATATCATATATCATAATTTTTTATTAATTAGCCATGTAAAATCTATTACCATTAACAATACATGTTCTATTTACTCATAAAATTATACTACTATAAATAAATATGAATTTAATCAAAATATACGAACGAGTTAAAAGTTTTTTACATTAATTATCATCAAATCATAGATTTTCTTGTATGAAGTTCACTACTTTTTATAATATGTACTTTAAAAATTCATTTTTGAGTTGACTATTGTTGAATTGACAATGTAAAAATTTGTATAGTAATGATATAATATATGAAAATTAAACTCTATGAATAAAATCACGTATTTTAAAATATTTTATATATGAGATATTTCTCTTATTCATATTTGACTAATTAAAAAAATTCATTTGATTTCAAATTTAAATTTATTTAAAATAGTAAGTTCACTAATTTTTATAATATGTCCTTTAAAAATTCATTTTTAAGCTGACTGTTGTTGGATTCACATTCACGATGTAAAATTTTGTATAGTAATAATATAACATATAAAAATTAAATTCTATGAATAAAATCACATATTTTAAAATATTATATACATGATATATTCTTTTTATTCATACATTATTATCAAACACCTAACAAATACAAGTTGTGTCCAACCTCAATGGAGAGTACTAGAGGTAAGATGGTTAGCACAACAATCCAACCCTAGCCCCAATCAATAGGCAAAAATGATGATCACAATCTCTTCTAGCTGTTGTTCATGCATTTTAGCTCTCAAAAGCCCTCAAGGTTATCTAATATTCGTAAAAGATGTAAATAAAACTCATGATAAACTAAGAATGAATTTTACAAAGAATAGAGATGTATATATAACTTCTTAAAGATATCTGCACGAAAAGGTATACCATGACCATGGTAAGAAGTGACGTTGAAGCCTTAGGCTATTATGGATTGGCCATGACACTCTTGGTTAATCACAACCCTTATGAATTGACCCCTCTTAGTTTACCATGGCCCTCATAAGTTGACCATAGCTATTGTTAGATCTTAATGTTGTTCTAGAGGGTTGTTATTGTAACATTCCTGATTTTTTACTTCTTAGCGGCTTTCACACTATGACACTTCATGTGGTGACACTTCACTCAACATCCTTGTTGGTCAGAACCCTCCACAAGTTAAAATCCTTCGAAAGTAACCCTTTCCGAGACCTCGAAAATCAGTTATGTCTACTTCAAAGATCAATGACTGACCCCACAAATCAACACAAGACTTTTAAGCATGCTTTGTTCTCACTCACACGCTTTCTGGGAAACTCCACGAAATCTCACTCATCCCATAACTACTCCAAGCCAAGTACACTTAACTATGTAGTTCTTAAGTGATAGGCCATTGAAAAGTAGATGCATCGTGTTGGTATAAGTAGTACCAATTAATTCTTTTAAGTCATTCTCAGTTGTACAGTCTCATACATGCACAATCTTTAGATCTTTCTCATTATGGTGTGATTCAATCAGGATGTTACATGCCCACTAGCTTCTGTCTGGTTCATCCTCAAACCACACCGTGTTAAGAGAGATGTCTGTTCTAATACCGTTTGTAACATCCCTAATTTTTTACTTCTCAACAACTCTTATACTAAGAACTTCACGCAATGACACTTCACTTAATATTCTTATTGGTCAGAATTCTTCACTAGTCAAAATCCTTCGTAGGTAATCCTTTCCTAAACCTCGAAAATTAGCTCTATTTGCTTCGAGGATCAATGACTGATCCCACAAACCAACACAATATTTTTCAACGTGCTTTGTCCTTACTCACTCACTTTATGGGAAGGTTCCCAAAAGGTCACCCATCACATAACTACTCAAAGCCAAGCACGCTTAACTATAGAATTCTTAAGTAATGAACTATCGAAAAGTATATACATCTTGTTGGTATAAGTAGTATCAATTAATTCATTCAAGTCATCATTCTGCAAAAATCTATTATTATTATTATTATTATTATTATTATTATTATTATTATTATTATTATTATTATTATTATTATTATTATTATTATTATGCATTCATTTTGTGTTTCATCTCATTTCCATATGATTTTTTTTTCTTTTTATATCTCTTTTCTTAATCTCATCACGACATTTATCACATCCATTTGTTTTCTTCCTTTATTTTTTCTTTCTTTCTATCTCTTCGATTCAACCATGCAATTCAGAAGTGGAACGTATGTTTAACATTTTTTTCATAAATTTAACCAAACATAACGAGTTGAATTTAAATAATTTATGAATATATAACTAACTTATTTACACATTAACCACTAAAACTAGAAGAGAAAACATAAACAAAAGGCATAAAGGGATAATTCAGATTATTAAGAAAAATAACACATTGAAAATCAACGGACATTAATGAAGCGTAAACGCAAACAAATTTCAAAACTCGAAGGAATTTTTCAATATATGCACAAGACATCTTAACCTCTGATAATATATTTTACAGGGTGAAGAAAGCCATTAAAGGTTGATTTGAAATTAAATACTGTATGTATGGATGCCTACCCGTTTAGCTATGGAATTGTCCAGCCATGTAATCATAACTTTTGAATCGTAGGAGAACCAATAATTTTATAGTGTGATATGAAGGGTATAAAGGAATGGATTACGGATGAAACATAACGTTAAAATATATTTTTAGTTCTTTATTATTTCGATTATAATTGTTTAGGTTATTTATTTTTTTATAAGTTTTATTTTATATTTTTAAGTGAGACAAATTTATTCTTTTAAAACAATGATCATTTTTTAACATGATTTTAAACTTTTTTTTTTATTAGTTTGAGAAATAAAACTTATTTTATTAGATTTACTTACATCATATTGAAATTGAACTGATGTTCAAACCAAAAGGGGTCCTAAATATAATGAAAAACATGAAGAATTAATTTCATGATTAATTGAAATAGAATTTTATACTATTTTTTATTTTCTATTTTTTTGTTGGATTCAATTTTTTTTTGTAATTTTTATCATGTTTACGATCATTTTTTATTTAAGCATTAGTTAGGTTTTATAGTTTTTATATACATGAAAATGAGATAAGTTTTACGTCTTTAATTAGTAAAAAATAGATTTAAAATTATGTCCCAAAATAAAAAATGATTATTGTTTTAGAAGAAAAATCATTTTAACTCACTTGAAGCAATTGCTCCCATGAAAATTTGTTTCTATTTGAATATAAGCGATAAAAAAAGACTATAAGCGATAAAAAAAATTAATACTAATTTTATCACATTATTTTTCTATGTTTATGGTATTGACAATGAAAACTTACACTACATTTTAAAAAATATGAAATACATGGATGATAATGTAATTTATAGAAGTTTAAATATTTTGAATTTTTTTATCATAATATCATGTATTTTATAAGAATTTGTAATATTTTATTCTATAAATATATTACTACCTTCATTTCTATTTATAAAAAAATAATGTCAATACATAGTTTTAGTCAATTTTTATATATTATTTGAATTAAAATATAATTAATAATTTATTTAAAAATATATAAATAAATTTAAATTATAAAAAAAAATAATGTGACATGTTTACTCGCGGGTTTTTCTAAACCCAATTAGACCCGACAAAAATGTAAAGTCAACATCAATCTAGATGCAAGAACACTACAATAGCATTAGGAAAAGTGAAAGACACCAAAGTTATCTTATCACTACATTAGAACAAGGTAATATTATCCTTAATAGGTTTGGTCCCTATTCCAAATAATCATTTCCTCTAAGCTCTTATAAATACAATATATTAACAATGTTATGTAATAATTTATTATGCAAATTACTCTCTAATAAATTAGTTATTGGCTTGAGCTTCATAGTGTCTTTTCAAGTACACTTTCTATTTATAACATCTCGACTGCATCGAAAAGAATCATCATTAGTACACTTTAAATCTCAAAACAATATTGAAAATCATATCTTGAGCAAAACAATTTTAGACTTGATCAATGTCAAACATCCTACTTCGAACACAATATATATATATTGGATAAATTTTGAGGAAAAAAATTCGAAGAATTTGTCTTATCAATTTTTTAAAATTTTTTATCCACTTTAATTCTACATTTAAATCTATTTCAAATAAAGTGTACGATTTGAATGAAGAGATTTTTATTTGTTTTGTTTTTGTGGAAAATAATGAAGAAAGCACAAATAATAATATAATAATTACTAATTTATTATATCAAATATTAAAGAGAACTTAATTACACACCCACACTTTTAATTTACAAATTAGATTTCTACTTTTAGTTTCTTGCAATTTATTTTTTAACTTTGATTATATATATTCTATTTTATCTCCTTTATAATTTCTTCATTGATTGAAAATTTTACTATAAACCATAAAAGTAATTTGATAAAGGAAAATAATAGATACAAATTACGTATATTTCAAAATGATTCAAACTAACAAACTATAAAAATGTTCAAAAAATTAAATTAAATTAAAAGAAAGGCGCCATATGAAATATAAATTTATTTGATAAAATCATAAATATGGATGAAATTTTTTCTAAAATAAAATGTTGTGTATAACTTATACTATCTCCGTCTCATTATAATTGGAGGGAGGGAGTACATGATTTAGATTATACTGAATTCAAATTCATTTTTAGTTGAAAACAATCTAATCCAAACAATGTGCATGATTGTGAATGTTTACAGCTACACAAACAGCAAATATGTTACGCATCTTTTTATAGCCTCTTATTTCTTCCAGGCCCTTTCATTCACATGTTGGATGGAGAGGATTTAAATGAACTCCCAAAACTAAAGAAGCCACTTAAGTGGTTGTCTGGTTGATTACATTTAATACTGAGTTCTCCAGAGAGAGAGAGATAGCATGCATTAAATCCAGAGATTACAGTTACCTATAAGCAAAGCAATTACTATCACGTAGGAGTAGTACTTTGTGTTTTCTCTTTAACTTCAGTTGTCATACAAAATTAAATTGCCAAAGTAACATTAAATCCTTAGTACTTTTATGCGACTTAATTAATGAATCTCTTCCTTAATCCTATTTTTGTTAAAGTTACAAGATTCAAGATTGTATTCATCCCAAAGATAACATGAAAGTAGCTAGCTTCATTTTACGGCTTTGATATGATGAGGCCATTTGAGTTGCAAGCGTGAGTTATATAGTATTTGTAATTGCTTTTCAAATTATTTATGTTACACATATATAAGATGACGTTGTGGGTTTATATGTTATGCCATCTAGTCCATGAGATCGATTCCTCAAGTGAACCAAAATATGAAAAGTTCCAGACAGTCATAGATTAATGTCAAAAGAAGGAAGAGGCTCTTAATGATTACCGACCACTTGTACTTTATCAACTAGGCATATATTTCCATGAAATTTCATTTTCATACATGAGGAAAGATTAATTGGGACAAATATTTGCATGCGATTTCATTTTCATACTTAAAATAATCATGTAATAATAATATAAAATAATTTTACATTATTATTCAATCATAAATTATTATATATAATAAATTTATTTATTTTAAATATCATATGATAATTTTTATTGATTAACAGTGTCAGATAATCATACACATAATCATTACATTAACTCTTCATCAATATGGATATGAGCAAAAGAGAAAAGTAAAATACAAATTCTCAACTCCAAACAAATGAGACAGTTACCAACTCCTAATGTATCAAAACAATCAAACATAGCACAAAAAGAAAACAATCAGCCATAAATAAGTGGAATTGTGGATGCTATATATAGTACTTAGGAGAGTAATTTCATATATTTAAAGGATTATTATGCTTTTGAGTATAAATATAGTCAACGTGAGCGGCAAGTGTTCTCCTCATCAAGCATTCATCCTCTCCAACGCCTTCACAGCTCTCATCAACCGCCTCAGCACTCTACAAATATCAAAACTATACTAATATACCATAAACATAGCCCCCCATCAATTATATATAAAAGGGTCTTGCTATCTTTACGACACTGATTAAAAAATTAAGATTAGAAGGATTTTATTAAAAATATTGTATGAAAACATTTAAAAATTAAAGGAGAACATATTTTTACACATCTTAATAAAACCTTTTTCCTCTTCACCTCCTTAACCCTTAGTATTTGTTTATATAAAAATGAATATATAGCATTAAAATTCGACAAACCAACCTGTTGGTGCGGTTTGGCTAAGGATTCTTGGTGAAAAGCTGGTTCAGGGTGTTAGAACAAATCTCTTTTAACCTGTGATATTACAAACTACAAAGAAACACAGGTTATTAATAAAATGCGGAAATTACAGATCAAAACATACCTCCAGCCATTGCTATGAAGAGTTTCTTGTTTTGGTTCTTCCAAGCTCTCTCTCTTCCACTCTCTAGATGGTGTATAAGACTGAATTCGAAGGGATGAGCTCAGGGACCAAATTCATGTGCTTATATAGGCATTCTACCATCAAGAATGCATTTATCAGCCATTACCACTCATTATTGGCTGTTACAATTCTTTATTGGCCATTATCATCCATTAACAACCATTCAAAATGGCTTTCAAAACTGATGAGCGTTACAAAATTTCAAAATGTTATGACCATGAATTATTACATTCTCCCACTTGGTCCAAACATTTTGACTTAATGCTCAATCTTCTTAAGAAATGAATATATGAATCATAGTGATAGTTCCTCTTATAACGAGTAATATCATCTATGTATTACAATATACTCAATTTCCCAAGCAGTATACTTAAAGTGGTAATAAAACTTCATGAATAAACCCAATGTTTATTCTTGGTCCAAAACATAATTTTTCTCAAATAAATCAATGTGCACCAAAATATGAGAAAATATCATAATATAAAAGTTTCAATTTTTACATATATGTATACAATCATAAATTGGAACCAAGTCCCATTCTTTCTACATGATCCTTAAATTTAAACGGTGGCATGCCTTTAGTTAAAGGATCAACGATCATCAACTCAGTGCTTATATGCTCAATGACCACTTTCTTGTCTTTTACTCTTTCTCTAATGGCTAAGTACTTAATGTCGATGTGCTTACTTCGACTTCCACTTTTGTTATTCTTAGCCATAAAGACAGCAGCTGAGTTATCGCAAAAAATTCTTAAAGGCCTTGAAATAGTATCAATTATCTTCAGCCCAGAAATGAAACTTTTAAGCCATACACCATGTGATGTAGCCTCAAAACAAGAGACAAACTCAGCTTCCATGGTAGAAGTAGCAGTCAAAGACTGCTTAACACTCCTCCATGAAATAGCTCCACCAGCCATCATGAAAATGTACCCAGATGTTGATCTACGAGAGTCAACACAACCAGCAAAGTCTGAGTCTGAATAACCAATCGCATCTAGATTGTCTGTCTGTCTATACATAAGCATGTAATCTTTGGTCCCTTGAAGGTACCTCAACACTTTCTTAGCAGCTCTCCAGTGGTCAATACCTGGATTACTCTGATATCTTCCTAACATTCCAACTGCAAAAGCAATGTCAGGCCTTGTGCATACTTGAGCATACATGAGGCTTCCAACAACTGAAGCATAAGGAATGTTTTTCATTTGTTCCCTCTCAAAGTCATTCTTTGGACATTGGTTCAAATTAAACCTATCACCCTTCACAATGGGAGCAACACTTGGTGAACAATCTTTCATCCGAAATCTCTCTAGAATTTTGTTAATATAGGTTTCCTGTGATAGACCCAAAATACCTCGAGATCTATCTCTATGAATCTTAATGTCGATGACATAAGATGCATCACCCATATCCTTCATGTCAAAATTCTTAGAGAGAAATTGTTTCACCTCATGTAGCAAACCCCGATCATTGGCTGCAAGTAAAATATCATCTACATATAAAACAAGAAAGCATATTTTACTCCCACTAACCTTGTGGTATATGCATTGATCCATGGGGTTTTCATCAAAATCAAATGAAGAAATTATCCCATGAAACTTAAGGTACCACTGACGGGAAGCTTGTTTTAAACCATATATAGATTTATTAAGCTTGCAAACCAAATGCTCACCACTATTAGAGGAGAAACCTTCAGGTTGTTTCATATAAACCTCCTCCTCTAAATCACCATTAAGAAAAGCTGTTTTCACATCCATTTGTTGCAACTCAAGGTCAAAATGAGCAACTAATGCCAAGATTATACGAAGAGAATCTTTCTTAGATACTGGAGAAAAAGTCTCTTTATAATCTATTCCTTCCTTTTGAGTAAATCCCTTAGCAACAAGTCTTGCCTTGTATCTCTCAATGTTGCCTAATGAATCCTTTTTGGTCTTAAAGACCCATTTACATCCAATGGCCTTCGCCCCATTAGGCAACTCTACAAGGTTCCAAACTTTGTTACTCTGCATGGAACTCATCTCATCCTTCATGGCATCATACCATAAATTTGACTCTTTACAACTCATGGCTTGATCAAAAGTTTCAGGATCATTTTCAGCTCCAATATTATAGTCAGATTCTTGCAAATATACAATATAATCACTAGGAATAGCTGATTTTCTTACTCTAGTAGACCTCCTTAATGTTGCATCAACATTTTCTTGGGGATCATGTTGTTCAACTGGTTGTTCATCATTTTCATGAATTTGATGATCAACTTGATCTACTGGATTATCAACAACAGTTTGTGGAATGCCAATCATGTGTTGTTCATCATCCCTTTGAACTTGAGGGGTATGAATTACAACCAATCTTTCATTTGACGTGGAAGGTTGAGATTCTATATAATCAATTTCAGAACCTAAGTCCCTCAATTGATCACTCCCACTGATCAAATCATTTTCAATAAATTTGGCATTTCTTGATTCCACAATCCTAGTAATATGATGTGGACAATAAAACCTATAACCTTTAGACCTTTCGGCATATCCAATGAAATACCCACTAATGGTCCTCGGGTCAAGTTTCTTCTCTTGTGGGTTATATATTCTCACCTCAGACGGACAACCCCAAACGCGCATATGTTTCAAACTCGGTTTCCAACCTTTAAATAACTCAAAAGGTGTCTTTGGGACAGCCTTGGTTGGAACACGATTTAATATATACGCTGCCGTCTTTAGTGCTTCAGCCCACAAGGATTTAGGAAGATTGGAGTTGCTAAGCATACTCCGCACCATGTCCAATAATGTTCGGTTCCTTCTTTCTGCCACACCATTCTGATTCGGAGAACCAGGCATAGTGTATTGGGCAACAATCCCATGTTCTTGAAGGAACTTTGCAAAGGGACCAGGTGCTTGTCCATTCTCAGTATACTTGCCATAGTATTCTCCACCTCTATCTGATCTCACTATTTTTATTTGCTTGCCACATTGGTTCTCAACTTCAGCCTTAAAGACTTTGAAGGCATCCAATGCTTCGTATTTGTTATGAAGCAAATAAACATTCATATATCGTGAATAATCATCTATAAAGGTGATAAAATATTTCTGACCATGTGCATCCATATCTGGACAACAAATATCAGTATGAATTATTTCTAATATGCTTGAACTCCTATTAGCACCTTTCTTAGACATGTTGGTCTGCTTACCCTTAATGCAGTCCATACAAGTCTTAAAGTCAGCAAAATCTAGAGTATTGAGTACCCCATCTTTCACTAACCTTTTAATCCTCTCAATGGAGATATGTCCTAATCTCCGGTGCTATAACATAGAGGAATTCTCATTAATATTACACCTTTTAATACCAGTTTGAACATGCATAGAACTATAAGTGGCATTATTTTGTAAACCAAGAAGATAAAGACCATCAGACAATATACCATTCCCAACACATTCAGAATTATAAAATAACTCAAATGATGTGTCTTTGAAATTAAAGGAATATCCAAACGGTACAAGCCTTGAAATAGAAATCAAGTTTCGGGAAAAACTTGGTACATAAAAAGTCCTTTCTAATTTTAAAATAAAGCCACTACTTAAAGTCAAAATGCAAGTTCCAATGGCCTCCACATGTGAGCCTAGCTTATTGCCTGATAAAATGCTTTGCTCACTTCCCACTGGTTTCCTTAGGTTTTGCATACCCTGTAAAGAATTTGCAATATGAATAGTAGATCCAGAATCAATCCACCAGGTGTTAATATTAACACTAACCATATTAGATTCATAACATACTAATGAGATTGATTTACCTTTCTTCTCAAGCCATTTCTGGAATCCGGGGCAATTCTTTTTCATGTGTCCCTTCTTCTTGCAAAAGAAACACTTTGCCACCTTCTTAATATCAGCTTGAGGTGGTATTTTACCATTCCCCTTCTGATAAGCTTGAGACTTAATTGCTTTGTTCTTCCCATAAGCAGTAGTCAGTAGTGCACTCTCACCCATCTCCATTACAAGCCTTTCTTCTTCCTGAACACACATGGTCATTAATTCATTGATAGACCATTTATCTTTATGTGTGTTGTAGGAAATCTTAAATGGCCCATATTCATGCGGAAGGGTGTTCAAAATGAAATGCACTAGGAAGGACTCAGACATATCAACCTCTAGTTTCTTAAGTTGAGCTGAAATATCTCGCATTTTCATGATGTACTCACGCACACCTTTCACACTGGTGAGCCGAAGAAAAGAAAACTTCATGATCAAGGTGCTTGCTAAAGTCTTATCTGAAGTGATGAACTGGTCATCAATGGCCTTAAGCAAGTCTCGGACCTTTTCATGCTGGTCAACAGAACCACGTATCCCAGCCGAGATTTTAGTCTTAATGAACATCACGCTGAGCCGGTTGGATCGTTCCCACCGCTCATATAGCGCAACGTCAGCTGGGCTACTTTCATTTGTGATTGCAGGTGGTTCGTCTTTCCTTATAGCATAATCTATGTCCATCCACCCCAATTGTAAAAGAATTCTCTCCTTCCATATCTTATAGTTATCTCCTTTGAGTTCGGGAACATCACATTGAATATCAGAAAAATTAATAGTTTGAGAAGCTGCAAAATTCAAAGGCTTATGTCAAAATTTGAGGCATACTAATCTTAATTGTATCTTTTACCAATGTAAACATACCATAAAATTGAATTTTGTGACATAAAAATTTCCTGTGGGCTAAATTTTTAATTCAATAAGAAACAATTAAACCTTATGATAGAATAATCAAATTATTTGCTTAATATTCATGCTTTACGGGTACAATATGAAAATAATTTAATTTCTATCGTAAATTTTTACTTTATGATAAAATCGACAAATTATCCATACATCATGATGCCTGTGGGTAAATCATGAAAAATAATACGTCATTTTATCCCAATTAATTATACAGATATAATAAAAATTCTTGTGAGATAAAATTCATTATATAAGTATAATTAATTACAATATTATGTCTAATTCCTTATATGATCTTTAACCAACTTAATATATAATTTTAATCAAATATAGATGCTGTGGCTAATCCATAATTAATCAAAATCATAAAGATCACTTAGACATAAAAATTTATTATATGAGAATAAATAGTATTTTGCATTTCAAAATCAAGATACAATATAATTATGAATAAGATTCTCATATAATTTTATAATTGAAATATAATATTATGCATTTGATTTCATATATATATGCATAGAATAAAATGTTCTAGAATATATTCATGCATAAATTAAATCAAAATTCAAAAAACTGTAAAGCACAATGTGTATATAACGTATTAAAAACGACAACATATCAGAAAAGCCTTATTGGTTTAGTGGTCTGCACATACATTAGTGTTCTCGAAGTCAAGGGTTCGATACCCAGCTAGCACAAAACGTAGGAGTTTTTGTCTTTTTTTTTTTTTTTTTTAAACACTGTTCATCATCTTCAACCTTTAGCGGGTCAAACCCGACCCATACGCAGACCCGTTCGTTTTTCATTCATTCGGACACCATTTTTCACGATTCAAAAGCCAAAATTAAGGAAATCAAACGAAATACATATTTCTAATTTTATTTTTTAAGAAACAAGGCCCTTCATACCATAAACAAAATCAAATCGGAAAATACCGAAAAACAAAAATGGACAAGGCAGAGGCAATTCTTGCTCTGATACCAAATGTTAGAACAAATCTCTTTTAACCTGTGATATTACAAACTACAAAGAAACACAGGTTATTAATAAAATGCGGAAATTACAGATCAAAACATACCTCCAGCCATTGCTATGAAGAGTTTCTTGTTTTGGTTCTTCCAAGCTCTCTCTCTTCCACTCTCTAGATGGTGTATAAGACTGAATTCGAAGGGATGAGCTCAGGGACCAAATTCATGTGCTTATATAGGCATTCTACCATCAAGAATGCATTTATCAGCCATTACCACTCATTATTGGCTGTTACAATTCTTTATTGGCCATTATCATCCATTAACAACCATTCAAAATGGCTTTCAAAACTGATGAGCGTTACAAAATTTCAAAATGTTATGACCATGAATTATTACACAGGGCGGATGGACATGGCATGGACGAGCATGGAGCTGAGTAATAGGGTGAAGAATAGGGCAGTGACCTTGGTCATCTTCTTTGGTATCGAAGGATGAAATCTTATCTTACTATTAAAGAAGATAGAAAAATAAATAACGGGTGCTTAGAATAATGTAATAAGAGTGAGTAAAACAAGGAATATATATAGAGAGAGGACGCATTTTGAAGTGTGAACCTTGGAAGTGAGTAGGGGCTTTATTTATTGTAGCTGACAATCAAAGACCAACGGCATCGAGGCACCAATGAAAAACAAGGAGATACATAATAAATGAAACCTCAAAGGCTCAAACACATTTCCCTTTTTTTTTATTTATAATAAAGTAGTCAATGAACAGTAAGTCACATGAATGATGAATAGTGGATAAAATGGAGGGGAACTAAAGCAACCAAAAGAACTAAACCGAGTAGAAAGAAAAAAAAAGGCTAGCTTGGAACTTCCATTCGGGTTGGAAATTGTTACAAAATGACATGAACATTGATTAAAGAATTAAAAATAAAGTATCTTTAAAAAAATATTATTATATTTTTATCATGACTTTTAATGTGATTTCACATAGTTAATTTTTAATAAAATTAAATTATTTTATTATTGATCTTTTATCCAGTAGTTTTGTCAAGATGAGAGAGAACAAGTGTAATCAATCATAAACTTAAATCATTAGATTTTATTTGAATGATCATCAAGATTAAAACAAAAATGCATATATATAACTTTCTAGAGTGATCATGTGGCCAATAAATGGTATGTGTATCTTTGTTTTATTAAATGATGTGAGGATGTTGTATAAAATTAAATTCCTTTTGTTAAATTTGCATTGTGAAATTTTAAAAGTAAAAATATATACAATTTGACTTAAGTTTTACCAAATGTTGTAAGCCTAAGTAACCATTTTTCTTAAAGGTTAAATAATTTTTTTTAAGATGAATTAACTAAGTTTTTACTTCCTAAGTTTTTTTAAAATTTAAATTTTAGTTTCTGAATAACCGTTCAAGGTTACTAAATTTTTATAAAATTCAATCTTTAGTTCCTGAACAAAGTATAAATCTCTTTATTTCTATTTATTTAATGAAATTTTAGAGATTAAAAATCTAATTTTTAAAAAGTTTAAACACTTTGATCAATTAATTTTTTGTTTAAGAACTAAAAAATTTAATGAGAAAAAATTAAGAAACCTTAACTAATCAAATAAAAACTTAGTTAATCCTTTTACGATATAATACTTTATTTTAAAATGTTACATTTTTATGAAAATAATATTGTGTTATTTTATAGTTACGTTGCTTACTATTTTAAGGTTTATTTATATTAAAAGTGATTAAAATGTAATATTTTGTATCTGGAAAAAAGAAAATATTTTTTTTAAGTATAGGAGATGTTTGTTTCAGCGTTTCATATTACATTCCTTGCAATACTATGTTTGAGAATGTTATTCCAATAAACATGTTTGATTGATATTTAATAATTTTAGAAAATTATTTAATTAAAAAATAAATAAAAGAAGAAATGGGAAAAAAATATAGTGGGAATGAGTAGTTAGTATAGGAAGTAATTTTCACTCCTATGGAAATCAACAATACATGGAAATTAATATATTTTTAAAACTTGTAATAAGCATAAAAATGTGATGTTTTTTTATATTCACATTCCTGAAAATGATGTACGATGCCTTGAAACAAACACAATCATATGCAACAATAATGTAAATGTATTTTGAACATTGATTATAAAAAACGTATTATTATTTGAAGATGTGCCTCTGCTCTCGCTAATTTACATGTTCTTATGGTCAGGGAGGATATTTATTTAACCTATTCAAAGTTATTTTAATTTGTATAAATTATGTCTTCAATTACTTTAATTATAATTAGTGTGCCTATAACTTTTTTTTTTATATTCTTTTAAGAAAATTTTGAGCTGGGTAAAACTATTAGAATTAGGAATGATAAATATTTTTATGTGAATATTTAATATAACTACATATTTAAAATTCAAATTCATGATTAACATCAAACAATCACACAAATCTATGATTAACCTCAAACAATCACACGCATATTTATTTCATGCTCAATGTTCCTTCAATTAAACTTTAAACAAAACTTTTGTACGTCATAATTTTAAAATATATTGGCTATATGCTACCACAAGAACTTGCAAATGACTTGTGCAGGGCAGGATGTATCTATCTAATATATCTATATGAAAAGAATAGTCTAGCGAAAATCCTTTTTTTGCCCTGGCTACTTTGTTGACACGTCACACATTTATTGGTTTTATTGTCTTTGCCGCTCCAGGAGTAGTCGAATTTGCCCCTGTCTCCAGCATTAACATGTGGTATAAACGGGGGCATTTATGATATTTCCACAGCCCCTATTTACTATTCACTCTTCTCTCTCCGTCTTTCTCTTTCTCTTTCTCAATCTTTTTTTTCTCCATCTTTCTCTTTCTCTTCCTCAATCTTCTCCTCTTTTTCTTTTATCTCTTATCTTTCTGTTTCTTCCTTCATTTTACTTTTTAGTTGGCATTTTCTCCAAGCTTTAGATTCTGATTGTTTTGAATTTTTCAGTGGAAAAAGGCAAACACAGCATGTATTGGTTCTTAACGATTGTTCGATTCGCATTCCTTGTGGGCAGTTTTGAATGCTTCTTGGACCCAATGGGTGTGGAAAATCTACCCTCTTGAAGGTATTTTCCACGGTTTTGGTCATCTTTTTCTGTTTTTTTTTCCGCTGTGTGTTTTTTTATGTTCACTGTTAGTTTTATTTTGTATTCTTTGATTCAGGTGATGCAAGTTTTTAGTGTATGAATGATTTGCAATGTCTTTAAAGATTAAATCCTTTAGTTTGAAGACACAGAAATTGAACAACAAGGACATCATTGGATCAGGTGGTTATGGTGTGGTTTATGAACTAAAACTAGATGACTCCATGGCCTTGGCAATAAAAAGACTAAATCACAGAACTACAGAGAGAGATAAAGGTTTTGAGAGAGAGTTGGAAGCAATGGCAAACATAAAGCACCGCAACATTGTGACACTTCATGGATATTACACTGCACCACACTACAATCTTCTCATATATGAGCTAATGCATGGTATGTATTTGTTTCTTTCTAACATTACATTCTGAGACTTTTGGTAGGAGTCAAAAGGGGAAGAAATAGAAGGAAATCATTAACATTTTGATGCAATATAGTTTTTACTATTGACTCTCTTTTGTTCACATTTTTTTCTCTATCCAAGTATTCCTAATTAAAAAATTCAAGACTAGGATGAAATGGTGAACTTCTTTTGTTATTCAGCAGCACATCACCAATTTTACAACATGTGATTCATTGATGGAAATGCAAGTCCTTTGTGTTATGTTTCATGCTTCTAGAATTTTGTCAATGATAATTGAACTGAGTTTTCTAATAGCAAAGTTGAAAGTCGTGCAGGGAGATCAAGGGAGAAGGTTTTGGATTGGCCAACAGTATGAATACAAAAGTTAAATGAACACTATCCATATTGAGAGTAAGCATAATAATGATATGTTTAAAGTGATTGTTCGAACCTACCCTTCGGTGGTTTTGGTTCTCATTCATCTGCGTGTTTAGTAGTCAATAGCATCCTATGGTTGAGCAGAACAGTCCTAGACCGCTATGGGATTCAAATAGCGGCCATTGTGGCTTTTCAGAAGCTATATTGGCACTACCATGATATAACCTTCAAAATTCCATTTTTGTACCCCTGGAACACAATTGTTTATACTTTATACCATTTAGTTTGGGTTATATACCATCTAAAATAACGGTCATCCTGCAGCCTGCTATCTCACTATAGCATTTTTAGAGTTGGTTACTACGTTTCACTATATGAGGTTGATAACTATGATTGAAAGTTTGAACTGATTTTTTCTTCACATGCTTCAACCAAGAGTTGTTTCTTTGTTGGTTTTGCTGCTCAAAGGAATTTTGCTGAGGTGAAAATTAGATTCTTTCTTCTTTATTAAATATTGAGTATTAAGTGCCATGTTAATGATTCATGAGTATTCATTTGACACTTATAGCTACATTCTGCTTTCTCTCTGCAAATAATTGTAAATTGTAGGTAATTGCTAAAGGGGAGGTCCAAGGAATGACTCACAATCACTTTTTTTTATGGTGTGTACCTTCACTTTTAGAATTCAGGTTTAACTTCAAAAAAGTGGTGGTTTTTGACAACTCTACTGGCAGGTGGCAAAAACCAAAGGTCATCTTTTTGAAAGCACTTTGGTAACACTCTTTTATTTATCTCTCTCTCTTTTTTTTAAAAAAAATATATTTTCTTGGTTGCATTCTGAGTTGTGGTCCCTTTTTTGTTCTCATTTATTAATGATTTTTTTATCTGTTTATGTTAGGGTCTAAGTGGGGCAAAAAAATGACGTTTTTATTTATATTACAATTTTTACCTCTCTGCTCTCACTTTACATTATAAGTTGTTGTATGCAAATACTGTTTGGTCCTCTTGCTTTGACATTTAATGTGCTGCTTAGTTTATGGATTAGGATTGTTATTCAATTTCAGATTATTTTTTTTTTCACTTTCTTTGACCATGTGTGCCACTGATTATAAACTACAAATTATTAACATTTGTCGTGATGGTTCATGCATACACTTGAAAAACGAATATTCTGGGCATACATGATTGTGTTTTTTCAGAAATGAAGCTCTTCGAGTCCCTTGGGTTGTTGTTGTTGTTGAAACTTCAAAAGAGAGAAAAGTGAAAGTTGATATCAATGGGGAACACAAGGTGTTATTCTTCTACACTTTTTGTATATACATAAGCCTTTTATACTTTTTATATGTATACTTTAGTTATGATTCAGAACATAGGGTTCTTCTTAAGTTTGGTTGAAAAGACTTAGCTCTTAATATGTTGTAATAGGAATATGATAACTATTTTACTTTTGCAAGCTTCCGTTATTGAATTAGATTGCCATAATTGCTTTGGTTGCTTTCTTTTACTTTTCATACCTCCCTTTAGTCTATAGATAAAATATGCCTTTTTCAGATTTTGTTTTTTTCTTTGAAGCTTAGGTATGGCTTCCAAACACATCTTGAAAGAACTCAACGATCTGCAGGAGGATCCTTTTACGTCATGCAGATAAGCTTCTCGATCCTTTTTTCTATTTTTGTGGAAATGTCCAAAATGGACATTTTTTATCTTAAATCTAGATTTCATTTTTTAGATTCAGACATGAGTTTTGTATTAGATTATGTTGTAACAATTAATTAATTCAAAATATGCTCTTTTATGATAATTTTTATTTGATTTTCATTCATTTTTTAGATTTTGTTTTTTTTTTCTTTAAAGCTTAGGTATGACTTCGAAACACATCTTAAAAGAGCTCAAGGATTTGCCGAAGGATCCTCCTACATCATGGAGATGAGCTTCTTTATCCTTTTCTCTGTTCTTTTTTTCTTTTTTGTTTGGGTGTATGTAAAATAAAAATTGAAGGAGTTTTTGTTTTCAGTGGAGGATTGCGAACTCATGGGGATAATGGCGATAATGGTCAGTGCGTTGATTACTGCAAATGAACTCAAGTCTAAAAAGCGGATTTTTTGCCTGGCGAGAAGGATTGAGGAAGCAGGTATTGAAATGATGATGAGTTGTGTTTCCAATGCATGGTAAGTGACGGCTGTTTGAGTGGCTCAAGAAGGCTTCAACATTCATTGTGTAGTGGGATGTGACTATTTGTACAATGTGAAGCTTAAGTCATGATTCAGAGTATGGGAAAATATGAAGCTTAAGTCATGATTCATAGTACGGGAAGTTGCAAAGTCAGGTTTATTGGAATGATGATGAGTTGCGTTTCCAATGCGTGGTAAGTCATGGCTGTTTGAGTGGCTCAAGAAGGCTTCAACATTCATTGTGTAGTGGGATGTGACTGTTCGTACAATGTGAAGCTTAAGTCATGATTCAAAGTACGGGAAAATGTGAAGCTTAAGTCATGATTCATAGTACGGGAAGTTGCAAAGTCAGGTTTATTGGAAGCATGCAATGTAAGTAAAGAGGTATGTGTGTGAATTAATGCATGCGGAAAGTGAAAAGATTGTGAAGTTGAAAAGCCAGATATGATGAGCAGATGTGAGAAAATCAAGAGACCGCGGGTCATTAAGAAAAATATAAAACCTGCAAGGCATCCAGATGCAACAAGTGTAGATGATCATAATGAAGGTCATAACTTTATCAATATTGAAGGAGAAGAAAAAGAAATTGATCAAGCTAAGATAGATGAAACACGTGATTGTCATGGGCACAAAAGAAAATATGTAGATTTTACTGCTTTTAGAGAGAGAAAAATAAAAAAACTCTCTCTGGTATTTTTTTATTATTATAAAGATTTAGGACTTTAAAACAAAATATCTAATCACAAAAAAATGTATATTTTATTGCTTTGAGAGAGAGAATAAAATAAAAAACTCTTTCTCCTCAGCTATCCTATATTGTTGACACATTATTTTAATGAGAACAAAATCAAAATTTTGAAATATTACAAAAAAAAATTACATCATGCTTGACTATGTTATTCGTATGCTACATATCTTCTCTTTCTTTTAAGCGGTACATTCAATTCAGATAAATTTGTGCAGTTATATTTACTTAGTAAGCTCTGCCATCATACATTATTGTCATACAAGTACCACCTAAATTAATGGGAACTACAATCACATATCAATTTGTCACTACATTCCATAATGACAGAGTGAACTTATTAACCTATACAATCAAATCATATTGTCTTCATCGAAAAAAAAAGAAAAAAAAGTTTAATTGTGGTTGTCAACTGATTCAACTTACTTCAGGGCTAATCAAAGAGTATGAGAATTGGTTATCAGAAAAGAGCTGCATTGGGATGATACCGACTCTAATTAAACATCATGGGCAAAGTGTTGAACAATTTTCCATTAGCTTATGGTTTCTTTAAATTTCAACAAACATTTTACATGTTTTTTATATCAACTTTTACTTCTTATATCAAGTACTATAATATCGAATGCAAAATAACACGCACTGCTATAAATAAATAAATGTTTTATATATCTACACTTATAATGATATTTATCAATAGTAACTATCAATTAGTAAATACCTTTATAAAAAGGCGATAACTACATTCATACCTATGATTGTGTTTTAGTCAATTATTAAATAAAATTTTATAATATACATAATTATACAATATGTATTGTATATTATTATATCAAACACAACAATACATCTTCTTATTTTATTCGTTAAAGTTTTATTATGATCAATCAATTATAATTTTTTTCCACTTTAACTTATAAAAAAATGTCATCCAAAGAAATTAATTTATTGTCATAATTTTGTTATTCAATTATAATATAATTTATAAACATCTTATTCATTAATTAAATTCTAAGTGAATGAGATTAAATATTCACATTTTTAAAACTATTTTCAATTCTTTTTTTCATAAATTCAATATCTACACTATTATATAGTTTCAGCTATTTTAAATTATTAAAAGATTCCTTAAACAAAAACTAAATCAAAATTCAAAAAATATTTTAAAAATTGCAAAATAAAGCAGAGCAACCCGTGCGTATGTCTATGAACGTAATTTTCTTCTTCTTTATTATTTTTATATTGTGGTGTTTCCATTTGGTTGGAATTGGAAATGTTAAGATGGTTTTCATGATATATATTTTAGGTAAGTTCGAACATCGGTACTGTGCTGTGCTGCCTTACCTACATTTCCACCATAATGGGCTGCTTCCACTCTAAGTTAGCAAGGAAGTTTCCGACACGGGAAAATATTGTTTTACCTGTATTTGACTTAATGTTTTGCCTATAGTATTGAACTCACGCCTTCTGATTTTAGGAAAATAGAAAAATATTTTTTTTATTTGTTTCATGTTTTTTATGCATAAACTCTATCATTATGTTTCATTGGTTCAGTTTAATAAATTTATTCTTTAGACTTGAGCCTGCTTTTTTCATTTCTGCTTAATTTAGGATTCAAATCTAACAAACTCCTTGAATTTCAGGGCATGAATCTTTATTTTAAGAGACATGATGACCAAGTTGTGACATGTGAAGATTTTTTTGTTGCCATGCGAGATGCCAATGATGCAAACTTTGCAAATTTCTTGCTAAGGTTTGTATTTTTTGCCTTCTAATTTCCTACATTTTTCTACTCATTTTGTATTAATTTATCAATTACCACTACTGCAAAAAAGCCCTTTAACAACGGTTAATTGAGACATTTAATGACGATTATAAACCATTTTTATAAGTGATGTTGTTGAAAGTCAAAACTTTTAACGACGGTTAAAAAACAACTGTCGTAAAATCATCAATTTTTTTAAGACAATTGTTACTAGTAACCGTCTTAGAAAGTTCTTCTCTAAGACGGTTTTTAGCTATGATCGTTTTAGAAAGTGTTAGAAATGATACTTTCTAAGACGATCATTACCAAATAACCATCTTAGAAAATATACTTTTTAAGACGGTCCCAGATCAGAACCGTCTTAAAAAGTATAATTTCTAAGACGATTCTAACTAGGATCCGCCTTTGAAAGTATATTTTCTAAGACGGTCTTATCTAAGAATCGTCTTAAAAATGATACTTTTTAAGATGTTTCTTACCTAAACCGACTTAGAAAGGGTAATTCTCCAAGAGAAAGGAGATACATTCTAGTGATGAATTCTAATATATTCTATTGTAATCAAATCAATCCAAAATTCTAAATAAAGTTTATTTAATGGACATATGACATACCTAACTGTCATTATTAGAGATGTACACAAAGAAATAATAAAAATTGTCGATCCTATTATGTAAATACATGACCAAAAACACAATTATTGAATAGTACCACAGTGTTTTGGTTTCTTGACAGCCATGTTCATTTCCCCACACACATGCGCCTTCAAACAAACTTCTAGATTTTCTTCATATAGATAGGTGCATACTAATTATTCACAAATCAAATTTAATGACAGAAATTGGAAAATTGTTTTGCCTTAACCATTGTGACGGGGCAGGAAGCATTTGTCATCACATTATTGCTTACATTGCCCAACAACACCATGGAAGAAACAAGTGTTTAAATTCTCTTTTAGAATCACATTAACCAGATTAAGCATCTAAAATAATTCCACATATTAATCTCGTGAAACATTAATTGTAACAAAAATGTTTTGAGTAATTGTAATTATAATTTTTGTACTACATCTTTTAAGAAAGAATTAAAAGAGTAAGTAGTTTAAAAGTTTAATAGGAAAATGAAATTTGGATAATATGATGCAAGAGTATAATAGAGGGTGCTTGGAAAATGGTAAATAATGGTACCTTTTAATGGGACCTAAACCCCTACTTCCAACAACCAAAAGAGTCCATGTGAAGATCTTCTATAGCATTACACAACTTCTCCTTTGGATCTCCCCAATACACCTTTGCAATTGCTTTTGCCTGTTTCATAACATCAACCGAAATACACAAAGGTTTACCATATTTATGTTAATTACGTTTACACCATACTTTTCTTCCCAAAGTAACTGCAGAAGAAAATAACACACAGTAATTAAGAAACAACATAAATACCCCTTTAGTCATAGAGGGCCAACCCATTCATCTTAACTTAGCTTCAATTGTTTTTATTTTCTGTTATTTTTTATTTGTCTAAAATGACCTAGTTATGTTATATTACTATTTTAAGTGATTACTGGCAACATAAGTAATTACTATTTTAAGTTATTTACTGGCAACAATATATATTTTTGTCTTGCTTCCCATGACCTGCAAAAAAGATGTTACAAAATCATAAACAATTAGGCAACAAAGTAAATTGTGCTAAGAATCAATTTTATTTCTATTAGTAGATATACTTCCTTCAAAAATTTATGTTTAGTTGGATAGTATGCACTAGTACAAATGCTAGATGACAAGCACACAAAACAACATCATCAGCAAATTAATTACCAGATGAACTGAGAATGGTGAGTTAAAGTAATGAAATAACTCTGTAAAGAAATACGTATTTAACACACATTTATATATATAAAAAAAGCTAATTGTTAAAAGATTAGTTCAGAAACACTAGGCTTTGACTGGTTTTGGAAAATGTGATGCAATTGTGTTATAAAAATTTATGATTTCTAAAATTAAAGTAATAAGATTAAGGGGCAGAGTAAGATCCCAAGTTACTCAAGTATTCAACCTGCTCAGCCATCTTGTGCTTTAGCACCTTCTCCTTATCAAGAATTTTAAGAGCCACAGGTTCTCCCGTGTCAGAGTTCCTTTTAAAATAGTAATTAATAAAAAATAGTTATCAAATTGAAGTAAAAGAATACATTAGTCCTCTAACAACTTGTGAATATAAAATATTTTTATATTGAATAACTAAGTATATTTATAACTACTCTACTTATAATCAAAGAGAGAATACAAGAGAGGTATATTTATAAGTTATCCTAAAGAAGCTGAAAACAACCTGAGAATACAAAAATTTATACACTCTCTAAAACACTTAAACAAATACATGTGTATGTAATAAGATAAATCCAATAAAAAACATATACTTACATATACTGCATGTTATACCTTTGAGTATCATAATGGGCAAAAATCATGAAAAAGGAAAATATTGTACCTTATATGGTCCTAGATCCTCCAGAAGTCACATAGTAGATGACCCAGGCAGCCTCCTTCCTGACATCAAACTAGCATGTTGAAGAATTTGAACATGAGGAGGAATAACATTGGCATCAAACGCAACCTGCAGCAATAATCATAATAACAACTGTGATAAGACAATTTTTTGAATTATTAATTTTATATAAATAAATATTGGCATATTCGAAAACGGATGTCTAATGTCTATCACATTCTGGTAATTTAAATGGCCAGACAGTACATTCTCAAGCACCTTGAGAATAAATTAAACACTACCTTTTCTCGAATAAATCACTTCAAACCAATTATAACTCATCAATATCATGCAACTACTTGAAATAAAGAATGGGAAAAAGAGTTTAAAGAGCATAGTAACAAAAATTAAAAAAGTACAGGAACATCATGAAGTCACACATGATTGTTACAAAAAATTAAAAAACACATAAGGTACTGGCACCAAATATAAATGCAATGAGAGGTTAATGTAAGTGTGGAAGCAAAGTTTCCAAGCTTATTTTGATGATGTCAAAGACTCAAGTCAAGAATCAAGATTCAAGCAAGTTTCAACAATCAAAGAGTCATTCAATCAAGATTCAAGATATGCAAGAACCTCAAGAAAAATATCAAGATAAGTATAAAAAGAATTTTTCAAAGAAAAGATTGAATAACACAATTTTTCAAAAGAATTTTTTAAAGAAAAATCTTTTACCAGAGTTTTTACTCTCTAGTAATCGATTACCAGAAGCCCAAAATAGTTTTATAACTGTTTTACAAAGTACTAATCCATTACCATGGACATGTAATCGATTACCAATGTTTTTGAACGTTGAATTTCAAGAGTCACAACTTGTGATGAAACATTTTCAAACTTGTGTAATCGATTACACAACATTTGTAATCAATTACCAGTATTTCTAAACGTTGGTGTTTTCAAATCTAAACATGAAAAGTCTCAATTGTTGATGTGTAATCGATTACACTATAATGGTAATCGATTACCAGTGACTGGTTTTGAAAAATTGCCAAGAGTCACAACTTTTAAAGTGATTGGTTTTGAAAATTTACCAAGAGTCACAACTTTTAAAGTGACTGGTTTTTTGAAGAAATTGCCAAGAGTCACAACTTTTTTAAAGTGACTGATTTTGAAGAAATTGCCAAAAGTCACAACTTTTAACATGGTTCTTCAAGAGCCATCAAATGACTATAAATATGTGACCATGGCACAAATTTCAATACGAGATATTCTCAACATCTTTCTAAGAGTTTTTGTTCAACACTTGCTTTGTCAAGAAAAGTACATTGGGCAAAAACTTGTGCTATTTTATTTTCTTCCTCTCCTCCATTCTTACAAAAAGCTTTTCAAGATACCTACTCTTGGTGACTGTTTTCAAGAGAAGGTCTTCTTGGTTGCAAACACTAAATACAAGGGACCAACGTTCCTTGGGTTCATTGCAAGAAGCAGGATTTGTTTCTTGGTTGATCACTGGACACAAAAGACCAATGTCTTTTGGGTTCATTGCAAGAAGTAGGTATAACTTCTTGGTTGTTATCACTGGACACAAGGGACCAACGTTCCTTGGGGTTCATTGCAAGAAGTGGGAATAACTTCTTGGTTGTAATCATTGAACACAAAGGAGGGAAGTCCTTTGTGGTTCATTTCTTGTAAAGGATTTTACAAGGATAGTGGAAATCTTAAGCGGGTTGCTTGGGGACTGGACGTAGGCACGGGTTGTGGCCGAACCAATATAAATTCGGTTTTTCATTCTCTCTTCCCTTAATCTCTTTTGCTTTCTGTTGTGTTTATATTTCTTTAAGGTTACTTCTCCTTATTTATTATTCGAGTAACTTATAATTAAAGAAATAATTGAATCTAGGGAATATCTAAGTAAAGGGAAATTTTCAATTAGGAATAGTCAACAAAATCTTAATTCAACCCCCTTCCCTTAAAATTTTTTAGGCCACTTGTCCAACAGTAAGCTTGAAAGAGCAGAGTAACATAGCTCAACAAGTCTTGGCCAAACTCCTTGTTCAATAATAGCTTAAATATGGTCATCTGAGCCATCCGAAAGGTGAGAGAAAGCCAAGCATGCATGATATACAACATCTATATTGTCGTCCTCGTGGATGAGTCCCCGAAGGAACGACAAGGCAGAGTTTACCTGACAAAGATCAAGTTCATTTGTCACTAACATAAAACTGATATACAACAATACACTTAATGTGGAGCAGAGAGGATAGCATAATACTATTTATACAGTGAATAAGGCAGAGTTTCACCAGATTCCCAATATTTTTAATGGAAGAATTAACATAGAACAACAAGGCAACTTCACCAATCACAATTATTATATATAAACAATGCCACAATTATTATAAATAACTTAAACGAAACCTGTTGGAATAAGGCAAGCAAGTCAAGGCTTTTGATATAGTGCTGCATATGCTGAATATGGAGAAGACGCCAATCCCAGCTCTAGAACCAGGCCCTTTTAGAAACAAGACCCGCATATGATTTCTCAGTTTCTTGCTTAACGAATTCCAATTATAAGCAGAAACATTGAACTTTTTTTTTACTTTATGATCCAAAATTAACCAAATCATTAATTAATTCATGAATTCACTTGAACAATTTCATTGGTGCTTAACGCGCAAGGAGGCAAGTGATCATCCTTAGGGATCCTAAGCTTCACAGTCACATGCTCCTCGTCCTCGTCCTCACGTGCGTCCTCCGCAATCACGCGCTGGTGAACCCTAAAAAGCGCGTCTTGCGCGGGCGAGACGAGATCATTGATCTCATCGAAATGGTTGATCTCCTCGGAGGATCTGTGGATGGTGACAACGCATTTTTCGCAACCGGGGAGCGCGCCATCGATGTGGATCTTGGCCTTGGTGTCGGTGCGGAGCTGTTTGACGATGTCTCTGTCGCGGCCAATGACGCTGCCGATCTTGGGGACGGGGCAGAGGTAGCGGAAGATGGTGTCGTCGGCGGTGATGAGGGAGGAGAAGGACTCATTCATGGGAACCTCGGGGAACGGGTTTAAAGCTTAGGCATGGTGGATGTCGTCTTTGTGGTTATGGTGTGATGAAATGACATCGTGGTTGTCGTCAGGGAGTAAGTGAGAAGGAAGCAAGTGTGTAGTTGAACAACCATGAATATGAGAGAACATTGCGTGTGGTTACATTCAGGGGAACACTGCGTGTGCATCTTCTCCAGTGCGAATGGTTTCGGTGGTGGACGCGTATTCTCCAGAACCTAGGGAAGATGAGAGAAGCATTGGGAATATGAGAGAGACATTGGAAAGAGGAGAGGAGCGAATGGAGGAGAGGAACAATCAAGCGTTTAAATTTTAAATTACACAAATTTAAAGATGGTCTTTCCAAAACCACTTTTGTTTTATATCATTCAAAGACGGTTTGTTGAAAAACCGTTTTTGAAATATTTTCAATATTTACAAAAATAACACTGCCCCTAAACAAAGGCGGTCTTGTGACGATCGAACTTAAATACACGTCGTAAAATATGCTTTTTTTAGTAGTGTACTATGCAAGTATTCTCAAGTTGGGACCCCTATTGTCAAAGTAAACATGTCTTATAATGCAAAAGCACATACTTATAATGCTTTTTGGGAGGAGGTTGAGATATGCACGGGATGTAACCATTTTTTGCTCTTAGATGAAGGGGTATCATTATCTAGCATTGTGTTATAGGTGGGTGGGTGCTAGGGACTATGTTTATTGTATATTGTTGCTCTACTTGTGCTTTTTATAATATTCATTTGGCGAGAAAAAATACATATTTTTGTATAGGTGTTTTTCTGGCAAATGAATACTAGAAGGGGGAGGTTTGCAATATCCTTTATCAGATTCGATTCTTAATTCCAGACCTTACATGAGGATGTCTGGATGAGATAATGGTTTGAAGAGTGATATTTTTTTTGTTCAAGCACGATATCAAATGGTTGGTGGGGATGGAGGTTTGGGTTACTGAACTATAAAGAAGTCAGAATTTTGCCAAAGACAACATGGTATAAGATTCAATTTTGACTATTTCGAAGCTATTGCAATATAAAGTTAGCATTGGGCTCTTTTAGCATACTTCCAATCCTGAAAAAGCGTGTAGGGGTATTCATTTTACTTAAAGGAAACTTCAAAATAATGATCTAAAGTCCGTATCTCAGTGGTCCAAATATTGTTTAGAAGGGTGTAATTCATTTTCTCTTCTCTCAAATGATATTATCCAATGATGTGTTAAAGTGAAATATATAAAATTATCATTTAAGATATTAATATATATATATATATATATATATATATATATATATATATATATATATAGTTAAACTATCATGTACTTTTGTTAATAAGTTTTTATTAATTAAATATTTTTTATTTCTAGAATTAAATATTTAGAATATGTATAATTCCTTTGTTAAGACCACTAATATTTAAACACTATAAATATATAAATTTTTTAAATCCAATTACATATAAGATTATAATATGGGATATATTTTCATTCCAGTATCTTAATATAATTGTATTTTTAAGGATTTAAATTCTTTATATCTAACTAAATAAAATAAATTTCATTAATTAATTTACTTACACAATAGTAAATATTTTTTATTTCTTGAATTAAGTATTTATAGTATGTATAATTTCTTTTTTTTAGATCACTGATATTTGAACACTATGAATATATAATTATTTCAAATGTAATTATTTATAAGATTATAATTTATAATATGTGATACATTTTTATATAGTTTAAATTTTAAGGATTTAAATTTTAAATATCTAATTAAATGAAATAGATTTCATTAATTAATTTGTTTACTCAATAGTAAAAATTAATGCATTAATATAGTGGGCTAAAATACTTAAAAGAAAGCTTTTAAATTAATTTGTTAGGTAATAAATTTTAATCACTTAATGCATGTATTAATTGATATGACATAGGATTATTGTCCAACTTAAGAGATTTTAAATTCGAGTCCTATGAATGTAATTGTGTTAATTACTTAGAAGAAAATTTTGTTCTCTATAATAATCATATTTAATTCAATTTAAGAATGGTTGTCTGCATGTAAAGAATATTCTTTATAAAAAAATTATTTTAATTAAATTTCAAATTTTATTTAAAAATATAATACACTTAATTTTTGTTACTAACTTATAAAATGATATTTTTAAATAAAATTTATTAATTAGACATATAAGTATTATTTTAAAATTTGTTTCATTTTCAATCATGTTAATTTTTTAAAATTAAAATAATATAAGGTGCGTCTATGGTTTGATTTTGATGTAAATGTTTTAGTTTTATCTCATATTTAATTATTTATTTTTAAACAAATAATTGTATTCATACAAAAATGCATATCAACGAGCCTCATCTGTACATCTGCACGGCAAAATGTTGGGTTTCAATTCATCACCCTACCTTTAGCAAGCAGCATTTGTATTTGCTATTTTGCTGTATATGAACAACTTTACATTTGCTTATGGTTTCTTTAATTTTCAGCAAACATTTGTCATGCTTTTTTATATAAAGTTTTATTTCTTATATCAACCAGTATATTAGCGAATGCAAAATTACAGCCGCATCTTATTTCATTTTTTACTACAGCATTTTCCATTCTGCACAATAATAATGTACTACTTGGTAAATACTCCAAGGGTTTGGATATGCTATCCACTGATAATATTCTATCTTGGTTCTGTCGGTTGCTATATACATTTAGCCACACTATCAATTAGTTAATACCTTTTTAAAATACCAATTACTACATTCATACCTATAATTGCTATTTTTACCCATCATTAAATTAAATTTTGTAATCTTCATAATTATACAATAGGTATTATATATTTTTATATCCAACAAAACAATACATTTACTTATTTTATTCATTAGAGTTTTTTATATCAACCAATTATAAATTTTTCCAAGTTTAACTTTCCAAAACATGACAAAAGAATAAAAAAATTTATTATCATGATTTAGTTATTTCATTGTAATATAATTTATAAACATCTTATTCATCATTTAAATTATAATTAAATTAGATTAGATTCCAAAATTTGAAAAACTATTCCAGTTTTTTTTTTAAAAATCTCCATACAATTATATAACTCCAACTATTTCAATTTATTAACAAATTCCTTAAAAAAAACTAATTTAAAATTCTCAATTTCTTTACAACATTATCCTAAACATACACAACATCTTCTATACTGCACGGGTGAGTAACTAGTTTCCATTTAAATCAATAGTACGAGAACAAACAAATGCCTTTTATTTGTCTGCATCCAGAATGTATGTAGAATCACGAATTACTGCATTAGGAAGTATCGTGACATCTCATGACCTCATGAATGGATTAGGCTAATGAATCGCGCATGTCAGCACTTGGACTTTTCAACGCTCGATCTAGTGATAACATCAATTAATTCGATCACAACAAGCGTGTATCATCCGTTTGGAATCTTGTTCCGTTTTTCGTAACAGTCGGATATAACTATAGACTTGTATGAAGCCCCAGGTGAAGCTCCAAAGATCTTATTGTCATTTATACTTTGGACGCTATAAGACTTGTATGAAAAACAGTGGGCTATATATTATTAGGACATGCTGACATGAAAAATATTTTTAGGAAAATGCTAATGAGTGCCCTTAAACCTTAATCTTAAGGCCATCTCCAATGAAAAATGCTTGAAGAGTTTCTTAGGATAAAATTTTAATTTTTTATTTTCTTTTATTGTTAGAGTTCACATAGTGGGTTTCTTAAAATTGACCTGAATATCTTAGATAAGTAACTCATCTCCAAATTTTCTTAAAAATAAAAAATAATTTAATATGTTGTAAAATATTTAAAGTGAGTATCTTAAGTTTTGATCATTGCAGATGTATTAAGGCGTACTAATTAAAGAAGTTAAAGTATAAATGTTTTTATAGGAAGATGAAAAGTTATGTTGTTCATGATTTTTTTACATTTTTTTATAATTTTAATAATAAATATTTTTTCTTTTTAGTTTCTTAAAGATTATCTCAATGGTATTGATAAAAAAAACCCATATTTTTATATCCAAAAATTATAATTTCATCAACTAAAATTCTCACTATCCAGCATTTTTTGTTAAGCAAAATAACACGAACACCAAAAGGTTGATCGTGTGCTTAAACAACTCACATGCAGCATTATTAATATCGTAACTATAATTAATATACATGTAATTTAATTACAATATTGCCATCATATGTGTATATATGTATGATAAAGGAAATTAAAAACCACTTCAAATTTTTTTCCAAAATGACACTCATTATACCATCAAATAATAAATTAGTGAGTTTCAAGGTGCTTGTTAATAAATACAACGCCATGTGAATCAACTTGGTAAGATACTTAGTTACATACTTCATTAATTAACAAACATTTTTGTTTGTTTTTTTTTTAATTATCCGTTAACTCAAATTCATTTATTGGTTATGATAGGATATTCTAAGTAGTATGTACTACTTTATGAAAGAAAAATGATTCACTCAATTGAACATAACAAATTGTGTCGAATACCACATTGTTTATAATCACTGGCGAAATACAACAAAAATTAGATTTGGATGGAGAAATTTTTCCAAATCCCAAAGCTGGCAAGGAATTAGTGTTTGAATTCCCTAATCCCAATGTCAACTGTGTTTTCATTTAGCCTTGCTTGTAAATTTATTGGAATATTAAAGTTATATTTGTAAATTTTTATAAATTGCACATTTATTTGTTTTTCAACCTTTTGCGACAAACTTTGACTTTAACAACATGACTTTCTTATTTCCGTTATCATATATAATCCCTATTTTTATTTTGTATCATCATCAGATTTCATTTGTACATATCAATTATCCGCTTTTTTATTCTATATTCCTTTTTAGCTCATTCAATTGCTTTTAAATTTAGAAAATTACAATATTATAAAATATTATAACTATATAGTTGATGCCTATATTGTTAATTGTATTTTTCAACTTACTCGTGCGAACGCAAGGATTACTTACTGGTTAAAAAATATAAAATATGAAAGGAGTAAGCTACAAATGTTAGTAAATAAAAACAACTGTCATTAAGATAATAGTATGGGTTTAGGTAATTATACACAAGTTGTTTGGAGTTATATTTATTTTATGTCATTATTTTTTTCTCATTTTTTATTTTATTTTACATTTCTCTTTTTTATCTTTTAATTTCTAAATTTTTCTGTTATAAAAAAATTACATAAATATTATTTCTCGTAAATTTTGAGCCTGCTTGTTGTCACTGTTATGTTAAATAAATAAAATATGCAAAATTCAGATTAGTGCACGGTCTTTTAGATTTTATCAATGGCTGGCTACTCGACTGCTTTCGGCAAAAGATTAAAGCTGCAACCTTCGGGGAACTCCGACAAATTATCAAACATTATAGCACTTATTTGACGTAAATTTGTTTTGTAAACAAGCTTACTTAAGCATTGGATGCAATAGTAGATCATATATCGTTAATAATATATAATTTTTTTAACTTAAATATATTTTTCATACTTATAATATATCATTTTTTCATATTATTACCTATTAATTTCTTTTTTTTATTTTGTAACACCATTTTTTCAGATTTTTACTTTTGATATATGTAGTTAGCATCAAATTCTTAGATGAAGATGTGACAAATAAAATGTCACGTCATACTGGATTTGTTGAATTGTAATCCTCTATTTTTTCACATCATTTAATTTTTTTTTCAATTTTAAAAACCATTTTAAATTATTTTTGGGTTTTGGGTTTTAGATGTTGGGTTGTGGTGTCAGGCTATGGGAATCATTGGACATTGTGGGGAGGTCATCATTGGCAAGCAGTGGCTCGACCAAAACATCGAGGGCGATGCAGGCAAGGTGGCGAAGAGCTAGATAGCGAGGACGGGGCAGCAACTACTAGGGTTGTCAATAAGGGCCAACCCCGCCCGCTTTTGGCCTGCCATAAACAGGCCAGCCCGATCCGCCCTGCTAAACAAAACAGACTACATTTTTTAGCCCAACCCGTTTCAAGCTACCCCGCTTAGCCCGCGGGTCACCCGCCAGCCTACCATTTTTTTTTTTCAGATTTTGTATTGTTCTTTATCGTTGTTGGTAACATCAATTTAGCATTGTCCTTTATCGTTGTTGGTAACATCAATTTTGAATCTAACTCTTGTCTCTTTATAATTTTTTATAACTAAAAATAATAATATACTAATAGTAAGCAATAAAAGAATAAAACCTATCACAAACTTCAATATCTAGAATCTAGATGACCTTGTCACCTTGTGTGCCTCTAATCCACATCAACAACATTGGATGCACCCTTGGAAGAAGTTGTCTTCACAATTGAATCTTCATCAAACAAATCATCATCATCTATAAAAAAAAAGTGAGAAGTGACAAATAATTACCAAAATAATATAAAATAAATAATGAAGTTCTTTACCCTCATTGAAGCCATGCTTCCAATTGCGAGTACAAATAATTGCTTCCACACAATCGGATGAGAGGCGATTTCTATACTTCTTGAGAATGCGAGATCCAATGTTAAACACAGATTCAGATGCAACAGTTGTAACTGGTATGCTCAGCAAGTCACAAGCCATAATAGAAAGATGCGGAAATCTTGGACTATTAGTTTTCCACCAATCAAGTACATCCATATGTGCTGTAAAATGCAAGTTCAATGTCGCTTCTTCCAAATTAGTATCAAGTTGAGACTTTCCACTATCACTAGCAACTTGTTCCTTGTACTCTATTAAATCCTAATGTAACAAATAAAAAAAAGTGATAAACATACATAATAATGAAAAAATTAATATTGAATTTTAGTAATTCTTTAAAAAGATATATGAATTTTAGAACTTGCATCAAAGAGACCAAAGTCCTAACTTGAGGATGGTGGCTTAACACTAGAAGAAGAACTTTTGGGTTTGGGTGCATAAAAATTCCAAAGTTCATACAACTTTCTCTTGATTTTCTCAACCTTCATTTCCCATGTAAGTGGATCAATCTTTTTATAGCAAAAACCCAATGATTCAAACTTTATCCTAGGGTAAAAAACAACACCAAATGCAAGTACAATACTACACTCATCCCAATATTTATCAAATTTCAACATCATGTCTTTAGCCCAATCGAAGACGTGAGGCTGATGTTGGGGTTTGAAATCGAAAGAGACGGGTGAGGGCTCGAGGTCGAGGGTGAGGGTCTTGAGAGAGAGGGAGGTCATGAGAGTGAGGCTGACATGGAGCCGCCGCCGTGGAGGGAGGCTATGAGGGACTAAGGGTGAGGCTCTCGAAGTCCAATCGAAGATGTGAGGCTGATGGGGTTCGAAATTGAAAGAGAAGGGCGAGGCCTCGAGGTCAAGGGTGAGGGTCTTGAGAGAGAGGGCTCGAGAGAAGAGATTCAAGAGAATGAGAAATAAGATTCAAGTCAAGAGGCCGTGAGGGTCTGGTCCAGTTTGCGTGCGTTTGGGCAATTTGGACTGCAAGAGTGTGTTTGGGCCATTTCAAAGTCCATAATCTATTTTTTTTAAAAGCACTAGCTCTCGAGCTGGCCTGTCCCAGCCCGCCTCTGACCTGTTGGGCTTGCAGGCTAAACGGGGCGGGCCTAAACGATTTATGGGTCCAAATTCCAGCCCAACCCAGCTTTTTTGGAGAACTGGCCGGGCCAGCCCGCCAGGCCAGGCCTAGTTTGACACCCCTAGCAATAACTTTGTTGGTGTCATGGTAGACGCACTTGCGAATGAACTCAGGGACGTGGCTGTTGTCGGTGGTGATGGAGGCGGCAAGGGTGCGACCATTGAGGACCTTCCCGTTCATCTACGCCACCACATCGCGTGCGACGTGGCGCAACACAAACTAGATGAAGGCCCACCCCCTCCCCCCCCCCCCCCAGTTGTGGTGCGTGTGGCAGTCCTTGAGGACAATGACATACGCAGCGTTGCCAAAGTTGGAGAAGAGTGTGTGGAGGTTCGAGTTCGTGAGGGAGTAGTCAATGTTCGAAACGTACAATGTTGAATTCAACGGAGCCAAGGATGAGTCCCTTGTTGTTGTTTTTGTTTTTGTTGTTGGTGTTGGATTTCGGATTTGGATTGTGTAGGGTTTGGGTTTCAAGTTGTTGTTGTTGAGTGGTTGGGGTTCGCTTTCACAAAGGAAGGGTCAGCTTGGACGAAGGTGGTGTTCAAGGTTTTGGGATCGTCGGAGAAGGAAGAAGAATGGGAAAGGAGAGAAGAGGGGAGGAAGAAGAATGGGAAAGGAGAGAAGAGGGGAGGAAGGAGGGGGAAAAAAGAAAAATGGGTGCCGCTAAATTTTTTTAAAATTTTCAAAAACGACAATGATGTGAAAAATGAGAAGATAACAACTAAACAAATCCAGCATGATGTGGCATCGATGAAATTTCATCCGTTACCTTATCACTTAACGATTTGAGACTAATGACAAATATCAAGTATAAAAATATGAAAAAGACAACAAAATAAAAAAGGTAACAATCTAAAGAAAAGGGTATATTAAAGGAATGAAAAACATATTTAAATTATTTTATTTTACAAAAATATTGAGATTTTTTTATAAATTTAATGTCTATATATTAATATTGTCATCTAATCATAAATCATTATTAAAATTATTTTTAAGATAACTATTTTAAAAATCAAACAAACTTATCCTATGTTATGAACTGTCATTGAAAACTTATGTAAAACTTTTTATAATTAATAATAATAAATAATTTATAATTAAACTTTATACATATACATTCTTAAACTCGAATCAGACCAAACAATCATCAATTAAATTAAATTTGTTCGGGATGGTTTGGTGATTAAAATAAAATAAAAACGAACGGAATTTCAGCAACACAAAGGAGGAGGAGAGAATAAGAAAGGAATTTAAAGAAGTGAACACAAGAAAAATCCTTTTGACTATCTTTGCCCTGTGTCTCTTATGTCTTATCCAAGGTCTTCCTCCACTTGAAAGAAATAATAATTAATTAGAGGAATATCCTATGAGTGTTAGTAAAGGTAATTAATTAAGGAGAGTAGAGGAAATTTGGTGTGCCTCAAACTATTAGTGTCTTAGATTGGGCTATTCCTAAACAAAAGTAGAACGATGATGAGTCAAAGGGGAATTTTTCTGGTTGATTTTGATTCAAAATCCTTTGAGTTGGTAAAGTTGGGATTGGGTTGGACAAACAATTGGCGTGTTCCACTTCATTCGGGCTCAAACTAAGGTCAAAAAGCTTGTGTCAGTCAGCAAATACTTCTTGATCCACATCTACTGCAAAAAGTAATTTTCACTCACCAATGCGTTGATCATTTGAAGTGCGTGTTTTCTAGCAACTTAGACACTATACAATTTTCTTCTTCTTCTTTTTTGAAGAAGGGTATTTTTCATTTTTCCAATTAAATCAGGATTTTGTACGTATGTTTTATGTTATATAACATGAGTGGCGATATTTTTAAATAATGAGAAGGTTATAGAAATTAAACTTTTATTTAATATTATTAATATATTATATTAAAAATTATAAAACTTTATTTAATTAATATCGGTTCAACTATGATTAGATAATCAAACCTTAAATTAGTTTCTTTACTAATCTGACTTTAAAAACATTGAGTAATATAATTAATTGATATCGTATTGAATATACTTTTTAGTTTTATTGGAATCAATTTGTGTTTAGTACCTAAACCACTATGCAGCACTTAGATTTGATCATCTGAATTGTTATATAGTATTCGACTATTTGTCGCATCAATAGAAAAATTAAAATGTATGTAAGGATATGTTGGAAAAAAATCAAATTAATCATCCAATTCAATTTAAATCACACTAGTTTGAATTGGATTGAATCAAATCAATTTTTTTAGAAAGCCATCTAAACCTATCCGAACTGCAAATCCTCTTGATCTTTGAATTGGATTTTTTTTTTTTTAGTTCAAAATCGATGCAAATTGCTCTAAGCCACTCCAATTTCAAGAGAGCCTTTCTAGTTTCCATTGTTCATACTAGAAGTCACGTAGGACTCCTTTTAAACTCTTAGGATTGATTTGGTAGAGTGAAAAGACTGAAAAAGAAAAAATATTTAAATTAAAATAATATAATAAAGATGCGGTCGGGATGCATACTAAATTTTAAAAATCTCTTTTCATTTCTACTTTATTTTTTATCTACCAAATCAAGCCTTAGCAAAAATATAATAGAATTTTTGTCATTTTAATTTATTTACTTCAATTATAAACTCATTGATTCAAGAATAGAAGTTTCAACACATCCATAATGATTATGGAATTCTGATGATTTCCCTGCTTGGCCGCCCAAGCTTTGACTATTATATTTCATCAATGTGAAGCCGGCCAGACATGTTTGGCTTGGAGTTTGATGGAACCCATCTTTCACTTGCGTATAAGTCAATATTGAATGACTAGCTCTATGTTTTCATCACCGATCATGAGAGAGCCAAACAAATATAATTATCAAATTAAACAATTTAGGTAGACTTGTGAGAGTTTCATATGTAAGAATTAATGTTTCATGTGAGAGGCATGTGGCTTATGTAAGAACTAATAAGTAAATAATTAACGATTAAGGGTTAAATTGTAACTGCGCTTAATAGGAGAAGTTTCTAGAGCTAACTGCTACTTGATGGGAGTAGTGGTTATAAAAGGGGGTTAATACCCACTAACGTGAAATAAAGTCCTCTTCTTGATCAGAAAAGTGTTCTCTCTCACCCGTAACCATCACGAATAGAGAGAGGCAGAAACGAAAGGCCTAAGGAAGTGAAATTTTATTTCTCTCCTCTTTCAAGGAAATCAAAGTGCACGGGAGAGAAGTTCCTATAGAGAAAGGTACAAGTCTTCCTATGAAGAAAGGTACACATAATTATCTATTGTTATTTATTGATTGTTTGTGAGAATCGTAGGTTTCAAGATCCTGTTGTTTTCTATCATTGATAGTCTAGGAAATCCCTTAAGAATTTTATATGTGGTATCAGAGCATGTATTATGAAATTTATGATTCTCCAAGAATGATTTAATTTCTTCAAATTATGTATGAACCCTAATTATAAAATTTAGGAATTTTCTTTTCCGCTGCATGTATTGTTTTATTAGCAATGTTTTATTACTGTTAAATTCTGTTTTTGAGAAAGAAAGCCACAGACCTTTGCTGGACCTCCAATTCATGTCTTTTATTGGAATGAGAGATGACAATTATAATAATAATAATAATAATAATAATAATAATAATAATAATAATAATAATAAATACCAATTACGTTTTGGAGAAAGTCATATAATGTGAGCAAGCCATTACCATTACATAACCGTAAGTTTCATGTTATGGAGAAAGTGCTACGCTGCTATGCTGTTAATTCCAATTTTGAAAGTAAGAAATTTTGGAAATTGCTATTTGCAACCTTATGTTTGCTATTTCCAATCCCACTTATTTTTTTTCCAAAAAAATTATTGTTGAACATGATTAAAGGATTGAAAGTTTATGTTCTGTAATTAAATTAATGTGAATGTTTTGAAATTATTGGTAGCAGTAAATATATGTATATGCTACATATTTGCTTGAACGTGTTTGAATGCAAAAACACAAATAAATGCAAATATTATTTTATGGCCTCGAATGAAATTAATAGAATGACTATGAATTGTTAATAGCAATAAGTATGTGCAGGCCATATATATTTAGTTGGAATTAAATGTATGTTGAATTTGTTAGTCACCAAAGTGATCAAATTTGTAAGATTATTTAATTCCAAATTCATGATTATTTCAATTATATTTGGTTGGAATTAAATGTATGTTGAATTTGTTAGTCACCAAAGTGGCCAAATTTGTAAGGTTATTTAATTCCAAATTAATGATTATTTCAATTATACTTGGTTGAAATTAAATGTATGTTGAATTTGTTAGTCACCAAAGTGACCAAATTTGTAAGGTTATTTAATTCTAAATTAATGATTATTCTAATTACTCATAGAATAATGGATGCTAAATTATATGATTATTGGTTTATGGGTAATTAAAATTCATTGTTATAAGGCATTTATGGATCGCCAAAAGGTTGATTAATTGTTCTTATAATTAATGAATATAATTGTAGGCGATTTGTGTGTATCATTAGTTTTATTTATATGCCTAAAGGAAATAGATACTACTAATTGGTGCATATTTAATTGCCAAATAATGTTAAAATTTTATTAGCATCATTATGTTTGTATGTTGTGTGTTGGTGTATCACCCAAAGGAGAACATCAATATACATTGACCGTTATCTGAATGAATCATATGTATGACATGTATTTTATGTCTCAAAACACTTATGTGAATTTTATTATGTAATATATGTTTTGAATTCATTGGATTCTTATGTATCATATGTGCCAATTTTAATGGGTTTAACTTCTCTGACTGAAATGAGCAAGTCCAATTTCACCTCGGTGTTTTGGATCATGATCTTGCTATGTTGGAAGAGAAGTTTGTTACTATTATTGATGCTAGTAGCAATGAAGAGAAAGTTCATTATAAAGCTTGGGAAAGATCTAACAGACTCAGCCTAATGTTGATGAGAATGATTGTTGCAGACAGTATTAAGATAACTCTCCCTAAAATCGAAAGTGCTAAAAAGTTTATGGGATTAGTGGGAGAGTGTTCTCAAACAACTGATAAGTCTATTGCTGGGACATTAATGAGTACATTGACCACCATGAAGTTTGATGGTTCACGTACTATGTATGAACATGTCATTGAGATGACAAATATTACAGCAAGACTTAAGACCTTGAGAATATAATGGCTGTGAATGAGACCTTTCTTGTTCAGTTTATTTTAAACTCATTACCGTCTGAGTTTGGCCCGTTCTAAATGAACTATAATACCATGAAAGATAAATGGAATGTGCATGAATTGCACAATATGTTAATTCAAGAAGAAACGAGGCTTAAGAATCAAGGAAGTCACTCAGTCCATTATATAAGCCACCAAGGGAATCAAGGAGCTTGAAAAGAAATTTATGAAGAAGCATGATAAAGGCAAAGGGTCATTAAAGAACAATGACGACTCTTTGCAAATCCAGAAGAAGGTATCAAAGGGCAATAATTGTCAATTTTATAGGAAATCAAGACATTTCCAAAAGGATTGCCTAAAGTGTAAGTATTGGTTCGAAAAGAATGGTGAGTTTAATGCTCATGTATGTTTTGAATCAAACTTAACTGAAGTTTTCTATGATACATGATGGATTAATTCTGGATGTATGACTTATGTTTCTAATATTATGCCGAGATTCCTTACAATCTAAACCATAAGCCCAAATGAGAAGTTCATTTTTCATGGGGAATGGAGTGAAAACTCCAGTGGAAACAGTTGAGACTTATTGTTTAAAACTCGACACTAGACATCGTTTAGATTTACTGGAAACTCCTTATGTACCTAGTTTATCTAGGAATTTTGTTTCATTATCTAAACTTGATGTTACTGGATACTCTTTTTAATTTTGGTAATGGATGTTTCAATTTATTTAAGCATAATCATCTCATTGGTATTGGTATTCTTTGTGATGATTTATATAAATTGAAAATAGACAGTTTGTATGCTGAAATTGTTTTAACTCTGCATCATAATGTTGGCACTAAACGTAGTTTAGTGAATGAACGATCTGCTTTCTTGTGACATAAATGTTTTGGTCACTTTTTTAGAGAAAGGATGAAAAGATTAATAAAGAATGAAATTATTCCTTATCTAGATTTTACGGATCTAAATATTTGTGTGGGTTGTATTGAGGGAAAACAAGCAAAACATACAAAGAAATGAGCTACAAGAAGCACTCAGCTTCTTGAAATTGTGCATACTGGTATTTGTGGACCTTTTGATGTTAGTTCTTTCGGAAAGGAAGGATACTTTATCACCATTATTGATGATTATTCACGTTACGATTATGTCTACTTACTGGCCGAGATTTCTTAGGCAATGGATGCCTTAGAAATTTATTACAATGAAATAAAAAGACAATTAGACATAAATGTGAAAATTATTAGATATGATAGAGGTGGTGAGTATTACGGAAGATATGATGAAACTGGGCAACACCTAGGTCCATTTGCTAAGCTTCTTGGCATTTATGTGCAATACACAATGCCCGGTACACCACAACAAAATGGTGTATTAGAAAGGCATAATAGAATTTTAATGGATATGATTATGAGTATGTTAATCAATTTGACTTTACCCGTATCTTTGTGGATGTATGCCTTGAAAACTGTCATGTATTTGTTGAACAAGGTTCCTAGTAAGGCAGTTCCAAATACACCTTTTGTACTGTGGACAAATAGGATACCTAATATAAGGCACCTGCATGTTTGGGGTTGCCAGGCAGAAATAAAGATTTATAATCCGCAAGAAAGAAAATTGGATGCAAGAACAATCAGTGGATATTTCATTGGTTATCCAGAAAAGTTAAAGGGGTATATGTTTTTTTGTTCTAATCATAGTATGAGAATTGTCGAAACTGGAAATGCAAGGTTCATTGAAAATGATGAAATCAGTGGGAGTACAGTTCCACGAGAAGTGGAAATTAAAGAAGTTAGAGTGTAAGTCCTTTTAGCTTATGCCTTTAACAGTAAGGTGATTGCTCCTTCAGTTATTGCTACAAAATTAATGAAGAGGAGCAACACAATAATGTACCCATGATGCATAATGAACCTATTATGGAAGAACCACATGAAGTAGCATTAAGGAGGTCTCAAAGAGAAAGGAGACCAGCTATTTCGAATGATTATGTGGTATACCTACATGAAACAAAAACAAACTTAAGCATTAATGATAATGATCCAGTTTCGTTTTCACAAGCTATAAGTTGTGATAATTCTGAGAAGTGGTTAAATGTCATGAAAGAAGAGATAAATTCCATGGAACATAATGGAGTTTGGGACCTTGTAGAATTACCAAAGGGTTGTAAGAGAGTTGGTTGTAAGTGGGTCTTCAAGACTAAACGTGACTTTCATGGCAACCTTGAATGTTACAAGGCTAGACTTGTTGGTAAGGGATTTACTCAGAAAGATGACATTGATTATAAAGAGACGTTTTCACTGGTCTCACGAAAGGATTCTTTCAGGATCATCATGACATTAGTAGCCCATTATGACTTGGAGCTACATCAGATGGATGTGAAAACTGTCTTTCTAAATGAAGATTTAGAGAAGAATGTTTATATGGACCAACCAATGGGGTTCTCAATTGAAGGAAAGGAACACATGGTGTGCAAACTAAAGAAATCAATATACAGTCTTAAAGCAAACTTCCCGCCAATGGTATTTGAGGTTTAATGATACCATTGTTTCCTTTAGATTTAAGGAAAATACTATTTATCGGTATATGTATCTGAAGGTCAGTGGGAGTAAGGTTATTTTCTAATTCTGTATATTGATGATATCTTACTTGCAACTAACGATCTTGGTCTTCTTCATGAGACTAAGAAATTTCTCTCTAGAAACTTTGAAGTTAAAGATATGAGTGAGGTAAGCTATGTGATAGGGATAGAAATATTCCATAATAGATCACAAGGATTGTTAAGCTTATCTCAGAAAGCATATATCAATAAAATACTAGAGAAATTCAAGATGGAAAGGTGATTAACATCACCTATTCTAATTTAGAAGGGAGACAAATTTAGTCTCGCACAATATCCTAGAAAGGATATGGAACGAAGACAAATGGAAGCAATTTGTATGCATCAGTTATTGTTGCATTTGAAAGCTGAATTTGTAGTATGTTTGAGGCTACAATTCAGACTAATTGGTTGCGGAACTTTAATTCAAGGCTTGGAATTGTTGTCAGTATCGCTTGGCCGCTGAAAATGTATTGTGATAACTCCGCAATAATATTTTTGTAAGAACGACAAGTACTCTAAGGGTTCTAAGCATATGAAATTGAAGTACTTAGTCGTGAAGGAAGAAGTTCAAAAAAAGAGTGTCAATAAAATAAATTAGCACAAACCTTATGATAGTTGACCCTTTGAATAAGGGATTACCGCCCAAGACATTATAGAACACGTTGAAAGTATGAGCATTATTGTTATTGATGATCATTAAGTGTAATTTATCTTATGCATTTTAGTGACACTCTGAGCTCAATTATGATATGTTTCTGATTACCTGTTCTCTATGTTTGCATGCATGTTTGTGTTAGAGTAATGTTAACAGGTTTTGTCTTGAATGAAGACATTATGTTGGACCAATTATGTACTCCTAACTAATGGTCATATTAAGGAGAAGACTAATTTGTAGTACATGGAAGAGACTATGTCGATTAGATGAAGTACAACCGCCATGACTCGAATTGGTTCATATTCTTAATCATTAAATTATGATGTACCCAATGTACAAAACAATTTAATCATTTTTAATGCGCATTATGTTAGTTAATCTATTTATTTATTTAGTCCATAATGTTTATTAATGTCACATGAGCCAAGTGGGAGAATGTAAGAATTAATGTCTCATGTGAGAGGCATGTGACTTATGTAAGGACTAATAAGTAAATAATTAACGATTAAGAGCTAAATTGTAACTGGGCTTAATAGAAGAAGTTTCTAGAGCTAACTGCTACTTGATGGGAGTAGTGGTTATAAAAGGGGGGTTAAAACCCACTAACGTGAAATAAGGTCCCCTTCCTGACCAGAAAAGTGTTCTCTCTCACCCGTAACCATCACGAATGGAGAGAGGCAGAAAAGAAAGGCCTAAGGAAGTGAAATCTTATTTCTCTCCTCTTTCAAGGAAATCAAAGTGCACCGGAGAGAAGTTCCTATGGAGAAAGGTACACATCATTATCTATTGTTGTTTATTGATTGTTTGTGAGAATCACAAGTTTCAAGATCCTATTGCTTCCTATCATTGATAGTCTAGGAAACCCCTTAAGAATTTTACATCATATGGACTCATGGGCTCAACTCGTAAGAATCTATTTTATATAAAATAATAATAAAATATAATTAAATAACATACTAATTAAATATTTTAATAACATAATAAAATAAAATAGTAAATCATAAATTTCATAATACTTAAATAATCAAGTTTTGTAATGTATCATTATTGGATAATAACTTGTAGAGGTGATAATCGTGGTAGAACATTTTCATTGAGGGTATGATGTTATTGGAGAATAAGTGTTTGATGTGGTTAGAGGTGAGGGTTTTTCAATTCAAAAAAAATACATCAAATGGAAGTATATTGAACCCTAGATGAACAAAAAATACCCGCGTTTTGATCTTTTTTTTTTTAACTTACTAACTTAATAGTAAACCAAATTTCCACCAAGTTTACCCCATAGGTTACTAAAAAAAAGAATTTACACATAGTTAACTTGCAAAAAATAAATGAACTCATAAATTCATAAGAATTAACAAGTTAAATTGAGAATTTGATAATGGTGCGTAGCCAAACATATCCATAAATATCACCCAAAATATGTCGATCACTAAAAATTCATGAATCCCTCACATAAAAGCTTAAGAATGATTGGCTAAGAAATTTCGTCCATTATCTTACACCTTAATTAAACACTAACACTTACGAGTTTATACGTCACTACAAAAAAACATGATTTAGCAATCGATAAGAGTTAGACGCTAAATTGATATATTTGGTCACTAAAATTGTTAGCGACCTTAATGACTACTGAATCTTGTGTGTTGCAAAAATCCTAGTAGCTAAGAACTCAAGACTGAATTCAATTTCAGCTGCTATTTAGCAACCGAAATATTCGATCACTAAATATTTAAATTTGGTCGTTGCGTATTTGGTTGCTATTTTGCTTAGGACGAAATCAACAGTCGAAAAATTCAATAGCTAATGAATAATTTAATTTTAAATATAAAACGAATTTAAATAAAATTCGGTCGCTAATTCGGTCTCTATTGAACAATTAATTTAAGTAGAACTAACAATGAATACATTCGGTCTCTAATTCGGTTGCTAGTTTTATAAGAAAATGATTTAAAAATAAATTCGGTCGCTATTTAATTATTGATTTTAAAATTTGAAATATTTTAAAATGCAATTTGGTCGTTAATTCAGTTGCTATTTAATATTTAATTTTAAATATAGAATAAATTAAAAATTGAATCGGTAGCAATTCGGTCGCTAAACAAAAATATGTTGTATTTTTAGTTTTTTCATTTTTTACATTTTGACCTGTTTAATAATTTTCAACTATAAATATAATTTTTAATTAAACTGTATAATCTAACTTATAAATAAAAGTGAACATTCATAATGTGTAAATATATCTAATAACAAAGTTCTAATTTGAAGATTGATAAATTACAAATTCAAAGTTTTTAAAGTTTAATAAAATGCAATGTCAAAGTTTAATAAAGTTCAAATTCATAACTAACATGGCATGATCAAACTAAAATAAACAATCATCAGGAGTCAATAGTCCTTTGACATGTCATGAGAACAATCAACCTGAGCATCGTCAACATGATGCTCAATTTCGTCCATTGTAATAACCTTACATCATTTATCTACAAGAAAATCTAAGAAATTATCATTTTGATATCCAGGAAAAAATTATTCAAATTTTATAATAACAATAAAGTGTTATAGTCCAGCAAATTGAAAAGAAAAAAAAAATAATACAACACATTAGTTAAACTCTAGTTGTAACAACTGAACAATTTAATACTAGTCAATATAAGAAATAATTTCAAAACCGAATGTTATGGTTGATGGAATTGAAACTTTTCCAATCCTCAACTCAACCATAAAGCTAGTGTAGTTGATTTTTTCATAAATTATGAATTTCATTGCTTATTATTCATTTAAATTGTTTTAAATTTTAATGTCATTGCCTTAGCCATCACTCGATTGACTACAGTGATATATCTAAAAAAATTATGTTGTAGGAACAATAATTATGCACATAAATTTTTATTATTAAATTTATGAAAATAATAATTATTTTAATAAATTTCATAAATTTTAACATTAATCTTTATTGTACATGGTTTTCATATTTGATTCACACAATGCAAAATTAAACATAAATAAAATTTGTATGATAATAAACACATTTTATATAAGAAATACAATTTATTAAAAGACTTTTTTGTCTAATTAAATATAAGTTTATGAATATATCTAAAACTTCTAACGCTTATCTGTTTTAATTTAGTCACTTTAATTTAGGATGTTAATTTTTAATAGATCAGAAGTTGTTTTTTTAAGTTATTTATTACATTGGAATTAAATTATTTTAATTTATGATAATTTTTGTTTTCTTTTTCAATGTTTTTTATCTCCATGCACAACATGATCACTTAATTTTTTTTTCCAGAAAAACTTAATGTCCTGTCGCACATGGTATACTATTAGTTAATTTTTTTAATGTTATTCACATATAAGTAATGATGGGTTTAGTCTAGTATTTTTTTCTTATTTTTTTAATAAATGATGGATTTTGGTTGCTTATTATTTATCTAATTGTTTTAAATTTTAATGGCATTGTCTTAGCCATCACACGATTGATTTCACGGGAAAAAACTCCTTACATAAATGTGTTTGATTTAGAATCATATTATACTTATTGTTAATATCATAACTCTGATTGAAATGAAATAGTGTATGAAGTGGGAAATTGAATTCAATGAGATTTTCGATAGTGGTAAAAGAATTGCCTAGGTTATTGCTTCCATTAAAAGCAAAAGTTTAGTTGGGAAATGGAAACAAAAGAGTTACATGTGAGAAGATGCGTAAGTCTTCTTAAACAAATTTTTTTATGGGTTCTAAAACATAGTTAACAAGGAAAAGGATAGGGACACTTCAATTATGGAATGTTCTCTAATCTTGATAAATATAAGTAATAGAAATACATTTATGAATGTTACAATTAAGTTGAGTCTCAAATAGAAATCAATTCTAAATTTCAACATAAAGACACTTAGGCTTAGTGAAATTTCTTATTTGATTTCAAGTCTAGATTATTTCTTAGTAACTCATTTTTATCTTTAATTTTATAGTACTTAATTTGATGTGCTTAAAACTAGGGTCGAGCTTAGACCTAGACTGGAGGGGCCATTGCCTAAGACACATGAGTGGGAGCTAGTAGACCAAAAACAAAAAAAGTTTAGATAGTTGTGAAGAGGAGGGAAAAAAACTTTGATCATTCATTCATTTTTTTTTTTTTTACATTCTCTACTTTTAAAATTAATGTTATTTTTTGACAAAAACTTAATAAGTTATTTTAAAATTTTAATTTTAATTTATAAAATTATACATGATTAATATAAATTTTAATTAAGAAGGAACTAAGTTTCACTATTATTCTTGACATTCTTGACTTTTCAATGGAATTAATATGCTATTTTTAAATTTTGATTTTCATTTCTAAAATTATATATGAATAATATAAATTTTAGTTAAGACCAAACTAAATCACATAATTCTACAGTTTATTATCTACTAATTTTATTTACAATTTAGCATTAGATTGAACTTTTTTACTATATATTATATCTACAAAATCTTATATTAATTTAAACTTATTTGATATTTTATTGATACATGTCAAAATTTATATAATAATTAATTTTAAAATATATAAAAATAATAATTATTTTTAATCGTCCATCGTTGCAGTTAGTATGCAAGATACTAACCTCAGCTCAGGTATGTCATTTATATATATATATCACTTTGTAAGATCTGTATTATTTTCACCTCACAAAAAAAAAGAAAAAAACTGTAAACATGAGTTTTTTTTTAAGATCAATTGGAATTGAATTTTTTTTCTTGAGTCAGTCAGCACAGGTTTGAAAGGATATGCCTAAATCTAAAGTCAGTGCTATGTTTTTATATTTGATCTTTTTTTTATAATAGTTTTGATAGGATAGAAAAGGGTGGCCAGTGAGTTTGCCTCATTGTCATTGCCTATGTCTAGTGGGTTTGGTTAGTCGTGACTCGTGAATATAAATATTACAGAGAAGTTGGTGCCTTTGGTGGTGGGGAATTAGTTTTTTCAGGACTTTTTATGTTTGATATATAACAGAATCAGACACAAAATATATAATAAAAATATATATATCAAAAGGATTTTTTTGTATAATTAAATAAGAAATGTGACCTACAAAATTGTGATTTTCTAACAATTTCAGCTAATAAATGTATTTAAAAGAGTGTTGCAACTCAAGAAACAAAGAAACAATTATCACTAGAAAAGAAATACACTAACCTTGGCACTTCCCCTAGACTTGCTTCCACTATCCGCACTTGGCTTGTCCTTAACTAGTTTCCTGTCAGTCACAACTTCAAAAACAGATGGAATATCATTGATCAAACTAAATAATTATTTCCTGCAATAAAGAATTGAGGTAACCATCAATAGAAGGAACCATATGCCAACAGTGCTAAGTAATACCACAGTAAAGAAATCCAGTAGAAGTTTTATATATAGACATCTCTTCCAATTAGCAATTGCATAAATTTCTATTTGAAGAGAAAGCCACAGGGAAAAAAACATATTAGTCAATACTGGATAGGTTAGCAAAGCAACCAACTCCAAAAGTGCTACAACAGTATACAGTTTATAAAGCAACTATTATTTTCAAAATACCATACTGCCAAACAACCACTATACCAAAGATAACAGAAATTCATGAAAGAACTCTGAAACAATTGAGGGCTGCTTTGGCGTGATAAATGTGTTATCGCATGAAATTGACTACACATGGAAAAATTATAAGAAACCAAAGCAACAATGTAAACATATAAAACTATACAAACAAATCATTACAAATGAAACATAATTGCATATATTTCCCTCAAGAATCCCTTCAGTACTATACCTAATCCTAAGAAAGGAAAAATAAAGCAAGAATGAGACAAGGCATTAAAAATACAGATTAACCACAAGTTTTTTTTCATAAGCCAAGAATTTTTTTTGCACTAAATATAATATTGAAGTTTTCAAATACTTGTAACTTTATAGGGCACTTAGAAGACATGTCACTTGCAATGGCCCAAATGTGCATATATCATTTAGAAAATCTAAGATAGCTAATAACTAACAAAAAAAAAGTGAAAATGAAAAAAGAAAAAAAGCTAGGATTATTATGATAGAATTTTCTTTTAGTAGAGCTAGTTGGAACACGTGTGGTACTAATCATGATTAGCACTAAGCCCCTCTTGAGAGCAATGATTCATTTCATCTTAGTCTCCCCACATAGACATCATCAACACACACAATAACCTTTTCATAAAGGCAATTGGTGAGAGAGAATTATTAAGGAAAAAAGGCTTATTAAAGAAATTCAGTTTAGTGATCCCCAGTCGAGGCTTGGGCTCACAAAGCTAATCCTTTCTCCACCTTGGGACCAGGGAAGCAAATGGGCAACTATGTGGTAGCTCAAAAAGGGACCGATACCCCTAGGAAGTATACGCAAGACCCTAAATGCAAGAGACTAAGAAAGGACTCTACTAAGGTTATTTCTGTGGGTCCCAAGATTCAGACCAAATACCCCAATCCTCAAGGGAAGAACCTAGATATAGCCCGCTAAGATGACAAGTCAAAAGCCATCCCTCCCAATGGCTTTTTATTGGTGTCCACTACAAAACCAGAAAAGGACATTTCTATGCTTCCTAAATAGGATAATACCATTGGTTTAATTTCCCAATCGGACAATAGCATGAATGTTAATATGGATGTTCATCTCACCTCTGAAAAGGTAGAGATTGAGCAATCGATAAAGACTTTTTCAAATCATGATCCTGACCCAAGATCAAACAAAATTAGAGGTAAAATTAAAGGTGAGAAATACCTGAGGTTAGGGATTTTTTAGAACTTGCTTTGCTATAAAAAATTGTTGTGTCAAATGCAAATCAAAGGCTTCTGCGAAATGGAAATGAGAGAGGAACCTATGGTGTTAAAAAAAGTGCGTTCATATCTTGATTCAAATCCAAAAGTGAGTTCAAATCCTGATTCATACCTGTGAGAACTCTACGAGAGAGAATGAGAGAGATGGAGAGTGACTGAGGAGAGAGAAATAGAGAGATAGAGAGCAAGCGAGCGAGAACATAAAAATATTGAAATTACTCTTTCTCTCTATTTCTATCTTTGATCCATGGTGTTGTATCGGAGGCGAGGGTTTTCCTTCACTAAGAACAGAGGCCAGAGTTTCTCTATGTGAGAGCTCTGAGAGATGAACTATAAAGCTTCACTTACCACAATTTTTTATTTTTATCAGTCAAAAAACACTTAGTGTGAATTGAAAAAGTTTAAGTTGTATATTATAATTTGTTTATAATTTAATAGTAGAAATTAAGGTGTGTATCAATTAATTTATTAATTTTTTATAATTAATGATATTTGTAATTTTTATATTATAATTTATAGAGAAGGATTATGTGTCTAAGTTGTATATTATAATTTATAATATTAGGAATTTGAGATTTGAAAAAAAAATTGTTTAACTTATAATGTGATACCGTTGTTTTGTGACTAATAGTATAACATAATAATAATTAGTTGTGTAAAAAAATAATTATTAGTTTTTTAATTTATATATATATATATATAATATTATATATATTAATAATAAATTAATCAATACTAATTGACACAAATGGTAGCAACTCGTGAGTAAAATTTAATTATTTTTATTAATTTTTTCTAAATTAATTATAATTCAATTATCTTTATTAATTTTTCTTAAATTATTTTATAAATTTATCAATATAACATTTAATAATTATTTTTATAAAAAATAATTAAAAAAAGGAGCTTAACATGCAATATATGAAATTAAAAAAAATAAAATCTTCAGCTTGACTCTTTTACATAATCAAGTGAGAGTGGTATCTCTAAAAATAAGTGAGAGTATAATACACATTTATATATGTTAGTGCATGACTTTTTTCTCATAATATAATTAATTTTACTATTTTTAAAAATATATATTTAATCTTAAATTAATTTTTATAAAATGAAAAAATTATTAATTTATCAACAAGTGGATCACACGGGAACACATACTAGTACCTTTTGATTAATTATTAAGTTTTGATTAGTGTACATGTTACACTAAAGTCATATTGAGTCTTGATTAGGTTTTAATCAATCATTAGTGCATATGTTACATTAAAGTATATTGGACCTTATTGGATTTCAATCAATCATTAGTACAAGTTATACTAAAGTCATATTAAAAAGTGGTGAATGCATAAGTTATACATTAAATCTTAATAAATTATTATTGGGCCTTGGTTAGTGAATATATTAAATTAAGGTTTAATTGCAAAATCTATTCCCCTATTTTGACCAGACTAAAAAATTGACTAATATTTTCTCTAGAGGAAAGACTAGAATCATGATCCTTGGAATAAGTGACACACTCCTTTACTATTACACTCACATGCCCATCTCGATTTTGGGATAAAATATAGTATTAATATTATGCAAAAATAATTCAAAATTTAAACTTTAGTCTTTTTTAATTTATTATATTTTTATAATCTTATATACTATCTTTTAAAATATAATATATATAAGATTAAATTCTATATTCGCATAAATTAAAATATGTAAACTTTATTCTTTTTTAATGTATTATCTTTTAAAATATTTATACATGTGATTTAATGATAGTATTTTTTTTTCTTATATTAATATATTCTTGTTATTTTTTATAATAATATTTTTTTATTTATATTTAACTTTATTTAATCAGGTGTGTAATTTTTATAAGAATTAAGTTATATAGTAAAGATACGTAATTAAATAAAATGATAGTATTTTTAATTTTTTAAAATATTTATGTATGTGATTTATTAACAATATTTTTTTATATGTATTACAATAAATAACATGAATATCTTAATATAGATAAAAAAATGTTATCACTAAATTACAAGTATCATTTTAAAAGATAAACATGATATATAAAATAAAAATAAAACTTATATAAATATACATATTTTAATTTATGTGAAAATAGAATTGAATCTTATATATTATATTTTAAAATTTAATATATAAGATTATAAAAATATAATAAATTAAAAAAAAATTGAATTTTGAACTATTTTTATATAAAACTTATATTAATATTATATTTTACACCAAATATTCAAATAAACACTTGGATATAGCGGTAAAGGAGTGTGCTTCTCACTCCAAGGACTATGACTCCAGTCCATTTTTAAAGTTCTCTTTTTTAAGAAAATGTTGTTCAATTCTTTAGTCTAGTCAACATTAAAAAGTTAACAGAACTGTTAGTGAACGGTTAAAATTAGTGACTCAAATAGTGAATTTTGAAATATAAGAGGATGAGTTTTGCAATTAAGCCTTAAATTAAAGTCAATTTAGGATTTTAGTGAATGTATAAGTTACACATTACATCTGATTGGGCTTGCTTAGTGCACATGTTATAATAAAGTCAAATTGGATCTTCACCAATGCATAAATTCCACTTATACCTTATATTTTAAAATAGTTAATTATATAAAATTTGATAATGACATATTTTCATAATATAAAGGTATTTATTTATTATAATTTTTAAATAATTATATAAAAAAATTATTTTTAAAAAGTAGAAATTGAAAGACTAATGATAAGCATGATTTATTTATCTTAATAAAATAATGTAAATATTGGTTTGTTAATTTAAAAATATTACTAATATATTAATTTCAATACTTTTCAAGTATAAATGTATTTAATTATATTATATATTTATTATGATTTATAATAAATTAAAATTTTAGTTTCTTAATTTTTTTTTAAAACTCAATTCGATCGCTAATCTCAACTAGTATTTAGTGCTATCTTCAAGTCCATTTCGGTCGCTATAGTACTTGTATTTATTGAGATATTTAGCGACTGAAATAGCGACCTAAGATCTCAGTTACCTTTCATGTCGGTCGGTAGTCGCTAAAGCAAATTAGTGCACTTGCAAGTTCGGTTGAAAGTGGCGACAGAATCCTTTCCGTCGCTAAAATTCTAGTGCGTTTTTTTTTTCTCCACTTGTTCATCTATCATTATTGGATGGGATAAGGAAGATTGAAATTTGAATCAACATATAAGATGAAACATGAATTAATTTGCGAAAGGAAGCGACTTGTGTTTATATGACTAGTCAGTTTTTTTGATCATAACTCATTGTGAATTCAAAAGATGTCTGAAAATTTTACACACTTTTTCCGTATTAATGCATGTGTATTTTCTTCGATGGAGACCACCAAGACAAAAATCATGCAGAAAATGGGGATGGCCTTGCTCTCGTGTTTTATTGACTACTAGTGCATGGCCTACAATAGGGAAATATTAGATGTATATAGTTTCTGAATTATATAAGGAAATTTCTATAATTCTAAATTACACTTGGAATTTACATGGTGAGTCATTGTCATATCTTCATTAAAAGCTTTTAAATCATTCAGAAATGACATCTTCGGATCATTTTACCTTTTAAAGTGAAGTAATTATATTTAAGAAAAAAAAAAGACGTGCACGCAACTATATATTTTAATTTCATTTTTTTATTTTTCACAACCAATTACGCTTAATAAAAAATTATTAAATTATATAAGTGCTTAAAATTAGAAAAATAAAATTCGGACACCATCATATATTGTATAATAATTATTTTACAAAATATATTTTTAACAAATTTAACCACTGATTAACCATTAAATATTATCTTAATGATCAAAAGCTAAATTTCAAATAAATTAAATATACAATTTTGTAATTGATACTTATATATAAAAAATACAATAAATATTAAAATAAATAATGAAATGTAAATATCAACTATATATTAAATCAATTAAAAAATTATTGACATGTTTATTGATAATTTTAATTCAATAGTTAAACTAATAAAAACTTAAGGTTTAAGATTAATAGTTAAATTAATAATCACATCAAAAATCACTGTTGAACATGACTTTTAAATATTTACTTCATCTCTTAAATATTTACATGATTTTCTATATACACACAAGACCTCCTGAATTAATATTTACATTATTTCCTAAATATATGCAAGATTGCCGGAATTTCTATATGATTTTATAAATATGTTTGACAAAAGTTAATGAGTTAATTGAAATTTGAAAAACCTAATAAGCTAGCTTATCTAATAGAAGCATTTAGTGATGTTAACAGATAAACAATTGAGAATTATAAAATGACATAAAAATCTATTTATATCTTTTTTTATTTGCATTCTATTCTTTCAGGAAAAATATCATTATAATTTAGATTTTTCAAAAATTTGAATTCTTATTAATTTTTCTGAAGAAAAAATAATTTATTTAAAATTGAAACAATGAATTTAATAACTAAAATAATAGTATAATATGAAAAGTATGCTAAAAATATTTAAAAATTGTATAATAAATTAAAAAATTATGTGTATCCCTTAACTCGTTATATTTTTGAATCGTAACAATCAATATTTTGACATTGCATTTTTTTATTTTTCTTTAATAAGTTACACATTATTTACCCTTTCTTAAAATTGCACTTTACAATAAAAAAAAACCTACTTATGAAAATTTTCATACTTTTCAAAGAGAACCACCAAACAAGGTTATCTTTAATTTTAGGCCTAATTATACTTTTTACTTTCAATTTTTATTTTTTAGCAAAATTTTTCTTATTAATTTGGTACATTTTACTACTGAATTTTTTTAAAAATAAACTAGCAAATTTTACACTTTTTACCTCCTAACTTTTATCTAAATAATTATATTTTTTACCTCTGGATTTCTTTTCTTTTTTTGGTGAATTTTCTCTTTAACTATTTACTTTTTGATGAATTTTATCTCAATTTTTAAACAACATGTCACGTTAGTTTAATGGTGAAAGATAAAATTTATAAGTTTTTTTAAAAAGTTGAAAGTATAATACGTTAACTTAATTTATTAGAAAAAAATTTCCAAAAAAAAAAAGAATTAAATGTAGAATTAAATCATAATTTTATCAAAACCGATGTGTTGAAGCAAATTTTGAATTGGTAGTCTTGGTTCTTACGGTAATTATCTTAACGGTAATTATCTTAAAGACAATTCCACAAGATACCGATTCGAATCCGGTAAAAGAGCATAGAGCAAAATTTGCTGTAATTATATATAATCTGCTATCATAAAGTTCAGGACGAGTTTTTGTTTTTTTTTTTTTTTTTTTAAGTTGGGTCTCGGTTGCACGATGAATCCAATATAGTGTACAGAATGAGGTCCCAATGTTGTTGGCCCTTTTGTACTCTGGCTTGTATTTTAAAGCTTAGGTTCTTGGTGGTTCTTTTGTTTTGGGCCAAAAATTGGAAGCTGCATTCTCTTTTTTGGGTCCTCCAGAATCTATCTGAGTTAAAATGAAGGGAATTGATATTGACCCCTCCACAATTGTTATTGGCCCCTACCATATCTGCAAAAAGACTAAATACCCTTCCCTCTTTTCCTCCAATTATTGGCACTCACCCTTCCTTCCTTTCCTCTCTCCCTTTCTTCCCTCACAAATCTCTACCCTGTGTAGGATTTTTTCTCATGTTTGTCAACACAATGGATCATGATTCCTTTTTTTCTTCTTCTAGTTTTCTAGAAACCCAACAGAATTTTGTTGTATTGTAAAAATCGTCTCACAATAAAATTGTGATTCTGTTGTATTGCAAGTTCGTCTTGTGATTCTGTTAGGTTTCAATTTAGGTAATGCAACGGATTGTGATTTCGTTGTGGGGCGAATTTGCAACACCAACAGAATACTAATTTCGTTGTGCAATATTTTCTCAACCACTTTGTATAGCAAAAACATACTTTTGTTGCGCTAATGGGGGTGCGAAAAAAATGTGCAATGAAAGTGTGATTTCATTGTACATTGTACAACAAAATCACACTTTCGTTGCACAATGTTTTTCGCACCCCACTAGTGCAGCAAGAATGTGTTTTTGCTATACAAAGTGGAGAAAAGTATCTTTAGAATTTTCGCACCCCACTAGTGCAGCAACTCCCTAAAATGAATTCTGAATTCTTGGAAGTGTGGGCTATGATTCTTTCAAAATCATTCGACTCATTTCCATTGATTTTGGAGGAATCATTTTGAACAAATGAATATTGACAAAAAATAAATAATCAATTGGATTATGAACTATCTAACTTTTGGTCATTACATACATGGCCATCCGTTAGACACCAATGTTTTCCCCATTATTTGATATTCTTTCTTATAAAGATAGTTTATATCAAGGTTTAGGATTGAGTTCTTTTACTTGTATAGTTGTTAACCATGAAATTTATAAATAGCTATTACGATGATAGTTTTTATTTCTATCAAGTAATAATTTTTACTAATTATTTTATTAACAAATGAATATTTAACTGATACATAGAATCTATTTTTTATTATAAGTTATTTTTCGACGAATAAGCAACTATAGTTTTTATCTTAAGGGAATTGCGTAAGTATTGATGAAAATAGTGATAATAATTTCTATAATAATACCCATTATAATAATTTTTATAGAAGTAATTTCAATAGTGGTTTAGATTATAATAGTTTCAATAGAAAAGCCTTTTCGATAATAATAATAATAATGTTAATGATAAATTCGACCATACATGTTATAACAATTCTAATAATAATTTCGATAATAATAAGCAATGGTGATCAGATAAAAGCACAATTTAGAGAAGAAATGGGGGTTGAAAAGAGATAAGGGTTCAGAGAAATGAAAAAAGTAAACGAAAACAAATTTTATTAAAAGTGGGATGAATACACACACTACAACCTTTAAACCGATAGCCATTTTCAAGTGAGCGGCATAGTTGGTGTTTCAAGATTTGAGTGGTAGTGATTCAATCCAATGAAAATGACTGGCAAAGATCTTTATTTATAGACTACTACTACTACTACTAACAATCCAATTATAGATTTTTGGCACGTGTACAACAAGTTCCTAATTAATTAGATCTAACGACATCTAACATCTTCATGTAACCATTTTTTGTCAACCATTGTAACTTCTCTTTTGAATTCGAATTCAAACTTTCTATTGAAGCACTTCATTCTTTCACTGCATAATTGTGTTATTGAAACCTTCATCATCAAAATAACACCTTTCAAGTGTGCAAAAATCATTTCGAAACTAGTTTATCAAAATGACTTTCTTCAAATGTATACTTAATCCTTTATGCTTCCTTTACCTTTGTCAATAGTCTTTCTCCATTGAAAATTCAACCATCAAAACTATACTAGGTTTCTGAAACTCAGTTGCTGGAGAAAAATACCTAAATAAATTACTTATGATACATTTATATTTTTTTTAATTGATTAATCACTACTTATGAATCTCTCATTATCAAAACATTTTTTGCACCTAAGTCTATTAGAGTTTCTAAACCGGCTAGCAACGCTTCATACTTTATTTCATTTTTTGAACATCTAGGTCTAATTTCAAATAAAATTCTCAAAGGTATATTATTCGGATATATTATAACAATACCTATTCGAGAACCATCTAAGTTTAGAACCATCGAAATATAACACCCATAGTCTTATTCCTACAAAACATTCTAAAATTTCTACATGAGTATGATTAGCCAATAAATATGCTACAATTTGTCCTGTTTTGATTTTGACTACTTATTTTTTTATTTGATACCACCGTAATTAGGATTTTGATCTTTTGTATTGACTATTAGATTAATCCTTGGTCGGAGGTTAGTCACACTTAAAGTTCATCGCCCCTCCCCAAGGATGTATTATGCGGGGATTGAACTCAGTTCTCCTCCATAAACTCAATATGTGTTATCAATTGAGTTATACTCATTGAATAATTTTGACAACCTATGATTCAATGAAATTGTCAATATTTATTTGTAATTTTATTTTCAATAATATATTATAGAATTAATTACATTTTTAATCCCTAGAAATCTTACGATGTGACATTAACATATATGTTAATAGGTGATGTAATAAACGACATGATAGTCCAATTTTCATATGTCACACCACCTGCCACAGTGCCATCTTAGCAACGAGGGATCCATTTTAAGCCGTGTTGGGGCAACTTACCCACTAAAATTTTAATATTTGTAAAAATAATAGCATGTATGTATAAGTATAAATAATTTGTAATATGAATACTGACCTATAAATTTATTTATAATTTTATTATTTTGACTATCTTAATTGAATATTTTTTTTATATTTTTTCTTTTTTCAATGTACATTTTACACACTATCCTACAATTATCAAAAAAATTTCTCTCTTAATCATTTCAATCTATATTTATTTTTTTTCTTTATCAATATACTTGAATTTTTTTAATCATCTAAACCTTTCACTCCATTCTCTTTTACCACTTTTAAAAATTAAATTTTAATAATTTATTTTTTTAAATTATCAATAATCAATAATTAAAAATAATCTTTATCCAACTTTAAATTGTTCATTATAAATCTAATTAAAATCTATTTTGTATATTTAAATACATTTATTTATTATAATCTTTAATTATAATGTAATTTAATTTTAAATTATTTATTTATTATATAAATTTTGATTATATAAAAATAAAAATTATCATGTATAATATATAAAAATTTAAATATATAAACATTGGCCACACAACTTAAATTTTTTAGATCCATCATTATATTTTAGCATGTAAGCGACAAACCATTGATCATATCATTTGTTCACAACACTATAACACTCTTTTTTTCATAAAATAAATTAAAAATAATTTTATTTAAAAATAAATAGAGTTTTAGAAAAGAATAATATTTTTGTAATTAAATAAATAAGGAGAAATAATTTTATTAATTAAAATAATGATTTTAAGGTAAATAAAATAAATACGCGTTTTGAGAAAATAAAAAGGATGTTTTATTTATTCATTTGATAGGGAGTAAAATAGAGTAAATAATAGACTCAAAGCACCCTAGCTATAAATAGAAACATATTAGGTCAGTTTTTACATTTATGATATGTTTCTACACTCTCTCTTCCCAAATTCGTTCTTCCTTCTTCCTCTTCCAAATTCCTCTCTTTTTCTCGCATACACTCAAACATGTCTCAATAAAACTCTGATCCTGGACTCGTTAACCATTAGATTGTCCTAAGTTTTGTTATGAATCTACCTTATGAATGTTAGAATTAATGTCTCATGTGAGAGGCATGTGACTTATGTAGGGACTAAAATAAATAGTTAATAATTAAGGGCTAAATTGTAATTAGGTTAATTAGGAGAAGTTTTTAGAGGGAACTGCTACTTGATGGGAGTAGTGGTTATAAAAAGGTGTTAATACCCACTAATGTGAAATAAGGTTCCCTTCCTGACAGAAAAGTGTTCTCTCTCACTCATAGTCATCACGAACGGAGAGAGACAGAAAGAAAGGTCAAAGGAAGTGAAATCTTATTTCTCTCATCTTTCAAGGAAATCAAAGTACACAAGAGAGAAGTTTTACTATCAAGAAAGGTACACATTATTATCTGTTTGTTTATTGATTGTTTGTGAGAATCATAGGTTTTAAGATCCTATTGTTTCCTATAATTGATAGTCTAGGAAACCCCTTAAAGATTTTACATGTGGTAGCAGAGCATATATTATGAAATTTATGATTCTCTAAGAATGATTTAATTTTTCTCAATTATGCATGAACCTTAATTGTGAAATTTAGGGATAATTTAATTTCTCTCAATTATGCATCAACCCTAATTATGAAATTTAGGGATTTTTTTTTCCGCCGCAAGTATTAAATCTTATATTGAAAATGGTATCAATTAAGTTGTCTTTCAAATCACAAGTATGAATGCATAAAATTATATTATTTTGATTGTATTCAATGAAGAAAAACTTATGATGTTTATAAGTAGTGGGTACTTTGAATTGTATGTATATATATATATAGTCTTTGATACCAGAGATCAGCGGAATAAGATCAAACGGACAAGTGAGAAGTAAGAATATGATTAAAACAGATGGAATATAAGTTAACAGTATATAAGAATAATTTTAAATAAGCACATAAAACTTAAAACAAAAACATTAATAAAAAGAAAACAGAAATGATGGTAGTCTGCATTGAATCTGTTAGGGGAAAAGAAGGGAAGAAACTGAAGCGGCGGTAGTCCGCACGAGATCAGTAATGAGGAAGAAGAGAGATGAAGAAGGAACTTAAAAATTTATTTGAGAAAGAAAAGCTTACAAAGAGATATCTCAGAGCATCTCTCTCTACAAGCTACGCCAGACTATCTATCTGAAAGGGTCCCTTACAAATGGAATTGAGAGACTTCTTTTATAGACATAAAATTTGAAATGTAGCTACAGTACATGTTACATGTCCAGAACTATTACTATAGAAAAAGTAAAATTGAATTAAATGTCATCTAATGAAATACCAAAACAATCATCCTCGTTTTGGTAAAATACATTATCATTTTATGAAGAGTTGGTGTCTTCTTTCATTGAGAAAGAACTATCTTCTTCTTTTTGAAGTAATTGCAAAACTTCCTTAAAGTTTTTGGTTAGGTGTTTTTTAGAATTGGATTCAGTAAAAAAGGCAGCTAATTGGGACTTTTGGTTAAGAAACAAGGAAGTCTTTAGATTAGATACTTTCAAGAACTCCGGATGGGCTTTGAACCAAATTTTTACCTGATCTGGTTCAACTTTGGATGTGTCGAATTGATTCCATCACTTGAAAAATGCATGTTGTTGAAGTGATGGGAATTGCTTGTTGTTTTCAGTCTTACTATATCTGTATTGCTAGGAAAATATCCAAGACAAAACAAAACTGGAAAAATATTTTAAATTTGTGGGAATTTGTGATTCCTGAGAATTAAACATTTCTTAAACTGTGCAAATCCTTGTTGAACCTACTCTGGAAAAATTTCGGGAATTGGACCAAAAAAACTCAACCATTCAAGAAACTAATTTGGAAAATTGTAGACTGTGTTGGTCTTGAAGTAAATAAGCCAAGAATGCTTGTAATTTTTGTTTTGGTGCCAAAATACTTTATTCCAAGCATCCATATAATCCTAGTAGGTATAACCTCTTGGATCAAAAGGAACCGAGAATTTTTTTTACTTCATTTAAATTCGGTCCAAATTGTCTTGGTTGTAAAACTTTTAAGATTTGGATTGTTGAATGGGTGTTCAACAGCGGATCATTCAGGTCTTTAAAGTGTTTGATAGACACTGAGTTTGAGTCTATTAAAATAAATTCATAGAAAGTTCTGGTTTTGTTGATGGCTATTGGTTTAAAATGGAATCCAGAAGGAAATGCCTTGGCTGTGGCCTTAAAGGGATTTTTGTCCCAATACTCCGGCTCTATTTGTAAAACAGTTGAAAATTTATTTTTATGAATATAATTGTTAGTTGGCTTTGGGGCTGGCGTTGCCCTTTGGGATATTGTAGTCAATAATTCCTTTTCTTTTGGAGGGTTACAAACAACTTTAGACTCTTTGGTTTTTTGAATAAGGGCTTGTAAATCAATTTCAGAATCATCATCTGATTCAAAGGCTATGTCTGCCCATGTTTTCTTTGGGAGCTTCGTGAGGCCAATTTCTTCGAAGGCCAAAAGTGTTTCTATTGGGAAGGCATAGTTGACCTTGGTTTGTTTTAATGTTTGATTTTTAGGGAATTCCTGAGTGGATGACTTGAGTTTAATTGAAACTAGTTGGGTAGATGACCCTTCTTGTTTTGGTTTCTGGGTTGATGACCCAGCTTGGGTTGGTGACCCAGATTTTGAAGGTGAATTCTTTTTGGAGGATGACTCTTGTAGAGCCAACTTGAAACTTTTACTTGTACTCTTTTTCCTCCTCGTAAGAAGGTGCTAGATGCCCTAGGTGGCATGACAATTTCTCTGTAAGAATTCACGGGTAAGATAGTCAAGTAGAGAGTTTTAAGTGCCTTTGATATACTCTATCTTGAAATCAAAAACACTTAAAATTGCTTGTCATCTCGCAAAAATTTGTTGAGACAAGATTTTTGATATCTTTTTGTAAAATATCTTTGGCTGATTTACAGTCAACCCTGATTAAAAACTTTTGATTTAACAAATCAGATTGAAATTTGGATATGCACAAAACAATTGCTTAGACTTCCTTTTTAACTGTTGAATATTTCAATTGTGCAAAATTTCAATGTTTTGATGTGTATGCAATGACATTTTCTTGAGTATTGATTCTTTGTTTGAGGATACCACCATAACCTATGTCAGATGCATCTGTTTCGACAATTTTGAATGCTTGCAGAACTGGGAGATACATACATTTTATAGATTAAACTTTGAGTTTAATGTCTTTGACAACCTGGGTATGAATATCAGACCAAGGAGGAAGATTTTTTTCTCAACGTATCATGTAACGGTTTGACAATATTGTTTAAATATGATACAAATTCTCCAACTTAATTTAGACAACCAAAGAGCCTTTGTAAATGGGTTTTATCTAATTGACCTGTCGAATTTAAATTTGCAAAAATTCGTGATTCCTGAGAATTAAACATTTTGTTAAAGTGTGCAAATCTTTGTTGAACATGCTCTAGGGAAATTTCGAGAATTGGACCAACCCAAAATCTGGGTCACCAACCGTTTCAGCTTGGTTTAATTACTAAGACTTTCTTCTTTCATCTCTCTTCTCTCTCCTTACTGATTCTGTGTGGACTACTGTCGTTTTTGTTTTTTTTTTATTAATGTTTTTGTTTTAAGTTTTATATGTGTGTTTAAAATTGTTCTTATATATTGTTAACTTATATTCCATTTATAGCTTTTATTGTTTTATGCAGGATATTTGCCTGTGAGTAGCTTTGAGGCACATGGAAAGCTGCATTTTGTAAATACTTTCAGTTTGGGCAAACCTTGGGCACTGAAAGGAAGTTTAAACTATCTTTTTGTCTATTTTCTGCTGAAATGAAGTTATGTCTTAGCTACAATTTTTGCACAGTAATATATTTTGTAAAGCTTTATTTATTCACTTATAAAATAAAATACATAAACTTTTTCAACTTGGAATCGCATCGTTTTGGAATCAGAGGCCTGAGCGTATTATTGACAATACCACCTTCATTAAATAATTAGAAGTAAACAAACACATAATTAGAATTCAAAAAAAGCTTTGTTGCAAGACATTTTCTGTTGAGTGATGATATGAATACAATGTTTCAATGAAGCAGAATGCTCATGATAAGTTTGAACATGTTATCACACCTAAGCTGAAAATGCACAAAGTAGCATGCCTATAGATATATAAATAACCAACGATCTGGCTAGCTAAGTTTCCTGAAAAAATGCCAGAAACAAAAGAATGTTTCTGATTAACGTCTTTCTCCTAGACAGTAATGATACGGTTCTATGGGCAAGTCAAATGCATCTTTATTCTTTTCTACTTCTTACGATGTCGATAAGGAAGAACCAAACAATGGATGCAGATGGTCAAGCAGAGAGACAACTTGAGTTTCAATGAAGAACAAGTGGAAATGTGTGTCGATAAAAACTATAGTAAGTATATTATTACTTGAGTCACCTTGAGTTGTATATTATTATCACTTTATTAGGTGGACAATTTTAATAAACCTCCAGGGTCTTTGGCTAAATTGACACTTCCTAAGGAGTTTAAGCATTAAAAGTATCAAATTTTTGCTACTTATTTGAATGAATACTAGCAAATGTTTAACCTCACGTGTTTTAGCATGGAAAAGTAATTTTTTTTACCCAAAAATAGATGTTTGGAATGCAAAAAAATTGTATTTTTTATTTATTTTCTGAATTGGGGGTGGGGGGACAGGTTACATCAAAATAATTTGGATACATTATCATCATATTAAAATAGTTAAATCAAAAAGTTTTTTTCTAAAATAAAAATAATAATTTGGAATCTCAGATTGGGTAATCATCAATGACCGAAAAAATTATAACATTAAAAGATGATCTTGATATGCGAACTGTATATTTACCATTATTAAAATATATATTTTTTATTATCATTTTGTCTTATATATGAAATAAAAGACTAAAGTTGATAAAATATTTTTAGGGATTGTATTTAAAGTCAATAAAATATTCTTTAATTTAATGAAATATATCATAATTTTAATTTGGTAAATATTCTAAAAATAATAAGCTTATTTATTCAATTATAAAATATTTGTAAGAATCTTATTAATATTAATAAAAAATTAAAATTTTTATATCAATTTTCTTCTAAGACAATAATAATTCATAAATCTCACCAAAAAGAAAGAATCTAAAGGGGTTGGGTAATCAATACTGACAAAAAAACTATAACATCAAAAGTTCATATGTGAAATGTTTCTTTACCGTTATTACAATAGATTTTCTATTATCATTTTAAATTATATATGAAATAGAAGACTAAACTTAATAAAATATATTTAGATTTGTGTTTACAGTTAATAAAATATTCTTTAAATTAATGATATATATCATAATATTAATTCTTTAAATATTCTAAAAATTTAAAAAAGCTTTATTTATTCACTTTTGAAGGAAATCATCTTTATAGGAATTTTTTAACATTAATTACGCACTAAAATAGTTATATCAATTTTTTTTCTAAAATAAAAATAATAACATATAAGTATCACCAAAAACAAAGAAAATATATACAATAAGACTTAAATATAATTTTGGTTCTCTTATTTTACTTAATATGTGATTTTGGTTCTCTTATATATTTTATTTAATTTATAATTTTGGTTCCTCTATTTTAAAAAATTTATAATTTTGATCAAATTCTTCATTTTTGTTTATGTTTTATTTATTTTATTTTGCTTCAATTAACCCTAGACTTAATATATTAACTTAAGATACCATTAAAAAATGATTTAATTAATTAAAATTTAAGAAATTAAATAAATAAATAAAGACAAATTTAAGGATTTGACAAAAATTATGAATTTTTTAAAATATAAAAATCAAATGTATTTATTTAAAAATAGAAGGACTAAAATTATATATTTGACAAAAATAAAAGTAAAATATTACCGTGTACATTATGACTTTAGATTGTGAAATATGAAAACTAATTTTTGTTTAATATAATATAATAAATATTTTTTTTCTAAAAATGTATGATTTAATAACACAATATTTATTATTAAAATAATAAATTATTTAAATTGAAATTGATATATAAATTTATTAAAAAATTCTAATAGACTGAACTTGACATCTTTTTATACTGTAATGGGCGGCCGAGTTTATTTAATGAATCATTACATTTTTATAATTTATTCAATTTAATGATATTTAAAATCAGTTTTAATTTAAAATTAGATAACAAAAATATATTATTACAAGGTAGTAATCATTTTCAGTGGTGGGGATAGGAATACGACAGGTATAACCTCAACACAAGCATAGATGATAATAGTTACAAAATTTTATCATCATACAAAATTGGCCACAAAGATAGGGATAATGTTGGGGGAGGAAGGATCTGATATACCCATCCTATCCCACTTGGTTGTCATGCTTATTCATAACTATTACTTATATTTTTTTTGTTTTAAATAATTATATATAATGATGAGATACCTATATAGTTGCTAAATAATCTTGTTCCTTAAAATTGTGGTCATAAATTCGATCTCTGATTTGTGGGTATGAAAAAACATATGTCGAGAGAGGTTAATTCCTTAAATAAATCTCAATATTTTAAAGGATTAGTTATTGACTTTCGATCAATAAATACCTTGATTCACACCAAAATAAATAAATATATAATGATTAGATTAAAACATACTTTTAGTCTATCTTTTATTTTATTTTTTGGTTTTAATCTTGTTGCATAGTTTTAAAAAACATATTTTAATTCACTAAGCTATTTTTGTTAGATCAATTTATCATATAACAGTGTCAAGTTAATAAATGCATATTTCAAAATAGAATTATGATCCCTCTTCAAAATATATATATATATATATATATATATATATATATATATATATATATATATATATATATATATTATAAACACATCTTAATATGTTAACGGTTAATGTTTTTTAGTTCATAATTTTATCTTTTGTAAATAATATACTATACTTATTTCTTGTAACAATGACCTCAACAAATTGATCAATATATATTTATTTCTTAACTTACTTTTAAAACGTGCTTAAGTATGGATGACACCCGTGCCTCCACCCGTGCGGAGGCGAGGGTACCTTACTAGTTTTGCTTTTAAATTAGTCTAGTGCACAAGGTCGACAAAAAGCAGAACCTCAACTAGTATGCTATACTTTTCTTCCTGTCAAAGATCAGCCAATAACCAGCATCTTTTTCATGCTCAAAGCAGTGACAAAGCGAGGAATTTTCTTATACCTAACCCCTTAACACTCGATAAGATACCCTTTGTTGTAGGCGCTAGGAAGCTTCTTTATTACAAATTAAACGAATTAATTACATAGTAGTTACTATAACCCCAACATTGTTCCACCAACTAGGGAAAGAAATTAATCAATCATTCAATGAAGGTAAATACGGGGTTTGTGTCGATGAGCTGCACCGGGACATGCTTTTCCAAAGGGAAAGGGGTCAAGAATTCTTCATCAGATGCATGCACGTGCCGAAAGCTTGATGGTGGTGTTGCAATTGCAAGCTGGCTCTGTCAAAGTGTTGCATCTGCCTTTTTTGCTTCCTTAGAATGGTGCTCTTGTTTCCATGTTGACACAATAAACGATATTGATGGTCCTCCCGATGATGGCGATTCTTCTTCCACCTTTGCACCTTTCATTCTCAACGCCGAAAAGGAGGACTCTCTTCTGCTAGTTCCCAAATCTTGAAGCACAGTTGAATTTCAAGATATTTCAATTGGGTACACGTATGTATTGATAATCAAATCAACAATACCACGTCCGAATCATATAAATATCGTTCGTCCGTCGTCCTATTGTCATGGCACGTAGTATTTGTTAACGAATTGGATACTTATAGAGGAAAGCATATATATATATTTTCCTCTATATGCATGGTACATTGTATATATCCTTGGCTTGTTTCTTTAATTTGAAAAGTACATTGCTGTATTGCCATGATTTACGAGATAAGTAGTAATCTTAATTTTTTTTAACCATGTTATTATCGTAAGTATTTACGGACTAATTTTTATCAGAAAATTCGATTGATTATTTTTAATAGTTTTCTATTTAATTACATTTTTTATCAATCATATTTGAATTCGAAATTTTGCTTAAAAAGACTGAATTGGATTCCATTCAAACAAATAATTTATTAGTTATAATCTTAATTATGTAGGTGTGAATATTTGTATGCTCGAAACGTTTGACAATATATATAATATTCTTTACAACTTGTATTGTTATTATGCATAGCATAATTACATTTTAATATGACTATTCTCTAAGAATAAAACATTTCTCCAATGGTTATTTTTTTCAGTACAAATTTCCACAGGGAAAGGAACTATGCATCTTGAACAACAAATTGAGCCAAAAGAAAAATCCCAGCTCCAGCCACTATATAGGAATATATGTCCATTAAAGTTAACAAGAAATATCAGCTGGCAGGAATCTTGAAGACTTATGAGTTTTTGGATAGATGGTGATAAGCAAGGAACCAAAAAGATGGCATGATGCATAGTGAAGAATAAATTCTTTCTACTAATTGCTTGCTATATGTTGACGAATTCATAAGATTAAAAGTAATCTCAATTAAGCCTTTCGGCCGAAGTAAGTAAAGCCAATTCTAAAAGTTAATTAGTGAAGATTCCATATTTTGTTTCGTGTCTTTTAATTATTTAATACCTAATCAAACAACTGAAGGTATTATTTGAGGTCATTCAATTCATAATTTTTTAATTTTTTAAAAAATAATAAAATAATTGTTCTCTTAATTTTATTATATTTGGCATAAAAAAATCCACGCGCATTAAGATTTTTTTGCTTTAAACTCTAGAGCCAAAGTTTTCTCCAAAAGCTAATCTAACTAGTAGTCTTGCATAGGGGGCTAAATTTTGATCAATTTTGGAGAAATATAAACTACTAAATTATCCAACATCTAACATGTACTAGTTAGTGTCTACAATGTCACGTAAGATGACAACAATTACACATAAGCATTTCATTCATTTCACTTATGGCTTGTTTACAATAAGAATGGATTGAGGTGAATTTTGATTTAAGATGAACTAAGCTAAAAGAAAATATTTGTATATAACTACATTGAGAATTAAAATTCAGTTAAAATATTTTTTTAATATTTGAAATTCATTTTGCATCTTGACTACTAATGTAACACCCTAAATTTTGAGTACTCGGAATATATTATAAGAACTCTTATTAGGATCCTTCTGTTATATTTTTTGTAAATATTTGTTAGGCTTAAATAAATTTTTCATATTTGAAAAATAGGTCGTTTTCAGATTACTGTTTAAGATTCATTTTTGTCAATTAAGTACTTGATTTTTTTTTTGTTTCAACGTGGTATTTACGGTTAGTCCCCTCCTGTTAAGTGATGACATGACAGACGAAGTGTCACGTTATCAAACCTTATCACTAACATGTCATTGCCACGTCATTCCTTTCTCTCTCTCTCTTCCCTTTTCCATTGCGCCACCACCATCCACTGGCGATTCTGATCTGAAGGAGAAGAAAAGCCACAACCTATTGAAGCAAGAAGCCAGGTACACTGTCAAGTGGGGCATGGAATCAAGATCTAGTATGTATACTTTTACATCGATTCTCAATTAAATCCCAAAATTTTTAAAACCGTTGTCACGATGATGGTTATAATTCATAGTCGTGACAACCTGAAGCGAGTGAGCATCGAAAATCGCCACAGGACAACAGTGTTAGACTTAAAACAAATCATTGAAACCCAATTGGGAATCCCTCATTCACAACCAAACCCTATCCACAAACCAGAACCTCCTGTTGGAAAATCCCTAAAAGATCTCCACTGATTCATCGACATGGCCAATCCCGATGCGCCTCTCTAGGCTCTCAACCTCAGCCATGACTCCATCGTCTTCCTAGCCTACGAGGGCGAGCGCCGGGTGACCGACCCCACCTTCAACCCCACTGGCTCCTTCGGCCGCAAGATGACCGTGGACCACCTCATTGCCAAGTAGATGTGCACCACACGCCAGGAGAATCCACACTGCGAGCTCGTCTCCTTTGACCGGGACTACGCCAACGCCTTCCAGCTCTGTGTCAACGACACTCTCGCCTTTGCCGTCAAGCGCGATGAATTCATGTATGAAATCGTCTTAAAGGTGAGAAAGGTCAAGGTGGACTTCATCTACAAGCCTCATCAGCAGGGTTCGAAGGATAATCTCGTCTTTTTCAGGGATCCCAAAGAGGAAAAGTTTGTTGAGGCTATTATGGTGGGTTGGGGATGATGGAGGTTGGGTTTATTTTCATGCAGACGATAACTCAAGATAAGAAGGATTACACTTTGTCGAATAGGGAGGTGCTTCAGGCTGTGGAGTACCATTCAGATAGTAGGTTGAAGGAGTGGGTTACTATTGTGATTAAGCTTAAGGTGAATGGGGAAATGGGTGGTGGATGTGCATTTTGAAGCATTTCAAATCAGTGATGTATGTGTGAGGTTGTTTAAGGATGGGTGGTTCGAGACAGAGATCAAGGAAGACGATGATCCCAAGTTGTCAATTGGTTACGACTCTTCTTCTTCTCTAGATCAGAATCAACAGTGGGTGGTGGTGGCGTGGTAGAGAAGGGGAAGAGAGAGAGAAAGGGATTATGTGGCAATGATGTGTTAGTAATAAGAATTGATGACATGACATTTCGTCTGCTACATCATCACTTAATAGAAGGAGAATAACGGTAGGTACTATGTTGAAACATAAATTTTTTTCAGGTATTTAGTTGAAAAAAATGAATGTTAGGTACTAATCTGAAAACGGCTTATTTTCCAAGTATGAAAAACTTACTTAAGCCTATTTGTTATTATTATTTGTATAATTATTGGCTTTGTCCAGAACATGTACTTGTGTTGTGATAGTGTGCATATTCCTATATACACGTGTGTATATTATTGTTGTTGTTGTATTTATTATATAATATTATATTACATTTGGTGTTTGAAGAGTATTAGACTAACTTATAGTTAAAATGCTTGAAAAATTGTTTAGGTTTAGTGTTAGTTTTATGATGACAACTCTAGATAGACCACATCATATCTTAAGTTATAGTTGTTTGTTTGAGTTGTTTTTTGTGTCGTTGGAAAACTTGCTGAAAAAGATACAATTCATTCATACACCCTAGAAACCAAAATCAACTTCTATCTTAGAGAAAATTAGCTCCAAAGTAGGTCACTTGATCATGAAAAATGCTTAAGTCTTACATTAGACAAAATAACCTCACGAACCCCTTTCTTTCCCTATGTGTAGAGGAGACTAACAAACCTTATATGTACCAAAGAATTAAGTGGGCTTAATGTTAGGCATAGAACCCCTTGTTAGAACAAATCTCTTTTAACCTGTGATATTACAAACTACAAAGAAACACAGGTTATTAATAAAATGCGGAAATTACAGATCAAATCATACCTCCAGCCATTCCTATGAAGAGTTTCTTGTTTTGGTTCTTCCAAGCTCTCTCTCTTTCTACTCTCTAGATGGTGTATAAGACTGAATTCGAAGGGATGAGCTCAGGGACCAAATTCATGTGCTTATATAGGCATTCTACCATCAAGAATGCATTTACCAGCCATTACCACTCATTATTGGCTGTTACAATTCATTATTGGCCATTATCATCCATTAACAGCCATTCAATTTGGCTTTCAAAACTGATGAGCGTTACAAAATTTCAAAATGTTATGACCATGAATTATTACATTCTCCCACTTGGTCCAAACATTTTGACTTAATGCTCAATCTTCTTAAGAAATGAATATATGAATCATAGTGATAGTTCCTCTTATAACGAGTAATATCATCTATGTATTACAATATACTCAATTTCCCAAGCAGTATACTTAAAGTGGTAATAAAACTTCATGAATAAACCCAATGTTTATTCTTGGTCCAAAACATAATTTTTCTCAAATAAATCAATGTGCACCAAAATATGAGAAAATATCATAATATAAAAGTTTCAATTTTTACATATATGTATACAATCATAAATTGGAACCAAGTCCCATTCTTTCTACATGATCCTTAAATTTAAACGGTGGCATGCCTTTAGTTAAAGGATCAGCGATCATCAACTCAGTGCTTATATGCTCAATGACCACTTTCTTGTCTTTTACTCTTTCTCTAATGGCTAAGTACTTAATGTCGATGTGCTTACTTCGACTTCCACTTTTGTTATTCTTAGCCATAAAGACAGCAGCTGAGTTATCGCAAAAAATTCTTAAAGGCCTTGAAATAGTATCAATTATCTTCAGCCCAGAAATGAAACTTTTAAGCCATACACCATGTGATGTAGCCTCAAAACAAGAGACAAACTCAGCTTCCATGGTAGAAGTAGCAGTCAAAGACTGCTTAACACTCCTCCATGAAATAGCTCCACCAGCCATCATGAAAATGTACCCAGATGTTGATCTACGAGAGTCAACACAACCAGCAAAGTCTGAGTCTGAATAACCAATCACATCTAGATTGTCTATCTGTCTATACATAAGCATGTAATCTTTGGTCCCTTGAAGGTACCTCAACACTTTCTTAGCAGCTCTCCAGTGGTCAATACCTGGATTACTCTGATATCTTCCTAACATTCCAACTGCAAAAGCAATGTCAGGCCTTGTGCATACTTGAGCATACATGAGGCTTCCAACAACTGAAGCATAAGGAATGTTTTTCATTTGTTCCCTCTCAAAGTCATTCTTTGGACATTGGTTCAAATTAAACCTATCACCCTTCACAATGGGAGCAACACTTGGTGAACAATCTTTCATCCGAAATCTCTCTAGAATTTTGTTAATATAGGTTTCCTGTGATAGACCCAAAATACCTCGAGATCTATCTCTATGAATCTTAATGCCGATGACATAAGATGCATCACCCATATCCTTCATGTCAAAATTCTTAGAGAGAAATTGTTTCACCTCATGTAGCAAACCCCGATCATTGGCTGCAAGTAAAATATCATCTACATATAAAACAAGAAAGCATATTTTACTCCCACTAACCTTGTGGTATATGCATTGATCCATGGGGTTTTCATCAAAACCAAATGAAGAAATTATCCCATGAAACTTAAGGTACCACTGACGGGAAGCTTGTTTTAAACCATATATAGATTTATTAAGCTTGCAAACCAAATGCTCACCACTATTAGAGGAGAAACCTTCAGGTTGTTTCATATAAACCTCCTCCTCTAAATCACCATTAAGAAAAGCTGTTTTCACATCCATTTGTTGCAACTCAAGGTCAAAATGAGCAACTAATGCCAAGATTATACGAAGAGAATCTTTCTTAGATACTGGAGAAAAAGTCTCTTTGTAATCTATTCCTTCCTTTTGAGTAAATCCCTTAGCAACAAGTCTTGCCTTGTATCTCTCAATGTTGCCTAATGAATCCTTTTTGGTCTTAAAGACCCATTTACATCCAATGGCCTTCGCCCCATTAGGCAACTCTACAAGGTTCCAAACTTTGTTACTCTGCATGGAACTCATCTCATCCTTCATGGCATCATACCATAAATTTGACTCTTTACAACTCATGGCTTGATCAAAATTTTCAGGATCATTTTCAGCTCCAATATTATAGTCAGATTCTTGCAAATATACAATATAATCACCAGGAATAGCTGATTTTCTTACTCTAGTAGACCTCCTTAATGTTGCATCAACATTTTCTTGGGGATCATGTTGTTCAACTGGTTGTTCATCATTTTCATGAATTTGATGATCAACTTGATCTACTAGATTATCAACAACAGTTTGTGGAATGCCAATCATGTGTTGTTCATCATCCCTTTGAACTTGAGGGGTATGAATTACAACCAATCTTTCATTTGACGTGGAAGGTTGAGATTCTATATAATCAATTTCAGAACCTAAGTCCCTCAATTGATCACTCCCACTGATCAAATCATTTTCAATAAATTTGGCATTTCTTGATTCCACAATCCTAGTAATATGATGTGGACAATAAAACCTATAACCTTTAGACCTTTCGGCATATCCAATGAAATACCCACTAATGGTCCTCGGGTCAAGTTTCTTCTCTTGTGGGTTATATATTCTCACCTCAGACGGACAACCCCAAACGCGCATATGTTTCAAACTCGGTTTCCAACCTTTAAATAACTCAAAAGGTGTCTTTGGGACAGCCTTGGTTGGAACACGATTTAATATATACGCTGCCGTCTTTAGTGCTTCAGCCCACAAGGATTTAGGAAGATTGGAGTTGCTAAGCATACTCCGCACCATGTCCAATAATGTTCGGTTCCTTCTTTCTGCCACACCATTCTGATTCGGAGAACCAGGCATAGTGTATTGGGCAACAATCCCATGTTCTTGAAGGAACTTTGCAAAGGGACCAGGTGCTTGTCCATTCTCAGTATACCTGCCATAGTATTCTCCACCTCTATCTGATCTCACTATTTTTATTTGCTTGCCACATTGGTTCTCAACTTCAGCCTTAAAGACTTTGAAGGCATCCAATGCTTCGTATTTGTTATGAAGCAAATAAACATTCATATATCGTGAATAATCATCTATAAAGGTGATAAAATATTTCTGACCATGTGCATCCATATCTGGACAACAAATATCAGTATGAATTATTTCTAATATGCTTGAACTCCTATTAGCACCTTTCTTAGACATGTTGGTCTGCTTACCCTTAATGCAGTCCATACAAGTCTTAAAGTCAGCAAAATCTAGAGTATTGAGTACCCCATCTTTCACTAACCTTTTAATCCTCTCAATGGAGATATGTCCTAATCTCCGGTGCCATAACATAGAGGAATTCTCATTAATATTACACCTTTTAATACCAGTTTGAACATGCATAGAACTATAAGTGGCATTATTTTGTAAACCAAGAAGATAAAGACCATCAGACAATACACCATTCCCAACACATTCAGAATTATAAAATAACTCAAATGATGTGTCTTTGAAATTAAAGGAATATCCAAACGGTACAAGCCTTGAAATAGAAATCAAGTTTCGGGAAAAACTTGGTACATAAAAAGTCCTTTCTAATTTTAAAATAAAGCCACTACTTAAAGTCAAAATGCAAGTTCCAATGGCCTCCACATGTGAGCCTAGCTTATTGCCTGATAAAATGCTTTGCTCACTTCCCACTGGTTTCCTTAGGTTTTGCATACCCTGTAAAGAATTTGCAATATGAATAGTAGATCCAGAATCAATCCACCAGGTGTTAATATTAACACTAACCATATTAGATTCATAACATACTAATGAGATTGATTTACCTTTCTTCTCAAGCCATTTCTGGAATCCGGGGCAATTCTTTTTCATGTGTCCCTTCTTCTTGCAAAAGAAACACTTTGCCACCTTCTTAATATCAGCTTGAGGTGGTATTTTACCATTCCCCTTCTGATAAGCTTGAGACTTAATTGCTTTGTTCTTCCCATAAGCAGTAGTCAGTAGTGCACTCTCACCCATCTCCATTACAAGCCTTTCTTCTTCCTGAACACACATGGTCATTAATTCATTGATAGACCATTTATCTTTATGTGTGTTGTAGGAAATCTTAAATGGCCCATATTCATGCGGAAGGGTGTTCAAAATGAAATGCACTAGGAAGGACTCAGACATATCAACCTCTAGTTTCTTAAGTTGAGCTGAAATATCTCGCATTTTCATGATGTACTCACGCACACCTTTCACACTGGTGAGCCGAAGAGAAGAAAACTTCATGATCAAGGTGCTTGCTAAAGTCTTATCTGAAGTGATGAACTGGTCATCAATGGCCTTAAGCAAGTCTCGGACCTTTTCATGCTGGTCAACAGAACCACGTATCCCAGCCGAGATTTTAGTCTTAATGAACATCACGCTGAGCCGGTTGGATCGTTCCCACCGCTCATATAGCGCAACGTCAGCTGGGCTACTTTCATTTGTGATTGCAGGTGGTTCGTCTTTCCTTATAGCATAATCTATGTCCATCCACCCCAATTGTAAAAGAATTCTCTCCTTCCATATCTTATAGTTATCTCCTTTGAGTTCGGGAACATCACATTGAATATCAGAAAAATTAATAGTTTGAGAAGCTGCAAAATTCAAAGGCTTATGTCAAAATTTGAGGCATACTAATCTTAATTGTATCTTTTACCAATGTAAACATACCATAAAATTGAATCTTGTGACATAAAAATTGCCTGTGGGCTAAATTTTTAATTCAATAAGAAACAATTAAACCTTATGATAGAATAATCAAATTATTTGCTTAATATTCATGCTTTACGGGTACAATATGAAAATAATTTAATTTCTATCGTAAATTTTTACTTTATGATAAAATCGACAAATTATACATATATCATGATGCCTGTGGGTAAATCATGAAAAATAATACGTCATTTTATCCCAATTAATTATACAGATATAATAAAAATTCTTGTGAGATAAAATTCATTATATAAGTATAATTAATTACAATATTATGTCTAATTCCTTATATGATCTTTAACCAACTTAATATATAATTTTAATCAAATATAGATGCTGTGGCTAATCCATAATTAATCAAAATCATAAAGATCACTTAGACATAAAAATTTATTATATGAGAATAAATAGTATTTTGCATTTCAAAATCAAGATACAATATAATTATGAATAAGATTCTCATATAATTTTATAATTGAAATATAATATTATGCATTTGATTTCATATATATATGCATAGAATAAAATGTTCTAGAATATATTCATGCATAAATTAAATCAAAATTCAAAAAACTGTAAAGCACAATGTGTATATAAGGTATTAAAAACGACAACATATCAAAAAAGCCTTACTAGTTTAGTGGTCTGCACATATATTAGTGTTCTCGGAGTCAAGGGTTCGACACCCAGCTAGCACAAAACATAGGAGTTTTTGTCTTTTTTTTTTTTTTTTTTTTTTAAAAACACTATTCATCATCTTCAACCTTTAGCGGGTCAAACCCGACCCATACGCAGACCCGTTTGTTTTTCATTCATTCGGACACCATTTTTCACGATTCAAAAGCCAAAATTAAGGAAATCAAACGAAATACATATTTCTAATTTTATTTTTTAAGAAACAAGGCCCTTCATACCATAAACAAAATCAAATCGGAAAATACCGAAAAACGAAAATGGACAAGGCAGAGGCAATTTATTTGCTCTGATACCAAATGTTAGAACAAATCTCTTTTAACCTGTGATATTACAAACTACAAAGAAACACAGGTTATTAATAAAATGCGGAAATTACAGATCAAATCATACCTCCAGCCATTCCTATGAAGAGTTTCTTGTTTTGGTTCTTCCAAGCTCTCTCTCTTTCTACTCTCTAGATGGTGTATAAGACTGAATTCGAAGGGATGAGCTCAGGGACCAAATTCATGTGCTTATATAGGCATTCTACCATCAAGAATGCATTTACCAGCCATTACCACTCATTATTGGCTGTTACAATTCATTATTGGCCATTATCATCCATTAACAGCCATTCAATTTGGCTTTCAAAACTGATGAGCGTTACAAAATTTCAAAATGTTATGACCATGAATTATTACACCCCTCAGTCAATATTTTTATATTTCCCTTTGAGTTTTCAAACTTGGGAAATTTAGACGGCTTGAGATTGTGTTTTAAATCACAACCATGTTTTTTTCATAGTAAAAGTTATCATGGAGATTGTGGTGGACAAAGCCATTGGTTCAATGCGTTCTTGGGAGTGGTCATGAGATCATCTTCCTTTTCCTTGTTGAGAAATTGCTTCATTTGAGGTTAGGGGGAGTGAGTTCTCTTTTTATTCTTTTGTTGTATGAGTGGTAATGAGTCACGAGTAGATTGCATGATCTTAGGTTTTTTTATTATAGCAAGTTTATTTTCTTAGATGGGTTGTGAATACCTAGAAGCACTTTGTTTCTTTATGATTTGGGTGAATTTGATTATTGTATATTTTGATGTTTTTTCATTTTGATGTTCTTGAAATTGAATTTGATAATTGATGTTGGACAAACGTGCTAATTTTCTGATAGAAAATGTTAACTTAGAACATCAAAATGTGTACTTAAATGATAGAATTAGACTGTGTTCATCATAATAGGTTTAGCCATGGATGTTATCTAATTAAGGGATTTGATTTCACTCAAAAAGGATTTATATAACTCTAGATATTCCAATTTTAGTGAGTAAATGTTAAGTTGTCAGAATTATACGATCAATTTGTGTATTTCCTAATTTTAGGTTTCTAAACGATTGAAAGGGATTTTGAGGTCAGCATAGAAGTTGTACATAATTGTCTTATCTTTCTAACGAGATAAGAACCAACTTAATAGGATTAGTACAATTCTAGACATGATTATTATACTATATGAAGGTCATAGTAATGTAGGAGGAAAATGAGTGTGTAATATTGATATCATAATGAGTGGTAGTACGATGCATGATGTTATACTTATGATTTGACGAATAAAGTGATTTGATGATATTGTTGTGTAAATGAATGAATGTGCCCATGATTGATATTGTGACTAAATGCATGATGTCCACGAGTATATGTAAAAGTAATATGTCATGATATGCATATGTGTTGTAAAAAATGTTAGGAGAACCTACCCCTATAGGATAAGAATCTCCAAGGGAATTCAAAAATAAATCATATGCATATTGTCTATGAACCATACATCATGTTGTGCATATGTGTTTTGAATTGAAGGATGTTTATGAAACTAACTGGGGAGGTCATGAATGAGTTGACGTATGACGTTGACCTTGGGGGTGCAATGGTTTGGAATCTCCTTTAAACTCATGCTGATCACACGTGTTGGAGTATCCTTGCAAGGTTGAAACTCCCTAACTTGTCGTCGACGGTGTCATCTCAGTGAGAGTAATAGTGTCAGGTTGTCCATTGTATCAAAATTCGTGGACTACAAGCACTCCCAAACTACATTCAGTGTTTTTTCAAAATGATATTACATGCATACAAGTCTATGATTCTAATCTGTATTGCATTTCGTGTGTGAATTTGTGTATAAAATGTTTGATTTGGATGAGGCATGCTTGTGCTGTAGAACACAATTTTTTATAAATGTATCTTATATCTTTATGACTTCCTTAATGTTTATAAATGTTTTAATTTTGATGAATTAAATAATTAAATTTTATAAATAGTAACGTAGATAGTAATAAGTATTTATTGAGACGCCCATAAATGTTAGAAAAAGTTGTTGAATCACAATAAGTTTATGTTTTCCTTATTTTATATATGGTGCACCTCATGTTGTGTTCTAATGTTTGATCCTAGTTTTGTGTTGTGTGCTAGAGTTTTTCGAAACACAAATGATGCAAAATACTTAATGTAATGTGTTAAATTCCTAATTAAGAACTTTAATTTAAAACTTTACTTAAAAGAAAATCAAATTCCTCATCAATTAAGGTTATATTTAACAGAATTAGCTGAAAAATTAGTTGGTAGCTGAAAAATTAAATTATTAAATTATAAATATTTGATAAAATTAAGTATTAAAATAACAAAAAAAATGCAAAACGATAAAAAATAATAAATCATGATTCATTTAAAAAAGATAACTAAGAAATTGAATAAATATATTGAGAATAGAAATAAAAAAATATAAAAAAGTTAAAACTAAAAGGTAACATTTTAAAATATGTTACTTTAAGTAGTGATTTAAAAAATAATAAAAATTACTAAGAAGTTAATAAAAAAACTTATTTATCAAATAATCAAACAAATTTTTTAGTTTATAAAAAAATAAGAATTGACTAAAATGTTTTGTTAAATATAGCCTAAATTAATATGCATTAATAAATTAGTTTAGTTTATTACAGAAAAATGCTTAAAAATATAAGCAATTATAATTCTCTAGTTATAAAATTTGTAGTATTGATAAAACATATGTATATATAATATAATCATATAACTTTTTTTTCCTCTATAGATATCTTTGTTTAGAGAAAATCTTGTTTAAATTAGTATAAAAAACTAAACATGGATGCTTTCCTCGACCAGAATATTGGAATCTTAGTTTGTTATACTGTAAGATTAATTTCTTCCACAAAACTCAACTCCTATTATTATAAGTGTTTAATAAAATAGACACATAAATGTATGAAAATCAAACTAAAATTCCATAGCATAATATTAGTGTATATTTTATTCTTATAAACTCTATAAACTTCATGTAAGTTATGAAAAATGTCAGTTTTCTTATAACTGTTTTTAATCATCTCCCGTGGCTATACAGTACGGTCAAAAGAGAGAAAAACACATGGTTCAAATAGGTTCCACCTGTCAAGTTAAATTACCTCAGAGATTGTAAAGTTTTCAACAAGAAAAAATGTGTAAAAGTATCATTACTTAATTCAAGTAACCCAAATATTAGTACACATGTAATCAAACCAACCCTAGAAAATTCAAAGTAGCCTTAATGGCGGACACCACGTTGGAGGGTTTCGTTAACTGGCTTCCTTTGAACAAGAATGTTTCCTTTTATGTGTGCCTTGTGCCTCCTTAGGTTGCTTGTGTGCTTATGAAACTGGCGGCAACTATATATAAGAGGAATTAACTTGGAATATCTGGTTATAAGTGGTTGAAGAGACAATATATATCGAGGGGAGACAAACTTTCAAGCCAGGAATTTTACTGAATATATCTTTAAACAAGCATAAATTGTTCGCTCCAAAGTTGAAGCAAGGATTTTTTTTTTTTTAAGTTAGAAAGAAAGAGATCTCAATAAAGCCAAATCACTAGCATATAATAAAGAGAGATCTGGGAGATCAAAGTCTGGGATTTCCTTTATCAATGAGTGAAAGTAACAATAGCAATTGATTTGAGTGAAACTAAATTATATATATATATATATATATATATATATATATATATATATATATATATATATTAAAGTAATATTTTAAGTTTAAATCATATAAATAAAAAAAATAATTGGGCCAATACTAGTAAAAGTAACTAATTAGATTTTTTTGGTAAGAAATTTTATTCAATAAAATTAGTAAATATTTCGTATTTATATATGATAACATAAATAAATAAAAAATGATTGAAAGCAACTATACAGTTAACGTGTCCAATTGATAAAATATCCAGCGGACACATACTTTGTGGGTACTAGCCAAATGATAAAAAAAGCAGTCCCCAGCAATAGTACGTGCATTCCATTTTATCTGTTTCAGAAACGTAGACATTTCATCGTCCTTTTTGCTTTTTTGGCAACACATATATCGTGTTGGTCCTATATATACTTTCTTTTTATCCTGGAATAATAATTTTTTAGTAACATGAGTGGTACACATGCCGTATTTGAATGGAGTGTTGATTATATTATATTGTTCATTTAATCATATGAGATTGTATAGTCTTAATTTAGTGTGGATCCTTATTATGAAATTAATGATCGATCTTGAACGATAAAATTAAAGTGGATAAAAAAGAGAGAAAAAACAACGAAACTTATCCTAATTGTTCATTTGAATGGAGTGTTTTATTCTTTGTTTTTTTGAGATGTATATAGAAAACATAAAAAAGAGAGAAAAAATAATAATGGTCTTCAGTGTTATGTATGGTGACAATTTGTTGTGATTAAACAACGGAACTTATCCTAATTGTTACATGAATGCGCATATGGGCTGCATTGTGGTACCAACGAATTATCTTCTTTTTAGCTTCTTTGCTTTATATTCCTCTTAGGTGTAAAAAAAAAATCATTCAAATTGATTCAGATTATACCTTAACTTAAATCGAATTGATTTTTATCTAAACTAGTTCAAGAAAAAAGTAGTGTACTATTTTATAAAATCAATTCAATCAATTGAATTGTTTCTATAAAATTGGTTCGGTTAATCGAATCGATTTTTACTTGAATATTTTTTATTTGAACAAAATAGTTCGAAAACCTATTTGAAATTGATCCAACTCTTAAAATTAGTTTAAAATTAGTTAAAAATTAATTCGATGTAGAACCAATTTTTTTGAAACCAGTTTAGTTTTGAATCGATTTCCAAACCAATTTGACTATTTAAATATAAAATCGAACCGATTAAAATAATTCAAAAGCAGTTCGATTTGGTTTGGTTTTTCATTGAACTAACTTTTGTACTTGTGACATCCTTTATCCCGATATACATATTTATATAATAAAATACATGAAAATGCAGAGTTATGTAAAATAATTTTATTTAATAAATATAAAGGAGTTCATGTGGGTAAAAGATTCACATCTGCGTTAATCACCAAATTAAAAACTTATCAATTAAGGGTATGAAAATATTTTTGTCTCAAAACAAGGTCGTCCAAAACTCCAGAGAATAAACTAAAGACTCGACATATGAAACAAAAATGATAAAAAGTACATGTCCAAAACTTCATGCAATTAATACAAAACCCCATGTCCTAATGTCACATCCTATCAGGGCATTGTGTCTTAGTGTCCTTTAGCACAAGATTCTTTAAAGTCATTCACTTAACCATCTGCTCCCACAAACACAAGGTTTAAGATCATTACAAGATTGAAACACAAACAACACACATGGAATGAGTTATCACATTCCTAAATAGATAGAGACAAATGAAAAGCACATCTATATATAATATAAGTATAACAAGCTCAACTGAGCACAATTCACATCATTTTACCACTCATTGCATATCATCACTTGTCCCAAAGATTGAATCACAAAATCACATTTCACACTTTCACATTAATCACGTGTTTAGAACAACACATCTCAAGTATAACACAACATCTCACACTCACACAATTCATTACCCACCATCACGTAACAAGTCACAATGATTATTACATAGGCGTTATGCAATAAATACACTAAGATTCAATCTTATATGCAATGTGATATCATGTCAGTGAAAAACCTTGTCGAGCACCTAGGAGTACATGACAATACAGGTCACACACCGATAAGTCAAGTCACTCTCACTAGGTAAAATCATAGAAAGACCAGTTAGAGTCACACTATTTTGCAGAATGCTCTAACCATGTAAGATCAGCATAAGCTTAACGGAGCATTCAAATCGGGTGTATTTACCCCCAAGGCCTAGAATCCAAAGAGTCCGTTAGGGCCTATCCTTCTTGATTCAAGTCCAACCTAAAAAATATTTTAACACGCAGACTCTATTTATAAACTATACAAAATACACAACTCCTCAATTGTTCTCAAAATAATTTTAACTCATCACGTCTCAAAGTGATTAAACTCGTCAGGTTCCCACATTGGATCCCATCACAATACTTGTCGTCCTTAAAGGGTCTTAGGGTTGTGTGATTGTACATTTCATAGTTCACAATTCAATGCATACAATATTTCAATACACATGTATCTTATAATTTAACATATACTTAATTTATCACAAACACTCAATATCAATCATAATGTTATAATCCCAAAATAACGTTATCACACCTCATGAATCATATACACATCACACAATATTAATATATACATGACACAAACATAAACTTTACCTATGAACTATGCAGTACACACAACTATTCAATTATTTTCAAAATCATTTTAATTCGTCGCATTAACTCGTCGCCCTTAAAGGGTCTTATAGTTGTGTGATTGTACAGTTCATAGCTCACAACATCTCAATACATGTGTAATCTCATAATTTAACACATATTCAACTTGTCACTTACAAATAGTTTATCGCACTTCCATAATCCCAAGACAACACGTTATCACACGTCATGCATCACATACATGTCACACAGTAATAATATTAATACGTTATGTTCATATGATTAAACCCCTCAAACAACTTCACATAATCATATCAAAATCAAAGAAATCAAAATCATAGGTCAAAACATGAAAACACCAAGAACACTCAATTTTATCAACCAATTCGCATCAGGGCATCAATTGGCTCGTCAAACATAACAATCTTGTGATTGTAATCATAAATACATAATTACAAATACAATAAATATCCCAAAATAAACTCCAATTTGATCCTCTAAGGATCCTTACGCATGTCCATTCTAACCTCAATTGCAATAAACTCATTCCTTACCTCTAAGCAGGCTCACGTGTGTAGTCTGACAGTGATAACGACATTTCTAGCAGTTCCCTAAGATGCCTCAAGTTTTTCCTCTGGTTGTTTTGTTAGGATTTTCAAGCGTTAGAGAGAAGGAGAAGAGATTAGAGCATCAATTTTATTGTCTCTGTGCGATGGACATTTCTCTTTCTACATATATTAATTAGCAAATCTCAACGGTGTAAATATGCTAAAATGAGTTTTGAAGGTGGTGTCCAAATTTTAGGACGATCCAACGATTAACGAGTCTGTGATCATAATTTTACTGGGATAGATTTGGGTGTATGCGAGTAAAAATGGTGTTGGGAAAGGAAGAAGAGAGAACAAATTTGCTCATTCCTTACCTCTAAGCAGGCTCACGTGTGTAGTCTGACAGCGATAACGACATTTCTAGCAGTTCCCTAAGATGCCTCAAGTTTTTCCTCTGGTTGCTCTGTTAGAATTTTCAAGCGCTAGAGAGAAGGAGAAGGGATTAGAGCATCAATTTTATTGTCTCTGTGCGATGGACATTTCTCTTTTTACATATATTAATTAGCAAATCTCAACGGTGTAAATATGCTAAAATGAGTTTCAAAGGTGGTGTCCAAATTTTAGGGCGATCCAACGGTTAACGAGTATGTGATCATAATTTTACTGGGATAGATTTGGGTGTATGCGAGTAAAAATGATGTTGGGAGAGGAAGGAGAGAGAATAAATTTGGAAGGGAGAGAGAGCATATAAACATATCGTAAATATAAAAATTGACCTAATATGTCTTTATTTATAATTATGATATTCTGAGCTTATTATTTACTTTATTTTTTTATTTTTTTATTTTATAAAAAAAACTCTTTTTTACTCTTTCATTAAATAAATAATTAATTAAAACATTTCTTTATTTTCTAAGATATCATTTTATTCTATTTATTTTTAATATTATGAAATTTTTATTTTAATTAATAATTTTTTTTTCTTTGATTTATTTAATTTTTAAAAATTTTATTAATTTTTAAATATTTTTTTATTTTACAAAAAATAAGATGTTAAATTAGACCCTACCTCTTACCCTTCACGTGGTTTGCTGTTCGTCGACTTTTTTTTATGCAACCGCCAAAATAAAGCCAGCCATATACAGTCAATGTGAGGGCCAAGTCTCTTGAAACTTGGTGCTAAGATAGTGGTTTAATGTATTTTGTTAACTGTTCAGAGATCAATCGACAATTTGATTGATTTATTAATTTATATTAATAATATTGTAGGGTCATGAAAACATTGCCATATTTGAGGCTATAATTCGTAGACTACCTCTTGCAGCAAATAACTAAACAGAGGAGAATATTGACATGCAACTTTAGGCCATGGCCCATTCTTGACCATTTTGTTTGATAGACATACAACTTTACAATAATATACACATACTTTACTCAAGAATATTCTTTAAATTTTTTCTCATAAGAAAAGAAACATTCCTCAAATTTATCAAATAATTAATTACTATTAAAAAATCTCAACTCAAACCTTTAAGACAATAGGTTCATTTAATTTGTTCTGACATTTAAAAGTCATCATTTTATTCCATCATTTCTAATTAATTTGAAACTTCCTTTTGACACAATTAACAACTTCAGCATCACATTTTCATTTACCAAGTGTTAATTATATTAAAATTAAATTTAACATGTAAATCAATATTGTACACATAATTATGATTTAGAATTAGTATTTTTAGACAATTCACTACACATGATAAATTTTTATTCTTATATAAATCAAATTTATAATAAATAAATATTTTTAATATACAGATTATATTACAATTAATCTTTTGGTAAAGCTATAAATTATATTATAATAAAAATTCATAATAAATAAATATATCTGAATATATACACTATATTTTGATAATTCAAATTGTGATGTAAATTTATTTTTAGCTATGGGCAATTTCTTAAGAAACTATCAAAATTCAAATTAGAGATAGAGATAAATGACGGTAGATTGAAAGATATAAATGATTAAGATGAAGTATACATATAATGGTAAAAAAAGAGTAATTTTTTTTGGATTAATTAAGTTTTTAGTCCCACAAGTTTTTTAGCTTCTAATTTTTAATCCTTCAATTTTTTTACAACTTTAAATCTTCTATTAATTTTTTGTCATCACTTTTAGTCCCTCTAATTTTTTTTACTCATTTTTAATTTCTCATTTATTTTTATTGCTCAAAATTAGTCTCAAATATAAAATTAATGAAGGACTAAAAATGGATAAAATATGGACTAATTTTGAACAATAAAGATAAACAAGGAATTGAAATTGAGAAAAAAATTTAGAGGGGCTAAATATATTAACAAAAAAAATTACCGAAGGACTAAAATTTTTCCAAAAAAAATTTAAAAGACTAAAATTTAAAATCTAAAAAATTTGATCTTAATCATCTTTTTCTTAATGTGTAAAGAGAGTAGTTTTATATGGTTGATAGAGATTTTCTTTTTACTACTTGCAAGGATAATACGTGAAATGTTTAGAAGTTATAAGATTGATTTAGTAGGAAAAGAAGAAGAGAGATTTCATTCCCATGTTAATAAAAAATTGATAATAAATAATTAATATTTATCAATAAAAAAGTAAATGAAATGATAGGACATAAAAGAGAGAATATTGATAATGTCTGCTGAGAGAATAAAAAGAGTAACGATCTTACTTCTAAGTTCTGTATTATATTCTAACTTTTCTTACATATGACAAGAAGATGTATTTTAATTAATTTCTTTTTTGTTTTCATAGTTAGTATTAGTATTAAAATGATAGTTTTATTTTATTAAAGTTTGTAAAAAAGAATGTTAAGGAACACATATATAATTGTGAGTAATAGATCTAGCTAGATACGAATATATAGATGCCCAAAGAGATTGACAATGGAGACTAATTAAAGTTGCGGCTACTTAAATATGAGTCTAAAGACAAAATATAAATGAATAATTTAATACATTATTCTAATCCTACCCATTTTCATCAATATGTTATCCCTTCAGTAATTGTAGTTCAAGCAATCAGGCCGTCATCCTCACCAAACTATTTTTGAATTTTCAAAATAGCAAAGGTTTGTTCCCATTCGTAGTTTGAATTAAGTTCAGAGTCTTGGAAGTTCTATATATTATTGATTTATTCATTGAAAGTGAAGAATTAATTACCTTCACGGGGAAGGAGTAGCGAGAAATGAGAATGGAGGTAGGTAGAGTAGAACTGAGAGGAATCGCGCGTGTACACCAAAAGGAAGATGCTTAAAATTCAAAAAACAAGAAAACAACAACTTTTTGTTCGTGTGTGCATACAAGCTAAACCATTTGCAAAGCAACAACCTTGAACATAATATTAACTTTTGTATTTTTCTTCTTTCCTTAATTAGCTTTTAAAACTGAAGTCTATATCTTATCCTTTCGCATCTTTCATCCTTGACTCCTACGACTATTGTAGTAACCTAGATAGATTCCCTAGTTCACAACTATGGGAGGCTTTTATTTTCACGATGATTATCTGACCCAAATGCGCACCTGTGTAAAAATTTCATTTAAGCACTTGTGTTAGTTATATATACTATACGTGCGTCCAGCGCATACATGTGTATGCTGTTAAAGTTATAACTTGTAACAGAATTCACAAAATATTTCCATCCCCTAACTTCTGGGTAAATAATGTAGGAAAATATGCCTCTTTTACACTTTTATTTTTTCTCATTTACGTCTTTCTTTTTTAATATAAAAGGGAAAGATCACCTTCACTTTTTCTTCTTAAAGCTTAATTACTATTTCACTCCCTAAATTTGGGAGTATATTTTTTTTATATCTGAAATTTAAAAATATTTTTTTTAGTCTCTAACATAATAATAAATTAATACTTTCTGGCAATTTTAAATACTTTGTGGTGGATTTTTATCACTTTGTAACAGTTTTCAAATACAATTCAAGTGGTTAAAAAATAAAAATTAAATTAAGGCAACTAAAAATCATCATAAAATATCAAGTTATTATGCCAGGAAATAAAAAAAAATATAAATTTCAAAATTTTAAAAAAAAAACATTTTTAAATTTCAAGGATTAAAATAACACATACCCAAATTGTGGAACTAACACAGTAATTAATTAAGTCTTTTTTTTAATAATTTCCATAATAGATAAGTATAAAATACTTATAACACTGATCGATGAAATAATTTGATGCTGAAAAACGGAGTATATTTTTTTGTCAACGCCACTTTATTGTTTTTAAAAATATTTCAGATATTGCAGTTAGCAATGTTGATTTCTTTAACATAGTGGCAGAAAGTGGATAAAGAAGAAGCATTTAAAAGGGGAAAAAAAGAGAGTAATTGTGTGCGTGCAACATTGTTAGACATAAAAAATTATAAAATGTTATAGTGTAATATTACTCAACTTTTTTTATAATTCTATTTTTTCATCTCCTTCATCATATTAACCGTTTTACGTGTGTTACATTTCTCTCTTTTTTTGTTTATCTTTATTGGTGTGAATTGATTAGCTGTGTCTGCTAACTATCAACAAATGATTTCCTTTAGGTAACTGACTTGAGGAAAGTAATTATGTTTCTTAATTGGATTTCTAGTCCACTCCACAGAGTTTCTAGTAATTAATGAATTGAAGTTTCTACGATAAGCTATTCTTATTTGAAATTGTGGAAAAAGAAAGTTATAAATGACTAAAAGTTGTCAAGAAAAAATGTAAAGAAAATTGTAAATGATTGAAAGGGTAAAGGAAATATGTAACTGCTAAAAGCGGTAAAGGAAAGTTATAAATGACTAAAAAACGATAATGGAAAAGCTATAAATAAAAGATAAATGACGGGAAAAGAGTAATTTGATTGATTTGGTTGTGGTCCTCTTTTACATTTGGGTTTGTCCTATTTATAAAGTTTTCCCGGCAAGCTGTTTACAAGGCACGCCAGTTATTTTCTAGCAACTATCCATGATCCTAGATTTTAGGATATCATGGATTACATGATTTTAACTTCCTAAATTGTGGTCCCACATTTGTTATTTTCTACTAACAACTTCTCATGCTTTTAGGAATCATGGATTTACATGCATTTGAACTTGGAAAAATTGCTTGCAAATGTCTTTCACGTTCAAGTACTCCTTTCGAGTCGACAAAAATTAATTGGCAATTGACACCAACAAAAATTAGTCGGCAGTTGTCTGCCAACAGAAAGTAACTGTTAGCCGTCAACTGACAAAAATAGTTGTTAGTCATAAGAAATGATTCTTAGTTGTTAGTCATTAGAAATGATTATTATAGTCTTCAATCATCTTTAACACTAAGACAGGCTAGAATCTATTGATCCATATTAGTCGATGATCATCTACTGAATTAGCTGTTAATTGACAATAAATGACTAGTCTCAATAACAAACTTCTTTGGTGTTAACACTTTCTTTATTAAATATGTACAATTTCTTTATTCTAATCTTATGTATAAATATAATTTCGTATTACTATATTAAGTTTAATCCTATACCCCCTTCTGTAGCTCTAACGTGCATAGTTCTGAGAGAAGTTTTATTTATACACAACATTTTTATATTAAATAAAAAACAAAATGAAGTTTCCATAATCAATGTCAAATGTTCATCACCAACTTGAGGTGAGGAATATTCACAATAGAATCTAGAATCTTCTATAGTTTCTTATAAGCCAAGCTTTGGTGTGGACACCTACAACAAATTCGATACCCAACTCAATATATAGAGAGAGGAAGATAAAATGTTTGTATGTACCTAGGATTTTTTTTTCAACTTACACTACAAGAAAAATGCCTTATACCTACAAACACATTTATCTACAGACATGAATTAGTGTAGGTAAACTTTAAAAATACTTTATTACCTACCATTGTTTAATGTAGGTTAAATTCAAAGACTTATACTTACAGTTTTTAGTATAGGTAAATCTTGATAAAATATAAAAAAAATTACCTACAACTATGTAGTGTAGGTAAAACCTTATTAAAACTTATACCTACAGCCAAATTGTAGGTAAAATAAAAAAGATTTTTACTTACAAATGGATGGATAGTGTAGATAAATTAATGGAATTTTAAGATACTACTAGTATTTAATTTGAATTAGGTGTTTACTCTTATTTTAATTGTCATTGTCAGCTTCTGCGCCCTCCTCTCCATCTCCTGCTACACCAAGTTCGCCGTCGACATGCCCGTCGTCGGCAGCGCCTTCAGCTACCTCCACATCACCTTTGGTTCGTGCTTTCCAATGCCGTCGTCGCTAGAGGCTTGAAGGCATACCTAGGCACCACAATCGGAATCTACTCCGCCAAATGGCGCCTCACGGTGCCGTCTCCTCCCAAAGGCTTTAACAAAATAGACTTCATTGTTGTCGTCGTCATTTTGCTCATCACTCTCGTCATCTGCTATAGGTTCTTTCCACAATTCTTACAATGAAGCTTCATTCTCAATCTTGAGACTCTTGTGTTATTAATTACAATATAAGCCTTAGGGTTTTCTCATTCCTATCTTTTACAAATTTGATTTTGATTTTTAGGTCATTTCATTTGTTTCTTACTTCAATTTCTATGGATGAATTTTTTCTTCGGAATAAATTAGATGTTATACAATTATAGTGGGATTATTATTATCATTATCATTATGATTTTGTTTTCAATATAATCAAAATCTTTATTGTCTTCACTGTTGTTCTTCTCTTCTTTTAATTCTGTGTAAATATCCTAACAATGTTGATATTGTCATTTATTTCTTTGTTGTTTGTCACACAAGCTGATGATAATTGGCAATTCCTTTTGACACTTCAATTGGTTAGATCATGGTCCCTTCCCTTGTGAGCGATTGTAGCTGGCTATCCCCTGTCTGATGCCTTCCAAGCCTTGAATGGGAAATAATTGACTGGTTGAATTATAATTGCATGTGTTTTGTTTCGGTGTACAGATTTTGTACTATAACACTGCTTGCCTTTTGGATTCATGTTTTTGCTAGTGGCAACATCCCATTTAGTCATACAAGGTTGAAATTCTCCTACAAGGCTAGTAATTTTGCTGAGAAAATATACCAGATTTTGATTTTGATTCTTTTAGCATGCAACTCTATATCAATGTTGATGCACTATAATACGACGTAGCTTAGGCATTTGAATGCTTTTTGAATCATTGTATTTGGCGTATTTGGTTTGGTAGTTAGTCAATTCAATGCATGGATTTTACGCAAAAAACATTAAAGTTTTCCTTTGTTTAATGCACGCCTACACAAACACACCTACACTAGAGATATATATCAGTTATGGCTTTGTGTTCAGTTTTTCTCAATCTTCATCTTCTGCTTTTTGTTTGTTTGACCATAGAAGCTTTAGTTGTGGCAAAGCCTTCAGTAGCTAGTTACCTTAACCAGGAGATACTGGCAAAGCAAGAAGCTGATAGAGTGCATGGATTACCTGGGCAGCCTCCGGTGAAGTTCAACAATTTGGTGGTTATATCACTATCAATGAAACTCAAGGAAGAGCACTGTTCTATTGGTTTTTCGAGGCCACTCACAAACTAGAACAAAAACTTGTTCTCTTATGGCTCAATGGAGGTACTTTTTTTTACTAACCCAGCTCTTCATGTATATATTTATATTGCAATCGTTTTTATTTAGTGTTCACTCTCATGACTAATACACGATAAGTTAACGAAAGGTAAGGGTAATTTCTAGTGAATTTATCTTTTAAATCTTATAGGCTGGTTTAATCTTTATCTTTTGATTTTAACATGTATTAAAATGAATAGAGAGAGATGAATTTTGTGATAATTTATGAAAATGAATGGAAGATAGTAGTTATTTCACACTTAAATTACAGGGATGCTGATTGTAATCAATCATTTAATTTTTCTTGATGTCAAGAATCACAAACCAAAAGGTCAGGAAGTGAGTGCAACAGGAGTAAACATTGATAATCACATGAATAAAGGCAGTGGCTGGATTAACTCAGCATAACAATGCAAAGCTTGTTGCTGATTCCAATTTTTCCAAGGCTAAACCAGAACATTCTTTTGGACTCACAATTCAAACCGCCAGAAGCTTCACAACTAGTTTCTGTCTTCACTATTTTATTCTTGTTTGGTTGCTCAAATTAAATGCATTGTTCTAATTTTTTAACATTGCTATTTTTCTTTGTAAGGAAAAACACACCCAACTCAATTTTTTTCTTTTGACGTCCACCCCAACCCAATTATGTGTGTTTAAGCTGTATTAGCAGTGTGATTTGTTATATTTTGTGAAAACTGGGAATTTAATTCTGTAATTATCTATTTGTGTACTGGACTGGCTTTATTGCAGAAGCAAAGGAGACACTCTCTTGTTTGGTTACTTCCTTTTCTCTCACTCTGGTGTCTTACAGATGAAAATGTATGTTTCTACCATTTTTGTTTGTTTTCAAAATTAATACACTAATTTCAATTGAACCTTTCTCTTTTATATTGGGATATGATTGATGTTTAATAGCTTTGTCACAGCTTAGAGGGAAATGTTGGTGCACTCACAAATTTTGAGGTCCTTGATTTCTTACGAGCTAAAGGAGCTTCAAAGGATCCAACAAGAGTTATTACCAAAGTAGCGCAATCTGAATACAAGGTTAGATTTTATTTTTCTAATAAATGGGAATACTTGTAAGTTTATTGGTAGATGAATGTGTTGTATATCTAGCAGGTTTATGATTATTTGGTTAACACTCCTGCCTCTATTCAAACAAGAGAGAGCATCAATGAGTTCTTGACAAGTGTTAAACAATATGACCTAGCAAAAGTTGAGGTTCTGAACATATTAAACATTGAGCCAGTTGCTGATTTTGAACTATACCCAGTAAGTATCAAAATTTTGATTTTCCCATTTATGTTACACCTAAGCATTTAGTTAGAAGTTTTTAGCTCTACAAATTTTTAGTTGTGACCACATTGTCTGCAATCCTTGAAGTTTTTGAATTTCTTTAAATAATTGACAACTTCTTTTTAACTTGTCAATTAATTAAAAATCCTTTTTTATATAGCTTTTAAAATATTTATTATTTCCTATTAAAAATATTTATTATTAAAATTAAAAAATTAAAATTTATCATAATTTATGATTTAATAATAATAATAATAATAATAAAATATAATCCCAGTATATATACATATTATTTTCTATTACTCTTTTTTAATGCAAAGCTATATAAAAAGGCATAGATATTGTATTAGTTGGTACATAGTATTTATATTGCTGTCTCACTTGACCAAATTTTATATTTGTTCACCAAACAGGTAAAGTAAATTATATCTTCCCCCGCTATTGTTGGTTTGTATTCAATGATGGTAGGTGATATATTACCAAACAGTTTTTGACAAGTCCACTTCTACCCTCTTTGTGGCTTCTGTAAGTTATATATCCCATCAAATTTGTTATGACGATCCACCACATGATTTTTAGTCATTTTTACTCATAACCTTCTGCTTGTTATGTTTTTGTTAGGATCAAGCTGGTAAGGTGCCTCTCTTTTGGGGAATCACAACTGATGGATACGTAGCATTTGCTGATGATGTAGATTTGCTTAAAGGTTCTTGTGGTAAGTCACTTGCTTCTTTCCCTCAAGGTGAGTTTCTTTTTGTTCCAGCATATCACAATCCTCAACATTTTGGCAACTATTTGTTCCAAGTGATCCCAGATTGGATCATTTCCTCCCTCCCCTTCAAGATGATGATAATTCATAATATGAGGATTTTTACATTGACGCTGTCTATGTTTTGTTTCTTTTTTGTCCCCCGGAATTGTAAGTATTCCCTCAGTATTGACATTGTTATTTTGTAAATTGTACAGGATGTTTCTACTGTACAGCAGTTGGAGGATTGAGATGCAATGAGAATCCAAAGAATAAGATTACTAAAATACCTGTTGAGGAAGAGGAAATCTGGGGTGCATTCTTCAAGGTAACGAGATGACATGAGTTTAAATATAATTACTGGTGCTGCTCTCAATTCTCTTTGCAGAATATTTTTTTCATTTGTTTAGAAAAGAGAATCAGTTATCAGTCCCAACAGTAATATAAGATTAATGTCAACTAAGACTGCATTAGGTACAAAGGGAAAATGTGAGGTCAAAGACAATAGAATAGAAGTTCATAAAAAGCCCACACATACAACGAAATTTCACTAAACGGAAGGTGTAGTGTCCAAAATGAATGGGTTAGACTAATTTAAACTTAAATCTTCATATTAGTTTTGAAGGTAATCTTAGAGCTTAAGAAGTTAGAGTTGAATATCCATTATGTAACTAGGATTGCCAGTTGCAACTAAATTTCACTGAGGAAATAACATTGTAAGTTCCTAAGAGCAAAATTATAATCTAAGCAAGTTCGGTTAGACTCTCATGTGGTTGACAAGTCTAGTTTAGGTGGTCCTTTTGGCCTTGGTTAACAAGAAAATCGAGTGTTAGGTGCAAAAATTGGAAAGCTCCACTACATATAATAGTGGTATTATTTATTTCAATATTGTTTTTTGCATTCATGGTTAGTTTGCTTATTTTTTCTATGCGGCTCTCTCCATTTATGAACTTTGAGACTTATATCTTATGATATATTTTGTCTATTTGATGCGATGAACTATCATGTGGAAGGGTCAGCAGTCCTTGCAGGCACAAAGTAAAAGATCCATTTTCAAATAGAGTACCGTGTGATGCATTAATGGAGTAATGTGTTTATGTGCTTGTGACGGTAAGGCTTGCATGCGGGGCCATGTAAATACCTTTAATGATAACTATGAGAAGAGTGCGACTAGTAGTAGAGTTTATTATGGTGTTCATTAGCTAGGATTTTCTCTGTTTCTCTTGTACAGTTGTGTTTTCTAATGTAATAAAAGATATGTTTCTGGCTTGAGATTCTCTAATATTGATTCTATGCAAAGTGTGTCCGTATAAGATGATTGGTAAGCTTCCAGCTAATAATAATCTAAGGAAAAATAGTACTTGGACACTCATGTTATAGCAAGGCAAGGTTAAGGAGGGCAGATTGCAATGCCAAGGTGCATCCCTAGTTACCAAACATGTCATAGCCTTTCTAGTTAGGCTCTCAAATTGGCACCCTAGAATTGTCTTCTTATTAGAGGTGTTCATGTTAAACATATTTACCTATAGTTGAAGATGATAAGTACATATTAAAGACTTTTACCTACAGTTAGGAGATGTAAGTAGAAGTTAATGACTTTTACCTACACACTATACATAGTAGGTAAAACCTATAGTGACAGACAATTAGCCATCATTATACATCTCCTCAAAGTTGACGGAAGAAACGTTCGTAGGAAAAAATCTATCATACATTTACCTACGGATTTTTTATTTATAGTGACAGTTTTTGTCTGTGTATATAGGTCATTTTTTTATAGTGTTATTAATAAGGCTAAGTACATATTAAATACTTTTACCTACAGTTAGAAGATGTAAGTAGAAGTTAATGACTTTTACCTATACATTATACATAGTAGATAAAACCTATAGTGATAGACAATTAGTCGTCATTATACACCTCCTCAAAATTGACGGAAGAAACGTCCGTAGGAAAAAGTCTATCATACATTTACCTACAGATTTTTTATTTATAGTGACAGTTTTTGTCCGTAGGTATAAGTCTTTTTTTTTTATAGTTATTAATAAGGCTAAGGTCACAACAAGTGTATCAATTGTACAAGTAATAAAGTGAAATATGAGTTGTCGCATAGTGGAGATTGTGGTTTAATAATTATGCAATTAATTAATCACTATATAGATTCCAAAACTTAAACATAATTGATTTTTGAGAGTTTTAGGATTTAGCAAAAGAATAAAGAACACAATTAAAAAATTTTACACTACAATAAAACGTAAAAGTAGTCATCAGCCCTGAGTCCCTGACACCAACACGAAGCTTACGCAAGAATTTTTTTAAAACCAACAATTTAGCATTAGCAAAAAATAAACTCTAATTTGAAGTTAGAATTGCATTTGCATCAACAAACAACGATATTTAACATAATGTCAACTACGTGGCATTTAATGTTGACGAGTGATTTGATCGTTTTAAAGTAGCAACAAGTTAGCCGATGCTTATAAGATATTTATTTTGCATAGTAAAGCTATTTCAAAATGGTTTAGCACATTAATGCATGATTAATGTAATTGCTGAAGCAACATATGAATAAATAAAATAACACACTTTCTCTTGCCATCATTTTTCCTTCACCCTTTGTCATCCTGCTCCCTGGTCATACTACCATACTTTGTTTCGTCCCTATTCATTCTCCTTCATATCACACATCCCAAATTGTCCGACTCCCCTACCATGCAACTAGGGGTTGGAATAAGTCAGGTCAGGCCAGACTTTGTAAGGTCTGAGCCTAACTTACGATGAATCTTTGAGGTCTGAGCCTGACCTATAGCCTATCAAAAACTTTTATTTTGGCTCGGTCTGACCTGATAGCCTTTTTAAAAGCTTTCTTCACAATAAATATTTAATATTTTATGGAGTAGGAATGTAATAGGAAAGTTAAAGAAAAAGGAAAGTCAATCAAAATAATGAGGAATAAAAGGACAGATGATTCACACCTAAATTGTAATTAAAGTCCTTGATTATAGGAAGTTATGGAGCAATAATGTGTAATCAAAGTCTGATAGTTTTAAAAAAAAATTAATTGTATCCAAAAAATAATATATATATATATATATATATATATATATATATATATATATATATATATATATATATATATATATATATATATATATATATAAAGCTTATAAGGCTTTTTAATAAGTCTAAGTCTGATCTATTTAATTTAATAGGCTTTTAAAAAAGTATGAGCCTAACCTTTTAATTAAATAGATCAGTTCAGGCCAGACTATATATAGGTCAGGTCGTAGACCCCTGTAGGTCGGCCTGACCTATTCCCACCCCTACATGCAACCTAACACGCCAACCACCACCGTGCTCCAATGCTCCACCATCGCGCCAGGTTAGTTTCTATGCCCACTATTTGCCTTTCTTTAATTAATTTTAATATCAATGTGTAAAGCCCTAATTGTGTAGGTTCTTCACTGTGCCATTGCAGGTATTCCCCGACACCACTTTAGATTCTTCATCGCGCCACCACCCTGTCTTATTTCACCATGTCACCATCGTAGATATTGTGTTAGTTTGTTGCATTATTATGTTCTAAGGGCAATCGCAAATTTATAGAAGTGAGGTCATTTTAAAAAAAATTATAAAAATGGATAAATTTTAAAAATATTATAGGCAATAGATATGTCGTGTTTTAAAACATGAATTTAGAATGTTATAAATTTTTTATAAAAAAATATTGTTTTGAATCACAACTTTAGCATTTTTTTAAAAATATAAATACTTGAAGTCGTGATCCAAAATATCACTTTATTATTTTTTTGAATACATAATGCTTAAAGTTGTGATTCAAAACACGATTTCAGTTTTTTTTAATTACAGTTATAATGTTTTAAAACATGATTTCTTTATATGAAATTATATTTTAAAATATGACTTATCCATAATATGTAATATTTTTAAAATCTATCGTTGTTGTAATTTTTTTTAAATTACCCTGCTCCTCCTCTAAATTTGTCAAGGGTATTTCATATATATATATATATATATATATATATATATATATATATATATATATATATATATATATAATTTAAAAATAAAATTAAATATTTAAATGCTTCAATTGCCTTTTATTACTTTAACATTACGCTGATTTTTTAAAGTTATTTAATTGTGATAATCGGTACGGAACCACATTGAGTGAAAGAGCGAGGGACAGTTGTCCCCCCTAACACAAAAGATGCGTTCCATATACAGTAGTAATAACATCATATTTTTGTCCCTCTGCCCCCTAAATACAGAAGATATGTTCAATATATAATAATTGTATTATCTTTCTGCCCCTTCTTTTTCTTATCGCTTGTAAATTCTCATCTTTAACGTAAAAAATCCTAAATTCCCATCTCCTATATTTCTGCCACAATCACATATAAGAATGGTATTATATTCTTTCTATCAATTACTTATTTTACATACAAAAATTTTCTAAAGTCAAAATTTAAAAAATAATAATTTTACAAGCATGTGATGTTTATAAAAAAAAGATATACGTTATATTGATTATAAATTTTATACTTAGATATGTTTTTATTCTTTGTAAAATAATGAGTTTAGATTTTAATGCTTGTAAACTTTTTTAATCTCTCAAAAATCTAAAATTATTATTTTTTTTATCAATATTTGGAATTACAATTGAAGTATGACAACTAATTTTTTTTTTCATTCTTTGAGAAAAAAAGATAATAATTTTTATCTATCTCATCCTATTCCTTTATCATAAATTTCAAAGTTTTTACTACAAACTTGTATTCAGGTAGTTATATTTATTTTCATATGATATATAACTTTTTTTTTATTAAACTTAATTTTAGATCATTATTAATAGTAAAATTTGGTTATTACTAATTTTGTTGTGAAGAATGAATATTTATAAGAATTTGAGTTGAGCTTATTGAACAGTAATAAAATCAAACTTATAGAAGTTGACTAGTACTTTTTATTTTTTTATTTTTTTAGGTTCTTTATCCATTGTTATCCCATTAATTTGCATGAATTTTATTTTCAAAAGTTATGGTTATGAAATGATGAATGTGAATATAAATTCAAGAAGACTGGGGATTTGAGTTAGGTGAATGGTTTGAGTGGTGGAGTCTACTAAATGTGATCACAAGTCCACAATCCTTCTTAGGTAAACCTTGAACCTTGAAGACTTCCTTACATGTTCATCTCCAAACACCATCTTCATCCTCACATTCTATAAGTTCCACCACTCAAACCAACCACCACAACTTGAATCCTTGTCCAAACTCATTTTTCCAAAATTGCTGATTTTGGTCGTATGACCAATGTGGATAAACAACGTAGATAAGGTCGAACAAAATAAAAAAGAGAGAACCACAAAATTAATCTTTGTATCAATTCTTGTCTTGTTCAATAAATTCAAAATCCTATATAAATGCTTGTTAAAACAAAAAGTTCAAGAGTTATTTTAGTCCTTCTAGCTAGATGAATACTAATAAGAAAAACACTTTTCAAAATAACTTTGTATGATCTAGCAGGAAAAACAAACCTTGCTAACCCCAAAGAAAAAGAATTCCCCATGTGACATATCACTTCCTTTCATCATGATGTTTCATTCATGAAGCAAAATTTAACCTTTTAACGGATTACGGTATTTGAATTAAACCATCAGTTACAAAGCAAGTTTACATGCTTCACATGGTTCTGAAGATGATGTTAATACTTCCTCATGTGCCCACGGTTTGTCTAATTCATCAGGTGCCGGCACTAGTGCGAATGCCTCTTCATATTTTTCAGGTTCCAACGCTTCACCAACATCCTCGATCCACTGCCAGCTCGATCTGTTGCTAACGCTTCCTCATCTTCCTCAGGTGCCCACGCTAGAGGGAATGCTTCCTCAACTTACTTAGGCGCCAATGCTGCCACCGTCTGACATTCAGAACACTAAACTTCTCCGGTGTCAGTCCAAGCAACATTCAAGTCTATTTTCATTGGCATTTTTAGAGCAAGAATGAAGAAAAACATTTTTTTTACTGTTCTTTCCTAAAGCCAGTTCTAATTTACGGTAATAAATTTACCCTCTCAATCAATTATAAATAATCATTAATATATTTTTTAAGATAATTATTATAAAAATTAATAAACTTAAAATACATGATTAAATAATATTATAAAAATATTTTACATTATTGATGCATAAAATAATAACTCTTAAATGTTTTTCATATTTTTACATGATAATTTTTAGTAAAGATTTTTGTTTTTGTTTTTTAAGGTATATAATCACTATCATTAAAAATCTTATATGTTTCTGGGAAAATCATTAAAGTGATAAAAGGTATTTTTTAAGATTTTTTTTTATCATACATAAACTTTTTAAACTTGTTAAAATTAAGTTATTCATTTAATTATAAGAATTTTTTAACACTGTAAATTACTATTATTTTTTAAAATAATTTAAATAAAAAACATTATATTAAAATGACTTTGCACTTAACGTATTAAAATATAAAAATGTTTAAAACAAATATAATGATATTAATAAGTAATTTACAATCAATTATTAAAAAAACAAATTGTCAAATAATTCTTTTTTTTTTCTTTGGTCTTCAAAGTATATAGTTAGTATCTTTATACTTATATGACAAGAATATTCACATACTACCATAATCAGTTCTTTCTTACTTCATTCTTTTTTTCTATTTTTTTTATCATGAACACCTTTTTCTTCATTCTTATCTCTATTTTATTGTATTTTTCTTGTTAAATTATAGTAGTAGCATGTATCACAATTCTTATTTTTTATTTATCTTTTTTATTCCTCTCTTTCTTTTATTTCCCGCGTTCCATAAAATGGATAGCCATTTTTCCCCCTTTATTATGCTAAGACAGTAGCAAAAGTTGGCTCATGTCAACAACCTTCCTAATCATTGGACACACGTGGCCACTCACACCTAATTACACCTTCGCACGTGTATAATGTGATTCCTACTGGTATTTTATTATTAGAAAGATCTTTGACTACAAACTACACTCATCCAAGTGTATTTGTTAACAAATAGTATTGTTTGTTACTCCATAATTAACTTCATAAATAACACCTTAATTAAAAGTTAAAACTAATTAAAATCTAAATGAAATGATAAACAAAGTAATGTAAAATAATAATGTGAATATATTAGGGGTGTTTGATTTGACTGTTTTTTTTTTCATTTTCACTGGAAATAGAAAATGATGATAAAAATGTGTTTGGTTAGATTTTTGAAAATATTTTTTAGTGAAAATGAAAACAAGAAACAACTAAAAAATAAAAATAATAAAAATCTCGTTTTCAGTAGAAACTTCATTTTGGGTAAAATAAAAATGCGATTACAAAGAATGTAATTTTAAATAAATCTAAAAATACAAAAAAATAAGAAGTCAATATATAATAAATTTTCATTGTTTTTATTTCCTGAAAAAAAAAACAAGTCAAATCAAACATATTTTTAGAATTCTAATCTTTTAAAAATAAAAACAGTTTTTAAAAAATAAAAACAAAAAATAAAAATACAAATCAATCATACCCTTAATTTTTACTTTTTTATTCTATAATAATACGTCTTATAAAGAAGAGGGAAAAAAAGAGGAAAAAGAGCTAGAACAGATAAGAGTTGAAAAACATTACAATATATTAAAGTCGTATATTATTCATGATATGTATCTTACAATTTAACTAAGTGAGCTGACTTAACAGGATGATGATATGCATATAACTTTATTCATATTCACAAATCTCTTCAACAAAATATTTAAAAACTATTATTTAGACAGTGGTGAATTACGATTTGAACTTTGGTTGAGAGAGACGTTCAAATTTAAATATCCGATTATGTTTGTTCAACAAGATTATGACCTATACAGAATATATACTTACGGGGAAAAAAGCATCGATGACCCTTATAAGTGAAAGCTCTATATTTATATCTTTAGAAAAAAATCATTAAATAAAAAATAAACCTACTAAAAATTGTAATTTACGTTCGGTCAATTGTAAAATATATAATCAACATTCCTATTACCTCTCGTCCTATTTATGAGAAATATGTGCTAATATATTTATTCAATCTCATATTTCTTATAAATAAGACAAAAAAAAAATTATAATATAGTAAACATTGGATGCACGTTTAGCCAATATAACGCACATCACATTAATATTTTACATCTATTCTTTCTTTTTATTAAATTATATCACTTATTTAATTTACTCTTCTCTCTCTTCTATCTTTTTTTTTTCTTTCTAAAGATATCAAATAGCATGTGGATCTTCGTACATCTTTAATTAGAATAACCAGCTCTTATGTTTTATTTTTACCAGATATAAAAAGATAAATAGATACTCTCAATGCCATTGTGATGATAAAAAATAAAATGTGCTAACCAGATGTTTAAATTTAAAAAATATTTAAGTACCATTACTCAACTAAAAATACATATACTTAAATACTTCAAATGCTAGTAGACATATAGAGAAAGAGAGAAAAAATAGGAAAATATAAATATGATAGATATTATGATGTGATATGAAAAAAAAACATTAATAAAATGTTTAAAATAATGAGTTAATATTAAAATAAGCTTGTATAGAAGTCGAAACCAGATACACCCAGTAATCAGTGTTTAGTTTTACCTTCATGGCCAAGCTTAGAAATTCAAACTTTAGAGGTAAGCATGGGAACCCTACGTCCCTACCCGAACCTAAAGAGGCCCCACATCCATAGTGGCAAATGACTCAAAAGCCATGCAATGTACACTGTTGTGCTTCTAACCAAAACATGAACACCCCTACAAACGCCCTAAATTACAACATTTGCCCCCAGAAACTCAAGCATAAATAACGTCCCCCTACACCACATTTCTTCCCTTTCTCCCTCCTCTCCTCCATCACCTCTAGTTTCAGAAAACCCCCGTCACTCTGCTCCCTTAATTAATTAGCCACCATGCTCTCCGCCCTCACTCCTTCCGACCCCTTCTCTCCCTTCTCCCCCTTCTCCGCCGGCTTCACGCCGTGGGATGACAACGACGATTCCCACGCCCTCTTCTCCCCCAAACCGGTCTCTGCTTCTAGCTCCGCCTCTGACTATAAATCCGAACCGAACCCAACCGAACACGTATGCGCCTCGTCCTCGGTGATGATGGACGAGCGGAAACGGCGCCGCATGATATCGAACCGGGAATCGGCCCGCAGGTCCAGGATGCGGAAACAGAGACACCTGGAGAATCTTCGGAACCAGTTGAACAAGTGCAGGGTCGAAAACCGGGAACTCGGTAACCGGTTGCAGTTCTTCCTGCACCACCTGAACCGCCTCCGAACCGAAAACGAATGGCTCCGCTCCGAGCGAACCCTGCTACGCCAAAAAGTCGCCAATTTAACACAAATTTTGATTTTCCAACAATTCCAAACCACCTTCTCCCCTGCTGCATGGACCACATGCACCAACAACAACACCACCTCGCTCATGACAATTAATCAAGTTAATTAATTAAATAATATATATATATATATATATATATATATATATATATATATATATATATATATATATATATATATATAAAATAAGGTCTTGGTAAAAACTCTAAGAGGCCTAAGGTGTCCTATGTAATTATCATTAAAAGTTTAGATAAAGAGATATATTCTAGATGGTAAAGGGTGGGATTTTTGGAAAAATATTAGGCCTGGTTTTGGAAAATATTAGTTCATTTTTTTCAAAACCATAAGGGTTATTATATATTACCGATTATAATATATTTGTGTAAAATAGTAGCTTTTTCTTTTTTTGTTATTCTGGTATACGATTTACTTATTTTTTTAGTTGTTAACTCGTGATAGCTTCTTTATCAAAATCGCTTCCCTGACTTTCTTTATCATGCACGACTCATACTGGTGCTTCAGAGTCCAAATTAAGTCAAAACTAATGTTAAATCAAACTCACTAATTAACAATATACTCCTATATTTTTACAACTACAGCAGTTAATGATAACATACCGAGAAAGGAACGAAGGAAAAAAAATGGAAACTAAGTCTGATCAATGCAGGTAAAAAATTCGTACAAAGTATGAATAAATAATATATACCACCGACATAGTAAAAGTAAAAAAAAAGGTATTGCTTGTAACCGCAGTCCTTCTGTTTCATTTTTATTTGGGCCGATGATACAATAATACTATATCATATTATTTGCTGGCGAACGATAGAAGCGAAAATAATTGGTCAAGCCATGAATTCCATATGATCGTCCCCTTCTAATGAAGTTTAATTAGGGTTTTGGATGAAGAAAGAGTTATATATATATATATATATATATATATATATATATATATATATATATATATATATATATATATATATATATATATATATCAAAATAAGGTTTGAATTATTCAAATTGTTTATCACTTGGTTGATTCCAGAAGGTCATAATAGAATTTTTTTTAAAGAAAATTAAAAATAGGATTTTCGCATTTCTTTTTAAATAAATTTTACTATAAATAATCTGATAGTATATCATTAATTAATAGTTCTTTTCACGGACAATAATTTTTTAAATTAAATTATTTTGTGAACAATGGGTCTTTATACACGGGAATTCAAATGAAGATCAACATTGTCTTCCAAAAACTATATGAGGAAAATATGTCCGTAGCTTTACTAGGGCAACGAATACGTCACTTTCTTTAATCTAAGTACAAACTCAATCCCTCTCTCTTCTTTTTTCTTTCTAAGAGAATAAGTTGATTGGTTTTGGATTAAGTGCAATTAAGATGGGAACTTTAGCCTATATAGTAATATAAAGTGATTGATGACTTTGTGCACAAGATTTTGGTGAGCAGAGGGGCCACAGGTTATTATCAAAGACAACCCAATCACTGGTCTACAAACAAAGTGCACTCGTCACTCCCAATTTGATTATCTTACAGTGTATATAATTATTGATCGACCTCCATAATTTTGTAAAAACAGAGACTCACCTCATCTCCAACTTCTTAATTTTTTGTATTTTTTAATCCTTCTATGCAGTCTCTACAATATATGTGTATATTCCAGTAATAGATATTCAATGTATATAGATGACACATCCCATAAGATCGGAATGGCTGATTAATTTTTATATTTTTTATTGATCAATATTAGTTATTAATTTTTATTAGTAAAAGAGATTTGGATTTATGAGTGTTTTCTCTCCATTCTCCCTTTGTTATCTTCATTATGTAAAATTTATCTAAATTATGAAACTTATATAATTTCAATGAACATATCTTAAGAGAGAAACAAAAGAGTGTAATCAAAAGTGATCAATATATTAAATAAAATTTGAGAAGTTGAATGTGTTATTGAAGAAATTTATTTTGATAGAAGTTGAATGTGTTATTGAAGAAACATTTATAAAAGAAGTTACATGAAAACATCAAATAATATTAAATTTGTATATTTAGAAATATTATTGTACACATGTCAAAATCATAGATTTCCACCATTAGTATTTAAAGTTTATAAATAAGACTTATGATTGCCAATTTTTTGTGAATTAAATTATTATCATTTAACTCTTCAAACACCAACAATGTAACACATTAAAATTGACTACCGATTTAGAAGGTCATAATGTATGTATTTATTTCCACTTTTTATGAATTTATTTTTCTTTATTTTATTGCATCTTTTAAAATCTTTTACTTTTTCAATTTCATTTCTTATTGAAACTTTTACTTTTTCAATATTTATTTCTAGTGACGGTTGAGATCACTATCGAAAGATAATAATTATCAAAATTAAATTTAAAATCAAAAATACTATTACAAAATTTACTTAAAATAATCTTACAAACCATTATATGATATTACTATAATTATCTATGAATATTTTTATCGAAATTATTATTATTATATATATTAAGTGTTAAACAATTCTCTGATTAGTTAAAAATTATAAACTTATTTGTTTGATTAAAAAAAACTTACAATTAAACATGAATTTTATATCTCATCTTTAAATATTTATTTATTAATAGAATCATTTAGAAAAAATTACTCAATTATTATAATAATATATTCTTTTTGAAGAATAAGTATAATTTTTACGATTAACACCCTCCAATCATCCAATTAACCTTATAATTCATCTTATTAATCTTTTTATATAATACATAAGCAATCTCCTCCCTTAGATTATAAAATGGAATGACGCCAGTGAATTATATTGAAAAAATAAACATCATTTAAATCATCCTTAATATTTTAGGATCATCAGGAAGAGGTTTCTTCGGCTAATGATCCTCCCTCTCTCAGTCAATGTAGTCACCAAAATAAAAAATTGGACATGTATACTTTTACCTTTCACAATGAAAATGACTGTAACTGATGTCATACATGAATCTTAATAGTATTTTAATTCATTTTTGGAAAATGGATTGGTTTGATCAATTTATACTGTCCATTCTAACACACGCATGATTAGTGTTTTTTGTTTTTAGGCATACGAAAACAAGACTTTTATCAAATGGCTTTATTGATTATTAGTATTGATAACATGCATATGCAGTACTGTTTTATGCTTCAAGAAAAATAGGAGTTAATTATATTAATTTTATTCATACTTTTTGTAACATCTTTTTAATAATTTATTATTGTTTTCGATCTCCATTTATTCTTTTCATTACATTTTAGATTATCCCACACTTATTTCTCTTCACTTAATATTCCTCTCTTAGTTGCAAAAAGAAATAATAGAAAAGTTAGAAATAAATTTTCTCGAACTATAGCTTCTTAATTATGTTAACTTTTACTCTTACAATATATTAATATTCTGTCTGTCACCATTCAAATTATCGAGGGTAATGCACCGAGTTACGTCTACATGTTTAGTTTTTTTATTTTTCTCAACTTGTCTATACTTATTGTTAAAACTTTTGATTGAAATTTCAGAAACTTATTCAAGTTTCTAGAATTATTTTCATGACATCATTTAAAATTATATTATTCACCTAATAAATATGTGCATCGTTCTTGTTTAAAAGATAACCCAAAGAGTCTTCACATAATTGATCCTCAGTTTTAAAATAAAAACCTGATGGTGCCAAAAACATATACTTCCTTCAATTAGAAATTAAGAATTAAGCAGTCACGATCTCTTGGGTTAGGTGTAGGTTACAATTTTCTCTCAAATTTTTTCTCTCCAATATTTCCATTTGAATTTCCACAAAAAGAAAAAAAAAAGATGAATTCCACATTTTTAACAGTTAGCAAGATACATTCTAACTTAATTATTTCTATTAAATGAAATAAAAAAAAAACCCCATAATTTTTGTGTCTTTCGAGTTTTAATATAGGTTTATTATGAGAACGAGTGTTTTCCAACTTTGTCTTGGCTTGGTTGCGTCTTTACTTCCTTAATAATTCACCTCCAAGTTGAATGGTTAGTTATCATATAGAACTTTGAAATATCTTCGATGACCAAATCAAGAATAGCAGCGACACATTTGATTTCTAAGAAGATTGGAGAGGGGATTCATTACTTTAACCTGGAGGTTTAATTAAAGTGGAAATTCAGAAAGGATATGATTTTTTTTAAAGAGAAATAAAATGAATTATTTTTTCTGAGTATATTAATATAGAGTTAATTTATTTCCATTTTATCATCAGCTAAGCTACGCGGCCTCGCCCATCCCGAATTCTAGAAGATGATAGGAATAAGCTTTAGACCAACAAAATCTAACGATTTCATTAGAAGGTATAATTAAAGGAATCATATGTAGATCCTTAGGGAATCATAAGATGAGCATATATATATATATATATATATATATATATATATATATATATATATATATATATATATATTATATTTATATCTATTGATCTCTTTGTTGCATATGGTAAAAAAAAAGTATCAAATATTCATTTAACAAATAAAAAATATTTGATAAAGCACACTTCAAATACTAGTTCATTTTTTTTAAGGAAAAGAAGATATTGAAATAATTAATGCATTAAAATATTTCTAAATAAATATAGTGGCCCATACATATAGGCACTGCATGACGGGTTGGAGGCTAACTTTGAAGCCCAATACTGGCCCTGTCCCTTTCAGCCAATCAAGTGGGTTTTGTATGGCTCACTATTGTGGATTTTTGCTTTAAATTAATCCGAAAGTTGGTAGTTCATTTTGTCATTATAGAACTATCACAATGATAGTGTTGATTAATAAACCGAAAAACATCGCTTTCTAGATTGATTGTGGCATGGAGAGGGCTTTATTAGAGGCACGAATTAGTTCGAATGAAATAAAATAATAATATATCAAATAAGCATGAAGTAGCACAGTATATATGAGAGCATGTGATTGTGACCCAAAGGGTAAGAACAGGGAGAGCTGGACAAATATATCGTCGACGTAAAGCCAAAAGGAAAGAAAAAATAAGTTAGTAACCTTTTAAATTTATGTTGAACGTAGCTTAAAAATAAAAGAAAATAGTAAATAAATTTTTTAAATAAAAAAGTTAAATTAAATTTTTATTTCTTTTTGTGATAAGATTTATATTTGTATAGTTATCTTTGTTATGTTTGGATGCCACAGCAGAACGAGAAACAGAGAACCAACTCATAAAAATTAAAGTTTAATATATATATATATATATATATTGATAGTGTAAAATAATTTTTTTATATTATCTTTTAATTATAAATTATTATTTAAATTATTTTAAAAATAAATAAATTTATTATAATGAGTTATGATTTGAATGATGATGTAAATTTTTTTACATGTGTAACTCTTTTCTCTAAAAATAAACAATGCAAATGTATATACTACTACTATTAATGAGTGAGCTACTTACGCGTCCTAGCTAGTAAAGAATGCCTTAATCATTACGTCTTATATACCTCATAATTTTGAGATCCTCTCCCTAATTTGAGGAACTTGCTTTAATGATTCTCATGGAGATCTTCTCGTGGAACAAGAGTATATTCCTGACTCAAGTATTGGGGGACTATAAGGAACAGGATGGATGTCGACTAAAAGAAGATCTTATAGAAAATCAGTGTAACCAACGAGAAGGACATTTTCAACTTAATTCTTGTACTTTATGTAAAGCTCTTGCACAATACATATTGTCCTAATCTATAATCAATCAAAGCTTGATAAGTTTGCAATATTGTCAATGGTGCGCTATTTTATTTTATCAGAATCTGTATATTAGAAAATGAAATACAAAGAGTATCTAACCTTGTAATTAAATACACATTAATACAACATCCTACAAATTATAATCAACGACGCACAAATATGAAACATTACCCTTTTATACACCCTGAAGGGTTTAAACACCATTCCCGAAAGAAGCCTTCAGATATCCCTTGGCTGGGATGGAAGTCTAGCTGTTAGCGATGTAAGTAAAATTTTCTAAATATGAAAATTGAATAGAATGAAAGAACATAATATTGAAGTTATCTTCGAATGGCAATCGAAAAGAACATAGATTGGTTTGGTTTGATGATAAATCAAAGAGACAAAACTTGAAAGATGAAGACTATCTCTGAAAATAAAGTGTTAAAGTTACATGCTGCTCAAAAAGATAAAGAAAAGATCATCGAAAAACATGTTGTTTTGACCAAATGCACGAAGATGGTTACCAATGGTTTTCCGATAGAGAATGCGAAGATACATGTGTTAGCATCATAGATAGTTATTTTGAATAAATTATACGAATCATATAAGTTGGTTGTTGAGTTGAATTAAAATATAAAATAGGCACAACGGTGATCATTTTTTCTTGATTACGAAGATCACACAAATACCTCTACACCAACACGTTGCACAAGGAAAATGACTACTGGTTACCAGGAACACGTGTATGTTTGAACCCATACTTTGATGTAATCTACAATTTGTCATTATTATTTATTTGATCAACTTACATTTCATGCAATTCTCTTCTTCTAAATTTCTTCTTGAAACTCAAACTTATTTACTTTCTATTCTTTACTTTTAGCAATTTTCATATTCTTCCGCACTTTAATTTCAATTTAAATTTCAAGCATTTTACATTTTTGTCATTTTTATCTTTGATTGCATTTAAATTTGATTTAATTTCAAAGCACTTTATTTTACAAGTCTTTTGATCTAATTTCATTGTAACTTTATTTCTTTTGATTGAATTTGATTATATTTACTTGTTTCAGAAAAACATATGCATTATCAAAAAACTATAAACTTACTAAAAATTATTTTTGTGATATTGATCAAAAATTTATTTTTGATCTATAACATATTAATCTATTGATTATTAGAAACCATTTATGTTACAAGTTATAATCATCAAAATAATTGTTTTCGATAACAATGCAATACTATATGATTATATCAAAATCTCACGTGTGTTCAACTGATCTCATAATTCATTTAATTAAAAGTTATACTAACTACTAATTTGAATAAAAAGAACTTACAATTGCGATTCTGTCACACTAGATAAAATAAGTTGTTTGTGATTGATAAGAATCAAGGGTGGAAACAATATTATATTTTGAATATTTAAACAAATTTTCATCGTAAATAAATTGGCACGCCCTGTGGGACAATGTTGTCATTTCACAAAATAAAGTAGTTTAAAGGAAGATGGTTTATGAGATTAAGAAGTGGTAGAATTGAATATACCAATGAAAATAATAATTCGACAAGATCTACGAGTCATCGATTAATGAGTAATAATAACAAAACAATGGAGCTGCTGGCACGATAAGGGTACAAGTTAGTAGTGTAGCGATTATAGCCCCTATAATGAACGAGTCAAATGTAACACCATCGATGAATGCCTCAGATGCTACAAATTCGATACATAAGGAAGAGGCCCTTATAAAGAACTACTGTTTTGAATCCATTAGTTCAAACTACTAATGATTGATTTCGATTGTTGGCTAAACTAATGACTCAAATAGGGGATGTTATGGCCATCCCTCGAATAGAACCTTAGAATGTAAACCTTGCTCAAAATGCTATAACACTAGGGAGCATTATTACCAGCAATGACCAAAATAATATAATACAACAACCTCAAAGAGGGGGAAATAAAGGAGGACCAATACTGGTAAATCAAAATCAAGATGCATATTTGCTTCTGCAAAGGCTTCGAGACAATGCAATGATAAGAGTACATGGGGTGTAGCTTTAACAATTACATGAACTGGCAGCCAAACAATCAATATCCTCAATACTTAAAATCAAGTAATCGAACAAGTTCTGAATCAACATGGTTTCAAAATGGGCTATATGAATCAACATTATTTTGTGTAAGCCTTTCCTAGTTTTATATTACAAATTGAATTACCTAGAGGCCATAAAATACCTAAATTTTCTAAGTTCTTTGGGGAAATTGGGGAATCAACTACTGAACACATACCTAGGTATCAGATGGATTATGGAGACATAACAACAAATGAATATTTGAGGATGAAATATTTCCCTAGTTCTCTTACAAAAAATGCATTTACTTGGTTCACAACCTTAACCCTTAATTTGATCTATAATTGGCCTCAATTAGAAAGAATTTTCCGTAAACAATTCTTCCAAAATATGAATTGGTTCGAAGAGATATAATATGGAATCTATTGATGATTACCTCAACACATTTAGGCAATTAAAAACTAGATGTTTCACACAACTCCCAAAACACAAATTGGTTTGAATGGTTGTTGGTGGCCTTGAATATTTTATTAGAAAGGAATTGGTAAATCAAAAACTTAGAGACATGGCTCATTTGGTTGATAAGGTTTGAAGGATTGAGCAGTTGAAATTCAAAAAAGAAAGAAATGGGAAATTCGATAAGTTTCCTTAGAAAGATAATGTGTCATTTATAGATGTAAATGATAACAATGCTACAAAAGAATTCAATGTGAATCAAGATTATGATGTTTTATTCGAAGGAAGTGAAACAAATCTAGTAGAATTGAAACCTAGACCTATGTATGCCAATTATTGAAACCTGGTGAGGTAAAATATAAGATGTCAAATAAAACTTATAGTTTTGATGTATCTAAAACAAACAAGATTTTTGACATTTTATTGAAAGATAAGAAAATTATTTTAAGTGATGTTCTCAAATTTCCCACTACTGAATAAAGGAAAGGTAGGAAATATCGTATATTTCGTCATACATATGATCATTGAACTAACAATTGTATTCGATTTAGGGATATGATCTAGGATGCTATCAAGGACAAACATCAGAAGTTCGAAGAAAGTCCTATGAAAGTAGATACTGACCTGTTCCAAAATCAAGTCACATTTGTTGAACCTGTACAAATTATGATGGTCGACATTATTGAGGATGTCAACTCAAGGCACATTAGAACTCTAATTGCTGAGGAGAACGCAAACAAGGATTTGGATTAATTTGAGAACATGGTCGAAGGCGTATTTCCTCAAGTGAAGATACTTTGGCTGAATTTCGAAAAAGATGATGAAACTCAGTAAACCAAGAGGGGATGAATTGGTTTTCAAAACAAAATATACTTTAAAAAATAGAGTTACAAAAAAAACTTTTATATAGATCGTATCACAAAACAAATATGAATTAAATGTAATCAATACTTAATCAATCATTCCTTAAACATGATCCTTCATTAACATCCTTTCTTTCACTATCAAAAAACTTGAATCTTTGTGAAAAACTTGTTTAATACTCAAAAGACTTGATTAAAACTTGAATGAGTTGATTAAAACTTGAATGAATAAAAAATATTAGAACAAGAGAAGAAAGATACAATCTTTTATACTGGTTCATTGTCTATTTCTAGAGAAGCTAATCCAGTTATCTAATCATAACCTGAATTAGATTTCCACTATGCATCAAGAATCCTTACAAGCAATCACAACCAATCTACAATTCACACCCCGAAAAAAGATACTAAGGCACTCAACACTAGGGTCCTTTCTGAATATAAGCCTAAGAAAACCCTACTCTTAGCCCAAACTAGAAAACCCTATTCTAGCATGTTGTAAGCAATTCACACATAAAAACAAAGACTGTGTAAATATCATACACAAGAAAAACCAAGTAGAAGAGATACAACTTGACAAATCTTTCCACAAAAACCTTTCTGGACTAAGAAGGCGATCTTCTTCTACTCAATAGACACAACTCACTTTCAAGAAAAGATCTTCATAACAAAACGATTAAGAAGTTGTGAGTTACTATAAAGTATTTTTCTTCTCTTCTCTTATTCACTAATATCAACACAAAATCTTGCTGATTTTGAGACGTAGAAGTTATTTTCAAGATGTATTGAGTATTCTCTAATGATCTCGTAATGTATAGATGTGAAAACAAGCTGATTATTTATAGAGAAAACAATTATAACCGTTTGTAATTGATTATATTTATAAGGTAATCGATTATTTTAGCAAAGTAATCAATTATATTATCTAAGTAATCGATTAAAGTGTTCATCCAACATATGGAAAGCAACTCAAGAATAATGTAATCGATTAGATGACCTAAAGTAATCTATTAATGTGTTCTTGTTCATCTCTAGACAACTGAACGAGAGAGAAGTAATCAATTAATCCACTTGGTAATCGATTAAAGCAGAGGCTCCTGACTAAATCAATCATTGTCTCAAAAAAACAATGTAATCAATTAAAATATTACCGTAGTCGATTAAACCGATACAAGACTTAACTTTTTAAGCTTCATACAACTTGTTGTAATTGATTATAACAACTCTTTAATCGATTAAAACAGAGAGTTTTTGCCTCTGAAGAAATTTTTCTAACTTAGAAAATTTTCTTCACACACACTATGATGATGCACAATGCAAAACATATATCAAATGTACTAAGATGCATTAATCAAGATAACAACCAATACAAATGCCACTCAAAGGAGTTGGGCATGTAAAAGCCAAAACTTCTTCAAAACTTCATCAATCTTTTCCTTGAGCTTCAAGCTTTAGCCGTAGGTTGTTCACCATGTTCCTCCCCTATCTCTAACAAATTTCTGCTTCGAAAGATAGATTGTGATAGGGACATCATGTTGTGTCCTTGTTGTAGTGCAGTCTTCGATAGGTCTGCTACAAGGGCCTTCAAATCATTAGAGATTTCAAGAAACATTTCAGCCTCTTAAGGACCTTTAATTCAAGACAAAGGAAAACAACTCATTCAAATGTCAATGAAGCAAGTTTAAAATCTAGTCACTCACTTCCAGGGAATGACTACCTATTTGCCAAGTGCTTGAGTGCCTCCCAACAAGTGGATTAGGCAGCCGAATATGCCCAATCAACATAAAATGGAAAACTTTTTGTCCTAACACTATTAGAAGTTCTATACAGCAGACTGAGATGAATCTCTATATCAAATCATTCAACCCCTATGGGTCGAATTTTGCTAAGATGACTTATTATGGTGCTCCACAATTTAGAAATATGAGAAAGACTTAGTGGAGGTGTAATAAAAAAATGAAGAAGTTGGCTTTGGAGAATCAACAAAGTAATGCACCTATTCAGAAACATGGTAGGATCCAAATTCTGAAGAATCAACCTCAACCAATGTATGAAAATGAAGAAGAGATGATGGTTGATACCTTCGAATTTGGTTTCGGTGATTCTTTGGAAGACATCACTAGAACCATTTTTATTCTCCCCGCTAAGTGTGAGGAACAGTATCAGACTAGTGCAAGTTATCTTGAATTTGGATAAGAGGAGTATTTTGATGATCGAGAGCTCGAATCAAAGACTGTTTGGGTAACACCAATGACTCGAGTGAAACCAAGGTTTAATGTTGTTGTGTTCGATCCTCCAATTGAAGAATGGAGGCACACTTAAAGCCTTTGATTGTATTTGCTATAGTTGAAAGACGAAGGATGAAGAAGGTCTTGGTTGATGGGGGGTTTTGTAATCAATATTTTGCCTCGATCAATGTTAAACATGTTTAGGAAGTCATTTGAATATCTGATTCTACACAACATTATGGTTGTTGACTTTAGTGGAAAATCATCCAATTCTGATGGGATGATAGCATTCAAAATGGTTATTGGAAGTTGCAGGAGGCCCATAATCTTTGTAGTGGTCCCCTCTCAAGCTAGTTTCAATCTCCTATTGGGGAGAGGATGGATTCATGGAGTTTGTGTTGTGCCTTCAATAGTTAATCAAAAATTGTTTTTCTGGAATAAAGATGGTTAGTTAGAAGTTTTTAAGCCTGATCAAAATATCTGAGTCATATGTGTCTGTTGGTGAAGAACCAACTACAACTTTAGCTATAACTGCTCTTGTTTGAATTGAAGACATTGAAGATTTAAAAAAAAAGTGCAATGACTCTTCTTTTATGGAATGAAATACGAGGGAAGGAGGTATTCAAAAGAATGAAGCCATTGAAACGAACAAATGATACCAATGACCAAAACTGACGTATATTCGAGCTATTATGCTCAAATTTTAGCTTACTTAACTGAAAATAGGTTAGTAGCAACCACTTTAGTTGTAGGATCGAATGAAGAATTGAGCCAAGTAGGAAGTACAGCCTTTGAGGCTGATCAAGGAAGAAAATAAAAATTCTTGAATAGTGTAACAACTAACTTAGTTGAAAAAGAGGACAAAGAAATGGATGCTAGAGCCATCAAAAAAGAAAAAAATTGAAAAAAAGCCTAACGAGGCTTGAAGTTAAGATCAATAGAATCGAGGATGTTTTTGCAGGTGACCTTGAGCAAGGTAAGATTGTAGATAAACCTTTAATAGAAGATAATGAAAGACTTGATTGCATATACGATAACTTGCCATCGGGATTTGAAAAGTTCATATCTCACCAATAAAAAAGATGGAGGCTTAAGACCCTCTTGATGAAATAAATATGGGTGATAAGGCTAATTGAAAACCAACATATATTAGTAAGTTTCTTGATAGGGATCCCAGGGGGAAAATAATTGCCTTTTGCATGAATACAAATATTGCTTTGCATGGGACTATCATGAAATGCCAGGTCTTAATAGACATTTGTTGAGCATAAACTACCTATAAAAGAAGGCCAAAAATCAATAAAACAAACCCCTTGAAGATTCGCACCAGAGGTGGTAATCAAGATCAAAGAAGAGATCGAAAGGCTACTCAATGCAAAGTTCATTCGAACAATAAGGTATGCTGATTGGATTTTGAATGTTGTTCTTGTGATTAAAAAGAATGGTAAAATGCGTGTTTGCATAGATTTTTGAGACTTAAATTTAGTAACTCCTAAAGATGAGTGTCTTATGTCAATTGCTGACATGTTAGTTGATTTAGCAACATAAAATGAAATGCTTAGTTTACTAGATGACTACTCTGGATATAACCGAATTTATATTGTTGAACATGATATATTGAAAACATCTTTTCGTTGTTCTGGTGCCTTAAGCACATATGAATAGACAATCATCCCATTCAACTTTAAAAACGTAGGTGTGACTTATCAAAAAATAATGAATTTCATCTTTCATGATTTAATAGGAAATTATATGCAAGTATACATAGATGATGTTGATGTTAAATTAGAATCAAAAGAAAATCATTTGAATCACTTAAGAACATCATTCAAAAGAATGAAAAAGCATGGATTGAAAATTAATCCTATCAAATGTGCTTTTGGTGTTTTTGTAGGTGAATTCCTTGGATTTGTTATACATCAAAAAGACATCAAAATTGACAAGAACAAAGCCAAGGTAATAATAGGAACTTCTCCACCCAAGAATAAGAACAACTTCAATCTTTGCTAGCTAAAGTAAATTTCTTCCGAAGATTTATATCCAATTTATCAGGAAAAACTAAGTATTTTTCCTTTTGCTTCAATTGAAGAATGAAGCTGATTTTGAATGGGAGAAGGAGCACTATGATTCATAAAGATAAAGAATTACCTGGTCAATATTGGGGACTTCATATTCATCAATCGACCTATATTTTAGCATCTGATTCAACTATTGCTAGCATGTTGGCCCAAGAGGATGAAAATGGAATTGAATGTGGAATACATTATCTTAATTGATTTCTTAATGATGCAAAGACTAGATATAGTCCCGTCAAGAAACTATGTTTATGCTTATATTTCTCTTATTGTAAACTTAAGTATTACATGAAATCTCATGATGTATTGGTACTTTCCAAGAATAATATAATAAAATTCGTGTTGTCTAAGCCTATTACGCATAACCGAATTGGCAAATGGTCTTTAGCTATGACTGAGATTTCTTTAATTTTTGAACCTTTGAAATCTATCAAAGGACAAGTTATTGATGATTTTATGGTAGATCATATGTTTATGGAAATCAAAGAAATCTATGTTGGCATAAAGTCTTGAATATTATATTTTGATGGTTCTCAAACTAATGAAAGTTTAGGTGTTGGAATTTTGATAGTTTCCCCTAATAATGTTCCTACTAAGTTATTATTTGAAATTAAACCTGTATGTTCGAACAATGAAGCAAAGTATGAAGCCTTGATTACAGGCTTAGAGACATTGATGAACTTAGGGATAAGAAATGTTATAGTTCGAGGTGATTTGAAATTGGTTATTAATCATGTTATTCAAAAGTATAAATGCATTAGTTCCAACTTGATGAAGTACTTCACTAGCAATTAGGTTAGCAAAGGCATTTAATGATATTGTTTTCGAACATGTACCTCGAGATAAAAACAATGAAACCAATAACTGGGCTTAAATAGCTTATGGTTATAGATTATCGAACGAAAAATTCGAATCTTTAATTTGAATAAAAAATAAATTGCTTGATGAATATGAAGTCCGCAATATTGACACTTTATCTAAAGATGATTGGCATAAACCTTTGGTTGAATATATTAAAAATCCTCAATTGTTAGTTGATAAAAAAAATAAAATGTATGAATATTAATTACGTCGTTTTAGGTGTTGATTTGTTCAAAAGAAGTGTTGATGAAACATTACTTTGTTTAGAAGAAACAAAAGTTTATGTTACTTTAGAAGAAGATCATGAATGAACATGTGGCTCTCATCAAGATGGTGAAAAAATAAAGTGGACTTTGTTTCAATTAGGCATTTATTGGCCTACAATCTTTAAAGATTTCATTAATTATGCAAATGCTTATGAAGAATGTAAAAAATATGGTCCTATACAACAGGTTCCAACTAGTGAATTACATTCAATTCTAAAACCTTGGCCTTTTAGAGGTTGGGCAATGGATTTAATTGGTCAAATACATCCCTCTTCTTTGAAAGGACATAAATATATATTGGTTGCATTTGATTATTTTACTAAGTGGGTAGAAGTTGTTCCTTTAAAGAACGTAGAGCAAAGTAACATTATTTGACTTTATTGAAGAACACATTATACATAGATTTGAGATTCCAAAAACTATAACAATAGTTAATGACACTGTGTTTACTGGTCGAAAGATGGTTAGATATGTTGAATCAAGAATGTTAAGTTATTAACTTCTACTCCTTATTATGCATAAGCAAATGGCCAAGTTGGATCTATTAATAAGATTTTGATAGGATTGATTAAAAAACCATGTTGGTTCTAAACCAAATAATTGATATGAAACTTTAAGCCAAGCTTTGTGGGCTTATTGAAATTCTCCTAAAGATGCAATAGGCGTAACACTTTTTAAATTGATGCATGGCCATGATGTAGTATTACCAGTTGAAGTTAATTTATAGTCAGCTCGAATACAAAGGCAAAATGAATTAACAACTCATGATTATTGAAATATGATGTTCAATGACTTAATTAACTTAGATGAAGAGCGTTTTATTGGTTTAGAAAACATGATACGTTAAAAAGAAATGATTGCTTGTTTTTATAATTGAAAGGTGAAATAGAAAACTTTTAATCGAGACTTAGTTTGGAAGGTGATTTAGAAAACTTTTAATCAAGATTTAGTTTGGAAGGTGATTTTGCCTATGGATAAAATTGGGATGGACCATTCGAAATTGAACAAGTTTTTTCGAATAATGCATATTCTATTATAGAGCCTATTATCCTATACATATTGCATCGATCAATGAAAATATTTAAAGTAATATAAACCATGTATAACTGAAATAAAAATCATTACTTAGACATGGAAACATAAAATTGTCAAAGGTACCTTGAAAAATAAAAGAGGACTTTAATATTTAATAATAAAAATAATTTTTCAAGAAAAATGAGCCTTCTGGATGGTAGTGTGATCAACAAGTAACTTAGCCATTTTTGGAGTAATGGCAATAAGGTCTCGTTTAGCCTTCTCCTTCTTTTTGATTTGCTCATTAATGGATAAGGCTAATGTCCTTGAAGCTTCTATGAGATCACTTTCCAGTTTTGAATTGGATTCAATAGAAGTTTTAAGCCTTTCTTCCTTGGATTTAAGATCCTTTAGTTGAGTTTGCAATTCGAGAATCTTGGATTCAAGGTCACCCTTTTGTTTCAAAAGGTTAACAAAAGCAATCTTAGACTTCTTTTATCCTTTTGAGCTTTCTCAACACTATTTTATTCAGCTTTGACAATCCCACTTTGAGTGTTGTTGGTGGCATGAGCAATGATCCCTTTTGCAACATGTTCTCTCTGCTTTAATCAATAGGCCTTATTTAGCCAATTCGAGAATTCCTCAATCTCTTCATTGAAATCTTCATCAAAGGCTGTCAAAATCCCAATTACTGCAGTTACCTGTTCAATGTAACTAGGTATATCAAGATTAATTTCAAAAGGTTGAGAGTAAGCAAGCCATCGAAAATCAGCATTTGCTTGTTCAAGAACTTGGTTCGAAGTTGATTTGGGCATGCTGGTGTCAGAACCCTTGCTGAATAATAAGAAGGGATTCTTGGTGATTTCCTGAACTTGAATAGTTGCCTCACTACTAGTATGAGCAGTGTTCAAAGGATCTCCCTTTGTTGGTTTTGATTGTGTTGTTGAAGTGGTAGGAACATATACACATTATTAAATGGTAGGTGAAAGGTTTGATTGAGTTTAGGGATTGTTATCACCTCCTCCACTTGGAGTTTTATTAGGGGAAGATTCACTTTGGCCCACTTCTTGTTCTTCCTTTGCTAAAGGGGCTTAACTCTTTGAGGATTCAGAGTCATTATTGATTCCTTCTTTCCCTTCCTCTTCATTTTCTCATTCATTGTTTTCGTCCCTTTCTTCCTTTTCTTCAGAATTTTGAGCTGAAATAAAAAACTTTAGGACCAATTACTTGTTGAATTGCATAATGTTGGTCTCTTGAAAAACTCAAGAATCTAAGTAATTCATTTATGTTACCTTGATCTAGTTTGATAGGTGTTTCTTGAGGGGGATTTACATCTTCCATAGATTCTACCTCTTTTTCGACTTCATGCCCCATATTTTCCTCAAGAATAGGTTCAATGAGAGTCTTAGAAGTAACATTAAATGATGCATTAAAAAATAGAATTCGTAAAAAGAAAATAGGTGAAAAGAAAAGATTTCCCTCTATTGATATTAGGTTCAAAGTATACCCCATCTTGATCATTACCATCTTCTTGTTCTTGAGAGGAAGAAATGTTCACTACACTTTCACCCTAAAATAGAAAATATAATTAAAAGAATGACGATTGAAAAATAAAACTTACCAAGTCAATTTTTCATTCAAAGTAGATCTGATGGTGATGGATTCAATAGTTTCTTAGGACGTTGGGAATGAGTAAGATACTTCTAGATGGGAATATACTGACACATCGAAAATGCTAAGTTGAGAAACTAAAAAATATGCCAAAAATGTCCATTTGTAAGTGATTTAAAGTCCAGATGTAACTAAGAACAACTCAATGTGAAAACATTGGTTTTCCCAATAAGTGGATGCAGTTGATTTAACAACGCATTGGATGTTGAGTATATCTTAATAAAATTGTTTTTCATTTTAAGTGTGGATGTGACTTAACTAGAGCTGTAGATGTTGATATAATAACAAGTAAGCTCTTTTACCAAGATGGTCCTATATACTTAACAACAATTGTATACTTAAAAACAACTCATTAGTTTATCAGTAATTCATATTTTTGTAAACATCAAAATCCAAGATATGGTAGGTCGTTCGATGGTCAGTGGATTGTCCAAACCCAACAACAAAGATTACACAAACACCTTTACATCAACACACCACACAAGGAAAATGGCTATCGGTTTACCAAGAAAACATGTATGTTTAAACACATACTTTGATGCAATCTACAATTCCTGCATTGTTGTTTCTTTGATCAATTTACATTTGATGCAATTCTCTTGTTCTAGACTTCTTCTTGAAACTCAAACTTATTTACTTTATGTTATTTATTCTTTAGCAATTTTCATATTATTTTGAACTTTAATTTCAATTTAAATTTTGAGCATTTTACATTTCTGTCATTTTAATTAATGATTTCATTTCAAATCAATTTACATATTGAAAACACTTTACTTTTATGTCAATTTATCTTTGTTTGCATTTAAATTTGATTTACTTTCAAAACACTTTATTTTTCAAGTCTTTTGATCTAATTTCATTGTAACTTTACTTCTTTTAAATGAATTTTATTACATTCACTTGTTTCAAAAAACATATGTATTATAAAAAAAACTATAAACTTACTAGAAAACTGCTTTTGTGATATTCATCAAAAATGTATTTTCGATCTATAATATATTAATCTATTGATCATTAAAAACCCTTTATGTTACATTTTATAATCATCAAATAAATGTTTTGATAGCAATGCAATACTATATTATTATATCAAAATCTCATATATTTTTTATTGATCTCATGATTCTTTTAATACAAAGTGATATCAACTACTAGTTTGAATAAAAAGAACTTACAATTATAATTTCATAATACTAAATAAAATAAATTATTCGTGATTGATAAGAATCAAATGTGAAAACAATGACAAATTATATTTTGAATATTTAAACAAATTTCCACCATAAACTTTACCACATGAAAATAATTGAATAATATTAACAAGAGAAACTATAATAATATTTTTTCCCACATTCGTTTAAACACAATTTTTGTTATTAGTGGAATTTTTTTATAAATTATAAAATTTTATGAATTCACATCTTTTTTAATAAGTTACTATCATTATTTTGTAATTTTTAATAAATTTTTATTAATAATAAAAAGTAGGCTTAATTGGAATCCAAATATTTCAAACGAAAGCACTGAGAAGTCGTTAATGGACAGGACAACGGAAGGCGTGCAAAATGGCCAAAATGTGTGACCAAAAATTTGGAAGCTATTAGAAGGAAAAGAAAATTCTCAATGGCGAGGGCAAGAAGGAAAAGGAAAACCAATAACAAAAAAGAAAGTTTGATTTTTTAATTTATGGCCGTTAAAAACCACCAAAAATCTTTTTAATGATTTTACACCCTTTGTTTCAGTTTTGTAACGATTTTAAAAATTTGGAAGTAATGATGTTAGACGACTATCGGCGGCAATGACTAAATTTTTTTATATAAATGCAGCTAAAAGAATCATCATAAGATGTTTTAAACTATAAAGAATAAAAGTAAAATTTATTACAACTATATGACCAAGAGATGATTAAATTTTTTTAGTCATAAACATATTTTTTTTATCAGCAAAAATATATATTATAAATATGAGAGGGGATAAGAAATACCCAAACTAAATACAAGAGTCAAACAAAATAGGATATTAAAAACAACTAGCAAGCTCCCAATTAATGATTGCATCATATTTGAATAATCATAAAGATGTGACTTGACACATAACAAGCTCTCGTTTATATAACTTGTAAGAATAGAATTGAACAAAACCAGTGATGCCAAACTATTCATTTTTTTAATAAGAAAAGTGATAGTTTGAAATGCAGGTACGCAAGAGCAAGTAAAGTCAACCCAATTTCAACCATATGTCTGTTTTCTTTTCAGACAAAGTGATATTTGCATTGTCAGTTTGCGAAGTTTTAATTTGAAAAACAATATATAAAGCCTATAATACCTAGAAAAGGCATCCACAAAATGAATGTATTATCCTACTCCATTTATGAAAGACAATGGGGAAGGTCCCCTAATATCACAGTATACAAGTTCCCAGTCTTGTGTGATAAGTACGTAATAGATGAAGCAAAAAGTGGTACTCGTTGGATCCCCCGTGTTGAAAGAGAGACATAGATTGCATGGTTTATTAAAGTTAAACAATACTACCTCCCGTCCTTCTTATAAGAAACCAGTTTCAATGTATTTTCTTACACTGAAACTTGTTTGTTAAAAAATAGGGTTGGAGGAAATATATTATAATATCTATGATCGCTTTATTGGATATACAGGTGGGCTAAGACAGCATGCCACAAGTCAACAAAAGAAATAGAAGTATCAAATTAAAAGGGCTGAATTAAAAGCACAATGTACAGGATCTTTAGGTTGCAACTATAGTCAAACATGTAAACCCATTGTTGAGCTTGCCTTGGAGAAGTATTTCTTGGCCAAAGATTTGACAAAGCAAGAGTTAGCATATATAACTAAAAGAAATAAAAATTTTCTCTGCAAAATTAAAAGACACTTAATGGCTCCAAGGACATATGATAAGTTATTGAGGAAGAGGAGTTGAGTTACGTATATAAGGAAAGTTAAATTGCCAATGTACTTTATTGGCATCAAGGTTTTAAATTGTGATCATGATTTTGTCGCATTTGATGATATTGCGGAAAATTTTGGATAAATGCAATCATAATTACAATTGTATTATAGTTGTGAATATTTCAAAAGTCTTCATGCCGAAATTAAAGCCACCGACTATTTTTTAAAACCTTGATTGACATACTTTTTTCATTATCAAATGAGGATATCTAAAGCATAATTTAAAAAACCAGCTCGTGATTGACCCAGTCATGATACTAGGTTACTAAGTTAACGGCATGATTCGATCTATAATAAAAAAATATAAAATTTTTATACATGTCTTAAAATATTTAAAAATAACATCACAAATTAATAAAATTTCATAACATAGATAATTCACGGATGAGACATGCTTAGGCCTAACTTTATTCCTCCAAGAATGAAACCACCCGGTTTACATATATGACTCGATGACTCGACAACATTCATCATCACCAGCAGTAGCAGACGGTGGTGTTCTTCTTTTAGGCCCATGGCTTCTCAAATTAGTAATATTATTACGTTTTGTTGGTCGCACCACGAAATTATGACTGATACTGCTATGGCTGATGATGTGAGGCCTAAAAATCTACCGATAACACCTTAGGATGGTATTGAAATTCGCTGGCATCGATAAACTTGAACACAAGATTCACAAGTTTTGGTGTGATTCTGTTTTTTAGAACTGTTGGAAGAGTTTTATTAAAATGAAACTTAAAACAAATTTTCAACACTGCACCATGAACGTGTTTTGCCACAAATTTTTAACACCAGAATAAAAATCCGAATTTGCCTTAACACAAACATGTAGCAGTCTTTGCTTTGGCGAGAGAGAAGAAGCAAATGCAGTTTAGAGAAGAATGAGGAGAAGCTGTGAGAGGAAGGAACAAGGAAGTGAGAACCAAGAACGAGGAGACAAAGTGTGATTCTGATCATTATGCTTTATAAAATCAAAAACCTAGAAATCAAAACGATACTGTTTCGCACTCCACAAGAAAAAAAGGATAGCAGTTCAACCACAAACCGGATCGGGTTGCTCCGGATCGAAAGCATGCCTGATCGAGCGAGAGACTTGACCTGGTCCAATCACCGGGTCACGGTCCGACCAGTCAAGTCAGTCTGAGTTTTCAAACTTTGAAACTATTGTATGGTCATCTATATTACAAGTTTGAAAGAGCGAGTGCGAGATGGTTTGTGCTCCTAAATCTAGATACCAAGTTGGATCATAAAGTTAGGTGTCGCTGTTGGATTTTGAGACAACTGTGGTAGAAGCATGGATAGAGGGACTGCGGGAGGGGGGTCCTCCCCCCTGAATTTTTTTAATTTTCATTTATATATATATATATATATATATATATATATATATATATATATATATGTGAATAATTATTTTATTTACGGGGGGTTTGACTATGTAAATAAATATATATTTTATTTTTTTATAGTTTTTATTGTAAAGATATGATTGTTTAGTTTTTCTCTTTTATATAAAATAATTTAATATATTTTATTTTTAATTCTAATAGCTTTTTTGTATTATTTTCATTTAATTGATTTGAGAATTAAATATTATTTATCAATATTTGTTAATGCGATAAACTTATGAACAACATATAAGAAATTGGCAACTTCAATTTTGAGACAAATCAACAAGTATCCTATCTTTTATCATTAATATTCCAATATTTTCTTTTTTCACCATTCTTCCTATGTTTTTTTCCCCTTGTTTTACAATCCTTACTTCTTTTCTAATACTTCTGATCTTGAGTTTCGCTAGAGCTTTGCTCGAATATGCTTTTGAGATATATGTAGCATTTGCTTCTTTTCCAACAATTCAAAAACAAATTCCTTTTTAATGGTTTCTTTTCATTATTGTGGTAAAAAGATAATTCGGTCAGTAACATAATTTAGTCTTATTTAGTTAATAAATTTTTTTGTAAGAAATTATATTTAACATGAATATCAATCTTTATTACAAATTCATGAGCATTCTTGTGTGGTTAAATTAATATAGGGATGTTCCAATTACTTAGTTGTTACCTTAAATATTCAAAGAAATTTTTTTATTATTCATAATAATCCTATTCGATAGACTTGAATAAAATCATTTTCAATAAATAATATTTGTGATTTTAACACGCACACACAAAAAGAAAAAAGAATGTTTGGGACATACAAAATTGATTGTTAACATTTATAATCTTAACTCTTTAAAAAATTGTTTAGGTTGTCTTATGTATAAATACATGTTTTATTATATGTTATTTGATTATTTAAAAAAATACATATAACTATGAGTATTTAATATTAAATTTAACACTTAATCAATTATTGAACAAATTCAAAGTTCATATAGTTGCCCCCAGAATACTCAATCCTCGCTCCTTCCCCGCCAGATAGAAGAAAGGTGCAGCTGCTAACAAAGCTTGAATGTTTTTTGTTGATAACACTACAATGCTACGTAAACAATTTTTCTAGAAAATTGGCAATGCAGTCGTTGACCAATTTGAATGACGTCTTTTAGAGGATTTCCCTCTCCCTTGAAAATTATATCTTCCTCTGCCATTTCCATAGGTGAAGTGATCAGCAAAGCCACCAAAAAAGGATTTCCTTCCGATAAAAGAATCAACAATTTTCTTGTTCTGAAACAAATAATCAGTCACAGGACCTTGCTTAATTTCTTGCGTTTCTTTTTAGTTATTTTCCCTTGACTCAATTTGCGAGGCAAAGAACAGTTTCAATTTCCACCAGACTTAATGAGCCAATTCACCAAAGAAAAGACTTTATGAACGAATTCACATTCAAGGGTGGTGAGTGGCGACAGGTGAGGGATTCTAACATTGAGGCTAGTAGAAAATCTTGTCACTCCCAATTTGTGTTATATTGTCCATTATTTCATTTGATTTTGAATCAAATTTTCTTGGTTCGTTTCCCTCCAAGAGATGCTTTTTGAGTTTTGAGTTTGAAATAGATTGGAGTTGATATGGTTTACATGTAAATGTCTCCATTGATCTATGCATGCTTTGATACAATAAAAGGTTAGATAGCTAGAGTTGAACAAATTAAGAGACAATGAGGCAAGAGAATGTGATCAGGGAGACAATGAAATTAAAATGAGAATGCTTTAAATTACTGCATATTGAGTATTTACATATACAAATGTTGTTATATATGTAGACTTGTGTAGCTAATAGATTCTAACTAAATTACAACTAACTATATTAATTCTAGTTATTTGATCTCATTACAGCTAAATTCTTGTAGTGCTATTGATTGATAGAGTATTAATATTTATTTTCTTTTGCTAGATCCAATTAATACCAGTTGATTTTCTTTCCAATAACTTTTAGATTTTTTTTGTTGAATATATATATATATATATATATATATATATATATATATATATATATATATATATATTAATGAAAAACAAAAACGGTACCAGCAGTACTACCAGAGATACATCAGTATAGGCAGCAGATTAAGTTACAGAACAGAAAGGGAGCACCTACCTTTCTGTAAATCACAATTTAGTTATTAAGGTATTAACTACTCAAGGAAAAAAAAACCCTTAAAATGAAACTACCAGGATCCATAAGAAAATAAAATTATAGAAGTTCCTCAGTTATTAGTCAAACCGAACTTACAAGTATTAGTTTGTGTTTAGTCATTTCTTTATTTTTTTTTTGTTTTTTCTCAATCAGAAATTAGATGTGCCTTTTAATCTATTGGACTAAAGGCGAAGGAAGGGGGATTGGTAGGACACATGACTCCCCTCCCAAGTTTTTTTAAATATGTTTATATTACTAAAGAAAAAAAATTAGGGCCCCTTAAAATTTATAAAAAAACATTTTAAAAAATGATACATGAATTTATTATGTTAGTTAACATTAATAAGAAAGAAAAATATAAGTGTGATAAGTAACTTGATGTAACACGAAGAAAAAAAAGAGTCTATTTTATCTATCTAATTTCTTTTTTTCTTATATATTACCTCTATTGGTATATATACCAAATGAATAACTAATTTATCAAAACTAATAAAAATAATTAAGTTATTTAATTTTAATTAATATTGCCATAGAATTAAATAGTTTAAGTAGTGATTTATTTGATATCAATATATCATCATTCCAAATTTAAGAAACATTTTTTTCATTAATGAGTGTGACTTAAATTGTTAATAAATCAATGGGTGCATCAATTAGTGAAATATTTGAGTGTTTCGTTAGTAAACTTCATAATAACTTAATGGTATAAAAGAAAAAAAATATATAATTAACACATTTTTTACTGTAAAAATTTAGAAAACACATCTGGAAAGAATCTATGTTTCTATAATTAGAACAAGAGAAAAGTATCATCATTTTTTATATAAAAAATCATATATAATATTATTTTTGTACTTGATACAGTTATAGTTATTTTTATCTACGAAATATTATAAATATATATATATATATATATATATATATATATATATATATATAACATTGAAGTTTTTTTTATATTTTATGTATATAAAAATTTAAAATTTATTTATTAAATAATATTTTTTTCTTGGTCCCCTCGAGCAAATTTCTGACTTCATTCCTAACTGGATGAGCACGTGATTTTCCTCTAAATTAAATATATTATTCTCTGACATATGTAAATGTAGTAAAGTTTTTTATTTCTTGTAAGTATATGTTTTTTTTTTATGTTTTTTAAGTATATGGGTTGATATAAGTAGTAAAGAATCTATGGGTATCAGTTTAAATTCTCTTTATATGGCTTAACACGTAGAGGATGTCTTCTCATTTTATCACTTATAGTAAAAAAAAAAAAGTCATTTCTTATAACTGTTTACTAGTCCTTTAAGGGTGAATAATGCGATCCTTTACTCCTCAATGAAAAAGAAACCATTAAATCCTCCGCCCCCACCCACCCACACACTATAAAGATGCATGATATCCATACTCCTTGACGTTTGACAACTTACATATAGATTATTATTTGCCCAAATGTTACTCGCTTCACTTTTTCTTACAAATTGGTCCCTTAATTTTTAAATTATGCAACTTTAATTATTTATTAACTTTGATATTTAATATTGAATGAAAATATTGACATGACGAAGTTAATGTTTCTCTTAACTATTACCCTAAAAAAATATTTCTCTTAAATATTAAAATTGCATAAAATGATGTGAATCATATTCGTATTTAAACGAAAAGACTAACAACAACCCTTCCCTATCTCTTATAAGCAATGCAATAGGAGGCCATACATTCCTAATTTTGTTATGGTGTTTGTTTGGAATAATTTAGATTATACACTCTAAATTTTATATACGCCAATATTTTTAAAAATTTATTGGAGACACACTTATCATTTGGTAGTAAAAAATAGGAGCCGAAAATTTTCTGTTCCTTTTTTATCATAAAAAGACAGAGTTAAAAATTAAAGGCTATTATTCCAGATAAAATTCCAGATGGATACTTCATGTCAAACATATTCTGGATCAGATTTATACCTTTTAATGCTGAAGACAAACAGGGAACTACAATCAAGTGTGAGTTACAACTAATAGGAAAGCAGAAAGAAAGAATCTGAAACAAGAGATTATTATAGCCATGTTTCATAGTTGAAGCCTCGTTTGTGTTCACCTTCTAATGTTAGCGAACGATCTCTAGCAGCAGGAAGACATGGTAGCTTCACATAAATATCATCCTTTACATCATTAATGGTACCTCTACATGAGAAAATAGATTTGTTTAAACTAAAGTTAGATCCAACACCACCCTTTTTGTTCTTCCTTGGCACCTTGTAGTTCTTCTCACTTTTGGTACACTCCTTGTATGCCACAAGAAAAGGGTCTTCTTGCCATCTAAAGCCCTTTTCCTTCTCAGAAGTGCTTCTCCGAGGCAGTTGTAATGGACAAGGAGGCAGAGGAATCTTCTTGTTGTCTTGAATTTCCAACATTCTCCTTGAGTTGCTCAAATGGGTATGAGCTAGTGGTGGTGGTGGTAAGGGTGAACATGATTTTTGATTGATTCCTATGTTGTTTAGAGGGAAATCATTGTTGGGGGTCTTACAAACCCCTGGTTTGTCTTCCCATGAAAAGGGTATGCTTCCATGTGAATGAGACTTCCTATGACTCATCTTATTAACATGATCAATTAGGGAAAAAAAATGGTTCAAATGATGGAGAAGGAGTACGAGAATGGGGCTTTAAAGCTTTTCCGTAACAGTTAATGATATCTAAAGGGCAAGCAGGTAGAACGTGTAGAGGAAGCTAATTATTGCTTTTAAAATAATTAAAGGAAGCACAGATCATGGAAGCCAAGAAAAATAAAAATAAAAATCGTACGTCAAATTTTTGGTCTTGAGGTTTTAATTTTCCATAATAGTGGCTAATTAGGAGTCAAGGAGAGATATTTGTGTCAAGTTTATATGTTACTACTTGCAAGTTGCAATGACAATTCAATATTGATTTATGGGTAGGTGGAATGGATGATGGATTAAATGACTGATGATATTTCAATTATAATGTTTTTGTATCATTTACACCTTGTCTTTTGGTGTCGTTTGAAAGGTCAAACGGTGCCATCCTATTCAATTTGAAGATAAAGGAATCCATATCGTTCTCTCCCACTCTTAGGCCACTTTCTTAGAATTTAGCAGTCTTCCGCAATAATTTTCATCAATAATTAATGTGTAGATTATATACATCGTGTTTGTGCAGCTCCTTTCCTACATGTGGAAAATGAGTGGTACGTAATACTAACACATGCAAGGATTAGCAATAAACAATTCGATGCTAGGTTAAGACATTTGGATGTTAGTTTTCAGTTTTAGCTATGGCTATGCAATTTCTACTTTCTACTAATACATAAAGTTAAGAGTTGAATGATTATATGCACCATTAATTAGTGTAAAAACTTTTCTATAGTCAACTAACAAAAAATTACTGTAAGACTTTAAAATAGATATTGTGAGAGTCAAATAAACTTATCATATATAAATATATGTGATTGAATGAGGGTATAAAATTATTTTATATTATTATTATTATATATTATTTTAACATTAATTTAAGCTCAAACAATTACTTTATGGCGTTTGAAGTCATTGTCGCTATTGGTAGGCAACTGCATAATTATGCAACTATGAAATCAAAATTAACATCATCATTATGAACAAAATGGACAGTGATTCAGTTCCAAAGTTGATTCCCAGGGTATTTTGTCAAAGAGCACTTTGTAAACAATGAAAAGGATTGTTCTGTATTTTCGAAGCATTGTCCAAATTAAAAGTACGAGCTAGGAATCTATATTGGTGGGGGAATGAAAATAACCTGTTACCTAATGAAAGTGATAAATTATTGAATGGCAGACCATATTTTGGAGTCAAGTGTAAGAAAGGAAGTTTATAGAAAAGACGGATAAGCTAGTCAAAGAACCTGCTACACTCTTTTTATGGTATATAGTTGGGTAGTTATGCAGTTAAATAAAAAAAATAAAAAAAGGAAAATTAATTTTGACCCTTTTAATTTATTTGTGGATTAATATTTATTAAAAACAGCTAATATTAACATTAACGATAAAGTCTCACTCTTTTATCACAGAATATTTTATTTTTTAACTTGGTGATATACCAAAACTTTTAAGACTATTCGATTTATATATACTCCTTACTCCTTAGGATCAAGACTAAAGTTATGTGTTTAATAACAATAATTCATAAGATGGTTAAAAGTTAGCTAAAAGGATAAACTTGTTATGATTTTTTAAATATCTAAAGATGGTTTAAAATTTTGGAATGTCTATCCTCAAGTGCTTCTGCCTACTGTCTTGACAGATGCAGTAGGAGTTTCCTTTGTTAGAGTGTAGTTGTTCTTATTTTTCTGAATGATCAACAAAAAATTAGTTAATTGATATTTATATTGAAAAACTAATAAAGAGCAAGCGCCATATTCATGTAAGTTGGTCTCCACCAACAGATTAATGCATTAAACTCAACACGGATGGATCTTCTCTTGGTAATCCGGGTTTTTCTGGATTTGGAGGACTTCTTCGTGATTCTTGTGGTCATTGGCCCGTTGGATTTTCTGGTTTTTGTGGACATACAACAAATGTTCATGTAGAATTAGTTGCTATTTATCAAGGTCTGCTTCTACCTTGGAATTTTGGTTATTGAGATTATTTGCAAAAGAGATTTCATGACAACTTTGTTTCTCATCACCGAAAATTAGGATTCCTCTTTGCATCCTTATGATGTTGTAGTTAAGCACATTGGATCCTTCATCTTTTTGTCATGTATATAGAGAAGGGGTTCAATATGTTGATTGATTAGCAAAACAAGGTTCCATGTCTAAAGATGGTTTGAAATTTTAGAATGTTTATCCTCAAGTGCTTCCGCCTAGCTACTGTCTTGGCAAATGAGTAGGAATTTCCTTTGTTAGAGTGTAGTTGTTGTTCTTATTTTTTTGAATGATAAGAAAAAATGAAGCATAACTTGAAACAGAAACACAAGAAATGGTGCATCTTGTCAAACATGATGTGAGATACCTATAAAAGAAGCCAACTGACAATATCTCTGCATATATATTGAAGATTCTATTAATTGTGGCTATTAATTAAACCATAGCCTCTCATATTGTATGATGGTTAAATTAAATCTATCAGTAGTTGGATCACACCAACACTACAAATGCTATTGCCTAAAAAAAACACTAAATTAGGCTATGTATGAATCATATTAGAAGGATAGAAATCATGGATTTGATAATTTGTCTAACTATATGTTTTAATACTTTTGTCTTTACACTACTAGAAATAGGTGTTTTTAAGACAACCATAGTACGACGGTTCTTTTAGAACCGCCTTAGAAAATGAATCGATGGTATTTTTGTAATTATTTATTGAGAAAAGCCTTGTACGACACACATTCTAAGACAGTTATTAAAAACCATCTTAGAATGTGTGTTGGTCATAAAAATTACGACGGGTTTTATTAAAACACCATCGTTATCTCACTGGTCCTATCCACACTCTTTCATAAAGGTTGTGGTGTCCCTTGGCATTCAAAAGCGCCGAAAGAAAGAAACCTAACAACGCCATAGCGTTCTCTAACCCATCGTCCCTCGACCTCCGCACATAAACTCCCTCTCAATCTCCACCGCATCATGCACAATCTCCCTCACGTGCTCCTCACTAAGCTTCTTCCTGAGAAGCGAGTACAAGAGACACACAAAGTCGCAGTGAAGCCCCTCATCTCGCCCAGTCCTCACACTTTGTCTCCTCGTTGGAGAAGGTAAGCCCCGGCATTAACCCGCGCTTCTTGAGCCAAAATATCGTGCAAAAGCTTTTGGAGAAGAATATTCCTTCGACACAAGCGAATGCCACGAGGCGCTCCGCGAAGGATTCTAAGGCATCGATCTAGCGGAGGTCCCATTGGGCTTTTTTGGTGATGCATGGGATGGTGTTTATGGCACAAAATAGACAATTTTTTTTTCTGTGGAGTCTTTGATGTAGGATTCTAAGAGGAGGCTGCACATTTCGGAGTGGATATTTTCGATTGTGATTTGGAAGCCGTAAAAAGCGCGGGCCTCCGGGAGTTGGATTTCTTTGGTGAAGCGGCCAACAAGGTTTTCTAGGACGATGCCATCGGAGGCGGCAAAGAAGGCGAGGACATGGGTGATGAAGTGGCGCTCGCCATCGCTGAGGGTGGCCCAGTGGCAGAGGTCCTGCGATAGGTCTGTAAATGTATGAATACATGATTTTGATGATGCCAAAGAATAATCAAACAAGGTTGCATTCAAGATTACTTCAATAAACATTTAAAGGTTAAGCATTGCTTCAAGATTAATACAAGGTTGCTTCAACAAACAAGCATTGCTTCAAGATTAATTCAAGATCAAACTTTGTCTCAAAACAAAGTGTTTTCAAGACATCCAAGGCTCTGGTAATCGATTGCCAGACAGTGTAATCGATTACCAGAAGAAAATTTTGAAAAGCAGCTTTTAGAAAGGTTTTAAAATTTGAATTTAAAAGCTATAATCGATTACCATTGATGTGTAATCAATTACCAGCAACGAAACTCTTGAAATTCAATTTGAAAAGTCATGACCCTTCAAAATATAATTGTGTAATCAATTACCAGAAACCTGTAATCGATTACCAATGAAGAATTTTAGAAAAATATTTTTGAAAAGACACATCTCTTCAAACCATTTTGAAAAGGCATGAAGGGTCTATATATATGTGCGTCTGACTTCGAAAGGCAAGAGAGAGATATTCTAAGAGAACTTCATTGCCAAATGCTCTCTCAACAACTCTTGGGCAAACACTTGCAAATCTATTGAGAGTTCATCCAAGAACTTCAATTTGTATCATCCACTCTAAAGGAGAGAAATCTTTCTTTTCATCTCAAAAAGTCAGTTGTAATCAAGAGACTGATTGTCTCTTGAATTGTGAGTTTCCTGAACACAAGGGGAAGGGATTCATCGGGTGTTCAGAAGTTGTAAAAAGGATTTTTACAAAGTTAGTGAAAATCTCAAGTGGGTTGCTTAAGGACTGGACGTAGGCACGGGAAGTGGCCGAACCAGTATAAATCGAGTTTGCATTTCTCTCTTCCCTTATCTCATTGTTAAATTGATTGTTTCGTCTTCTTCTTCTGCATTCTAAGCCTATCCTTTAAAGGGGGGGGGGTTAAAGATTGTTAGTGGGAAAATTTTGAAACTTAATTCACCTCTCTCTTAAGTTATTGAGGCCACTTGTCCAACAAGGTCCACCTCTGTGACACCCTCTACCCCATACATATATGTACTAATAATAAAAGAAATAAGAAATCCAACTTAATTAAAAGTTTTTAAAACACATTTAAATACAAGCCTTTCAAGAGGGTAAAAGGCTCACATTCACCTTTCTAACATCATAATAAAACTTGTGCAAATAAATAATAAATTCACTTCGGCTCAAAACAAGGTCGTCTAAAACTTCATACAATTAATATAGAACTTATACCCTAATGTCACATCCTATCAAAGCATTGTGTTCCCGTGTCCTCTAGCATCAGGTTCTTCATAGTCATCCACCTAATCATCTGCTCCCACGAACACAAGGTTCGAGATCATCACAGGATCCAAACACAAATAGCACACCGGGAGTGAGTTATCACATTCCTAACTAATGAAGAGTAACAAGACAACACGTAGGTATAAATATCATGAAAACAAAATAAAAATTAAACATAGCTCACATCATTTCATCACTTTGTCACCCAACATCACATCATAACACAACACGTCTCATTCATTTTCACAATATTCACGTACTCAAGGATCAACACACAATATCACCAAGTCAATCAATATCGATCAATACACAAGCGTTATGCAACATATACACTAAGACTCAATCCTATATGCAATGTGGTACCATGTCAATGAAAAATGTACATGACAAGACAAACCACACACTAGCAAGTCAGGTCACTCTTACTAGGCAAGATCATAGGGAGACCAGTCAGGGTCACAGTGTTTTGCGAGAATGCTTCAATCATATGGGATCAACATAGGCTTAAAGAAGCACTCAAACCGGGTGACCCCCAAGGCCTAGACTCTGAAGAGTCCATCAGGGCCTCTCCCTCTTGATTCAAATCCAACCTAGAAAACATTTTAGCACACAGACTCTATCTATGAACTGTACAAAACACACGACTCCTCAGTTGTTCTCAAAATAGTTTTAACTCGTTGCCCTTTAAGGGTTTTAGCATTAAGTCGTCGCCCTTAAAGGGCTTAGCATTAACTCGTCATCCTAAAAGGGACTTAGCATTAACTCATCGCCCTTAAAGGGACTTAGTATTAACTCGTCGCCCTTAAAGGGTCTTTGCATTTAACTCGTCACCCTTAAAGGGTCTTATGATCGTATGATTGTACAATTCATAGTTCACAACTCAATGCATACAACATCTCAATGCACATATATATCTTAATTATATACATACTCAATTTATCACTTACACTCGATCTCAATCACAATGACATAATCTCAATTTAACATGTTATCACACCTCATGAATCATATACACTTTACCAATGAACTATGCAATACATACAACTACTCAATTGTTTTTCAAAATCATTTTATCTCGTCAGGTTCCCACAGTGGATCCCATCACAATACTCGTCGCCCTTAAAGGGTCTTACAATTGTGTGATTGCACAGTTCATAGCTCACAACTCAATACACACATCTCAATACACATTTATTTCACCATTCATCACAGGTTTAATTTATTACATACTCATAATTTGAATCACCATTTCATAATCTCACTATAACAATTTATACAAAAGGTTTATCACAACATGGGCACTAAAACCCCTTCAATAATTTCACACAATTATATCAAAATCATGGATCAAAACACAAAACATTAAGAACACTCAAGTTTATCAATAAATTCTTATTATAACATTAATTGGTACGTAAGGAGAATAATATTTTATTTATAATTGTAAAGAAAAAATTATAATTTAATAAACACCCCAAAATAAACCCCAATTTAATCCTCTAAGTATTCCTATACATGTTCTCACTAATCCCCAATTGTGAATAACTCATCCCTTACCTCTAAGCGGACTCACGTGTCTTCTGATAGCGATAGCGGCATCTCTAACAATTTCCTGAGATTCCTCAATTTTTTTCTCTGATTGCTCTGATAGGGTTCACAAACGTTAGAGAGAAGGAGAAGGGATTGAAACCTCCATTTATACTGTCTTCGTGCGATTCCAGTATCTCCCTCCATGAATATTATCTTGCAGATCCCAACGGTGAATGTGTGTGCAATTGAATCTTGAACAACATATCAAAATTTTACAACAATCCAACGGTTAACGAATAAGTGATCATAGTTTTACCAATACAGTTTTGGGTTTCTACGGGAAAAGAAAAGGCTACGATAAAAAGTGTATTTCTCTTATCTCCAACGGTTAAAATGCTCTGAATTGGGTTGCAAACCTGGTGTTTAAATTTCACGACGATCCAACGGCGAATGATTCTAAGATTGTCGTTTTTTTGAGACAAGTTTGGTGGTCTGCGAGAAAAAGAGAGGGTTTTGGGAGGAGAAGGGGGAAAAACGAAAATGAGGGAAAGATGAGGTATCGTCGGTGTGAAAACTGACCTAACATCATTATTTACACCTAGGATACTCACAACTTATTATTTACTCTATTTATTTATTTTTATAATTTTATAAAAATAAACTATATTTTATTCTCTATCAAATGAATAAATAAAATACACTCTTTATTTTCTCTAAAATAATTATTTTAATTAATAAAGTTATTTTTCCTTATATATTTAATTATAAAAAACCTTATCATTTTATGAGACTCTATTTATTTATAAATAATAATCCCTTTTAATTTAGTCTACGAAAAATGTGATGTTACAACCTCCTTCACCGTCCAAAAGGAGGTTTCAGCTTTCATGTAAGGTAAAGGAAATAAATCAAATAAAAATGTACCACTGTTATGTGTTAAGAATTACTGCACTGTTTGGACGATGAGAAACTGAGAGAAAGTAAGCTAGAGAGAGAATAGTTTTTTTAAAAAGGATTTTCTTAGGGAGTTGTTGAAGACTCTACAGTGGTGATTAGTAATTATAAGAAAAGGAACCTAAACAATGTTATTAACTATAAGTAAATTAGCTACAATGGTAAGCTATCTCTAATAGCTCAAATGAGTTGTGCAAGAAAAGATTTGCAGGAGCACCCCTTCTACTTTGTTTTTTGTTTAATTTGCTATGCAAAAACTACACCTGTGATTGTGCTTGACATTTTCTCCCCAACTTAATCTCTAGGTTGTTGCTGAATTGCAAAAGGCAAAGGATTAGATTGAAAAGTGGAAAGAGGAAACTCATGCCAACAAAGCTCACATGCTGTAGGTTATTATTATTTTCAAACAAATTATATTTAATTTGTAAATAAACTAACTTCTTGTGTTTAAATTTTACAATGAAGTATAAGAGCATTGCTGAGGTGAATGCAGATGCATTGAAAGAGATAGAAAAGGCGCATAAGAAGTTTAAAACAGAGGTATTCTAACATATTGAATCTTCAAATATGTTTTCCAGTCAATTTTTCTATTTTACATGTATTTTTTCTGTCTTGTTAACAAAATAGCCTGGCAATGGAAAGAAAAATCTGGAATCTAAACTTAAGTCACTAAGAGAGAAGATGTTAGAGATTGAAAATAAATCTTCTTCAAAATATGAAGAAGTTGCTTCTGAAACTGTGGGAAAGGAAGAGGCTCTTACATCTGCTATGGCTGAAATCACAAATCTTAAAGAAGAAATTTTAACCAAATCATAAGTTGTATCTTGGTGCTGCATTGTTAAATTTACTGCTAGTTGGTTTCACATCTCTTACATTTTTTGTGTGTGTGTAGTTCTCAAATTTCTGCAATGGAAATTTAGATCTCGGGTTTAAAAGAAAACTTGGACAGGGAACATCAGAAATGGCAGGTAGCTCAAACCAATTATGAAAGACAGGTACATGGACATGGTTCTTAAAATATGCCTATTTGATTAAACTGTTGCATGAATCTAGTTGCATGATGATTTTGCTTGGTTGTCTGATTTTTGACCAATATGATTTTACCATTTTCATTTGACTGATATTATAATATTTAGATTCAACTAGTTGTACAATATTTAATTTGATGTTTTTTATTCATTGACTGTGTAAAGAAACCAGAAAAGAGAGAGCAAAGATGAATTCTATTTCAATGTTGAATCTAATTCTTATTCAGAGAGAGTTTAGAACTCAGATATATGTACAGAAGCTAGCTTCCACTAAAAGCCAAGCTCTAACTAACTAACTCTAGCTGTCACAGCAGAAATGACAGTCATTAACTGTTTTTTACTGTAATGCTAAGTCAGAGAGCTGACTCGGCTTTTACTCTATCACTGTATGAATTATCACTCAGTTTTTTAGGAGTTCCTTTTATTTGTCTTCTATTTTTTTTCCTTTTGTTTTCTCTATAGTAGTTAATAATGGTTGGAGTGGCCACGATGGCAGTGGAGCGGTGAAATGAAGGTGGTACATAATTATTTATTATATAACACAAACATATATATATATTTTGTGAAGATAACATACAAATATATAAAATATAATAATATATATAAACAAAAGATATTTAAATAAAAAATGTAATAGTTTCATAAAATGAATACAATAATAAGAAATATAATATATATAATTAAAATAGCAGCCATCCCGCAATCCGATTTTTGGGACTGGCTACTCTGCATCATGATCTGGAACATACTACTTAATGTATTCCTATATCACTTTGTCCCTGTTGAGCATATATTTTACCGTGACCTTTTGTATTCCTATATCATCACTACTAAAAAAAAGGTTTTCTACATCGGTTATTGCAAAAACCAATGTTAACGAAAGCGCGGTGGCATTTTTGTAAATAAATGGAGTTACTTAACATCGGTTTTAAAAAACCGATGTTAACTACTTCATGTTAACATCGGTTATTTAAATAACCGATGTTAACATTATGTTAAGATGAATATATTAACATCGGTTTTGACAAAACCGATGTTAAGGAGTTGAACTTAACATCGATTTTTTAAGAAACTGATGTTACCTTGTTGATGTTAACATTGGTTTTCTAAAAACTGATGTTAACTATATTTAGTTAACATCGATTATCCTTAAAAAACTGATGTTGTTATGTTTATAAGTTAAAACGTTGAAATTTCACAACCCGCGCGCTCGAAAACCCTGCAGTCTCTCTTCTCTTTCTCCTCCCACTTGAAATCTGCTGGAAACCGCTCGCTCGAACCCACAAAACCCCTATCGAAACACTCGTCCGCTAGGTACTAGGGTGCTGAAACACTCGTCGGCGCTCAAAGCTCAAAGCTTTCTCTGCGAGGTACGTAGGTCAACTTTGTGTTCTTTGTGGGTTGTTGTACCTGTGTGCACGATGGTAGAAGTTTTCTAAGTTTGGAAGGAGTGATGTGGTTATTGCACGATGGTAGAAGTATGCTAAGTTTGAGTGGGTGTTCATGTTTTATAGTTTTTTATGCTAAGTTGCTACTTCTGTGGATTTGTCTCTGCTTTTTTTCTGTGTGCATCCCATACCTAGCACAAGCCCACATAAACCCAATGCTCAAGGTAGCAAGACTGTTGATTTCAGTTACACTTAGATGTTCCACATTGACAACAACACAAGAGAAAGTGCATTCCATTTGACTTCACCCTCGTTCTGTGTTCTGGTGTTACTGTCTCATATACACTATTAACCATTGATGATTAATGATTGTTATCTGAAAGATTAAAGTTCATTTTCACATTCAATTAATTGTTTTGTGCGTCCTCTGCAGGAAACATAGAGTGAAAAGATCAGTTAAGGTGCTTGCTACCAGCAACAAACTTGCGGATATCCCTCCCCATGATCAGTAAAGGTGCCGCAAGAGCCTTCACATAATTTACTCCTAAGCATACAGGTATAGTTGACTTATTGGCATTTCTCAAGTGAATTCAAGAGCCTTCACATAATTTTTGACGTTTCATGTGCAACTTCAGTAAGGTAGTCAAGAAAGAAGACAACTAGGAAGAAAATTATCGTTAAAATTCATGAGGAATATTTTCATGTTGCAAATCTTACTTTAATTAGTTGCTTTTATTCTTGTCAGTAAGATCTCATATCAAATATATATGTTTGTAAATGTTTTCTTGAAATTCTGCAACTTGTTCTAAATAGATCTCATATCAACTTGTTGTTGTAAATGTAAAAAAGATATCATGTGGCATTACTTAATGTGAGAATTTAATTTAAAAAATATGATAAGTTTAAGTTAAATACTACATGTTTATTTTAGCTTAGTTCAATTTTAGAGTATCTCTAATACAAGAACTCAATAGGAGTTTTTCTTAACTCTTTTGATGAATCCTTTTGTTACCACAATCAAATTAGCCAGGATCACGAAAACAAAATATTTATCAAAATATTTCATCTCTGGCCTCATTCTTAATGATTTTATCAAATAATTGGGCTTTGGTTCAGGCTCAATAATTGGGCTTTGGTTCTTCATCTGATTCTTTCTACCTATTAAGGAATATACCACATAATTTGTTTTTTTAATCTTAATATTTAGGTCCTTGGAATTATTAGTATTTTTGAGTGGAGATGTTGATTGAACCTATTCTCTTTAGGCAAGAAATCTCATTCATGTCGATTCTGGACCCACTTTTTAGCTTCCTCAATTTTGTGGAGGGGATTCCTCGTTCATATTGAGGTCTTGTTGCTGCAATTATAGGTTGTGATATATCCTTTTCCAACTGTTTTCTACCAATGGTCTGCACCTTCCATTTTTTATCAATTGTCTCATTTGTCTGTGATGTGTGACCAATGTGACAATACAGCTTTACCTTACCTGATGATTCTTCAACAGGATTAATTCCTTTTGCATCAAGTTTCATAATCTCTTTGAGAAATTTCGGTCCTTCCTCTTTGCTCACCCATTTGCATATACCTTTTTCCATTTCTTTTCCCATGTTTGTGGAACTGGAACCTTTTCTATGTTTGATAGTTTTAGAATAGGCTATTTCTGGTTTTAGTTTTGTTATGGGTAACTCTTTTGGAGGAACTGACATATAGGTACTTTTTACTGATTCCTAGTAAAGAGTACATTGAGGTTTCATAAGTGAAATATGAGATAAATCACCAAACTGCTTGGAACTGGTATCATTGAAATGATGCACATGAAGCTTGGGCTCTTTGACAAAGCACTCCTTCAAAATTCCTTTGAAATGTGTGGTGTCAAGAGTTTCCCTCAAGGCCTTTTGTTTCTCAGCTATAGAGTCATTCTTTCTTACCTTTAACATATCTAGCTCTCTATCCAACTGTTTCTGCTTAACAGATGGAAATGATTTTGAGGGGGCTTCTTCTAAACCCATCAGCTTGAAAATTAGGCTAGGTGGTCTTTCCATCTTTGGAGCTATTGCTGAGAAAGAAGGATCAAAAAGGTTGTTGTAGAAGCAAAGCTTCATGGTGAATGTAATTCAAAGGTGTTTTGATGATAACAATGATGACAACAAAAGATGATGACAAAGGTTATGAACAAAAAGCTCAAAGATCAAAGAACAACTCAAGTGAATCAAAGAACATCTCAAGTGAATAAAGAACAAGTCAAGAGTTCAAGAATCAAGAAGAAAGTCTACAATCAAGAATCAAGATTCAAGATCTCAAGAATCAAGATCAAGATTCAAGACTCAAGATTCAAGAATGAAGAAAAGACTCAATCAAGATAAGTATTCAAAAGTTTTTTCAAAACCTTGAATAGCACATGAGTTTTTGACAAAACCTTTACCAAAGAGTTTTTACTCTCTGGTAATCGATTACCATATTGTTGTAATCGATTACCAGTAGCAAAATGAGTTTGAAAAAGTTTTCAAACTGAATTTACAACGTTCCAAATATTTTCAAAAGGTTGTAATCGATTACAATGTTTTGGTAATCGATTACCAGTGTCCTTGAACGTTGAAATTCAAATTTAAATGTGAAGAGTCACATTGTTTCACTCAAAAGCTTTGTGTAATCGATTACACTTATTTGGTAATCGATTACCAGTGACTGTTTCTGAAAAATCAAAAGATGTAACTCTTCAAAAAGGTTTTGACTTTTTCAAATGGGTTTTAAGTTTTTCTAAAAAGTTATAACTCTTCTGAATGGCCTTCTTGACCAGACATGAAGAGTCTATAAAAGCAAGGCTTTGTTTTACATTTTATAAATCATTCTCTTACAATCCTTTACAAGCCTTGAATCTCTTTAAACTTCTTCTTCTTCTTTTGTACCAAAAGCTTTCTGAAGTTTTCTAGTTTTCTAAACCTTGAAAACTTGTGCTATTCATCTTTTCATTCTCTTCTCCTTTTGCCAAAAAGAATTCACCAAGGACTAACCGCCTGAATTCTTTTTGTGTCTCTCTTCTCTCTTTTCCAAAAGAACAAGGGACTAACCGCCTGAATTCTTTTGTGTCTCCCTTCTCCCTTGTCAAAGAATTCAAAACGACACAGTCCGAGAATTCTTTTGATTCTTCCCATTCCCTAATACAAAAGCGTTCAAAGGTTTAACCGCCTGAGAATTCTTTTGTATCCCCATTCACAAAGTATCAAAGGTGTAACAGCCTGAGATCTTTGTCTTAACACATTGGAAGGTACATCCTTGGTGGTACAAGTAGAGGGTACATCTACTTGGGTTTGACTGAGAACAAGAGAGGGTACATCTCTTGTGGATCAGTTCTAGTGGAGGGTACATCCACTAAGGTTTCAAAGAGAACAAGGGAGGGTACATCCCTTGTGGATCTTTGCTTGTAAAAGGATTTTTACAAGGTTGAAAGAAATCTCAAGGACCGCAGGTCGCTTGGGGACTGGAGGTAGGCACGGGGTGTTGCCGAACCAGTATAAAAACTCTTGTGTGTTTGTTTCCTTCTTCTCTACTCTTTTACTTTCCGCTGTGCATTTAATTTTCGCTTTTACTTTCTGTTAAGTTTCTCTTCTACTCCATATTCTCTTAACAACAAAAGTAAAAGCCTTAAAAGAGTAATTTTTAATTGGTAAAGTTTTAGGAATAATTAATTCAACCCCTCATTCTTAATTATTTTGAGGTCACTCGATCCAACAGTTGTTAGTCCTGACAACAGAATATTGGCTTGTGCTTGTAGAGAAAGTTTTTGAACCAGAGTTTAATCTTTCAGAGGTCTTTGGAAACATATTTTGCGTAACCAAACTCTCCTTAATCACCTTCTTAAGTTCCTCTTAGCAATTACTTAGACAACCACCAGCTGAAGGTTGTGGTCTTTGAAACCCCTTTGGATTACTTTGTTCCCCAAATGGATTAGCCTGCGTTCTACCAATCATCTTTGTTTCAATTCTGTCTCTTTCAGGTTTCATAGTCTATTTTCTCCTAAAAGAAGCTGAATGTGGTGAAGCCTCTTCTTGCAACTTGCAAATCATGATTAGAGAATCTTGCAGACCAAGAGCTCATTTTGCAATACCTTCTGCAATATCTTCAGACTTTTCATCACACATAATATCTCTATAAGATGATGGATCGATGAGATTTCCATCACATCCTTTTGGGACCTTATTCTCTTCTTTGTATCTTTTGTTCATCAAGGACAAGGATGTCTCCAAGTTTTCACCCGTCTTCTGGATTCTTGTCTTGTCCTTCACTTTGTGAGAACGAGTCCTATATTTCCTGATTGTCCCACATTCTACTACTCCTTTTGGATCATCACATCTCAGAAATGATGTATACATGACTGAGTCCCATTCTCTGGCCCCATTCTTAATGGTTTTGTTGACTGTTTTGGTTTGGAGGTTTTGGACCTTTGCACAAATAGGGTTCATGGACCCCTTCTGACCCCTATTTGGAAAATTACAACACCTAGAAAGCTTTACTTGTGTCAAAATTACATGTTTGGTGAAGTGTCATGACCAAGTTATGCTCTTTCATTGTCTCCAAAGCCAAATATATGTCCCCTACTAGTGATCAACACAGTGTGGTACAAGCCAGTGCTAATTTGGGAAACATGGTGAGCTCTCAAGGTATCTAAGATTCTAGGTTTCAATACTTTATCATATACCCTTCTATCCAGGAATCTGAGGTTGCCAAATCCCATTGAGCCAAAGCCATACCCTGGACGTGTCCGTGCTGCTGGAGCCGGTGCTACCATCAAGCAATACTTTGGATCGGCTCCACGGACGTCCCGTAGCTCTTCCTCCCTGCCTCCTGAAGAATTGCAACAACTGACCCAGCAAATCAGGGACCAGCTAGAGGAGTCCATCACAGAAAAAGTGACGCAGCAGCTCATGGCATCGTTCAGCCAAATGCAGTCACAGATTCAGTCCCAGATGCAATCTCAGGGACTTGCACTGCCTCACGAGCCTCTGGTTGGTCCCTCAGGTCCTTGAGTAAGCACAAAGGGGAGTTGTGTTGATCCCTCGGGAAACGATCCTGAGACGGGTGACTCAGATAGGTGCGGCTTGTACATCAAAGCAGATGTTGCCCGCCTGGTTACCTTGGAGAGAGTTTATGAGGGATCCACTATTGTTCATAACACTCCTTTGTTGCCTGGCCAAGTAAAGGTGGGTGTGGAGGAGGTTACAGATGCAGATGCTCCAGTTCCTGTACCCACTGATGAGGTTTCTTTAGTGAGGCAGGAAATCCACACCTTCCTTGCTTTGCCGACACATCTGGTCAAGTCTTTATCACAGCAGGTACTTTTCTCTTACTATATGTTTCTTCTTTTTGAATTAATTCATTCAACGTGCCTCAAATTAGGCCATTTAACTTTGTTTCATGAACAGGCAGCTGTGTCTCTGGCAAAACCACCTCAAAAGCCCAATTTGGAGGTTGATGATCCACTTTATCTGATGACATTGACCATCCCAGAGCTTTTCTTGAGGCCTTACCAGGTTATATGGGATGTCACCGTGTTCGGGGTCTTTAATCCAGACTTCCCTCTCTACATAAAGCACGAAGACCTCTCCGAAATCACACACGGTGGTCAATGTCTCAGCATATCAGTGTTACAGTTGTGGATTCTGTAAGTTATTTTAGATTACTTTTAATTACCTAAGTTATTGTTTTCAATTCATAAATATTTAACTTTGACTTAACATAAACAGGCATCTGACTGAAACAAGTATGCGAGTGGGGAATTCTGATATCTATGGATTCCTCGAGCCATAGTCCATTCAGAGGTCTGGGCAATCGCAGTTTGAGACTGAAAGTTACATAAAGAGTTGGATGCAGAGTTCAAAATGCAATGTCTATCTTGGAGCCTACATGAATGGGTAAGTCACACAAAATAACTGAATTTAATTAATGTTTACTAATATACTAACTCATATTCATCCCCACTACAGCGGACACTGGCAGATGGTGGTCATTGTGCCCAACGAACACCTAGTTGTCTGGTTTTGTTCATTGCATAACAGACCAGACAACTACCTTAAGGGGATAATTAACATGTCAGTATTCTTTTCAATGCATTTGCATTGAAATACCTCAACAACACCACTTTTTAATTGTTACTCGCATGGAACAGTGCTTTAAAAGGTCTTGATGATGCTCCACAACCTAAATCAAAGGATCCTGCTAGGTGGATTGTCGTCAAGGTACGTCATTTACATAAAACTTCCACTTATATATATTTCTTATGTGTCTGTACACTAATTGTTTAATTAATATCCAAATTTCATTATGTATTCAGTGTAATAGACAAAAAGGAAGTACTGAGTGCGGCTACTATGTCATGCACTGGATGTCCACCATCATTTTAGGAAGTTTTAGGAATAACTGTGAAGCGGTACGTTTATTTCAAACAAATTCGATTTTTTTATAATTTGTATTACATTATTAACTTATTATCATTTATTTCATCATGCAGTATTTTAACGATCCTAGACCATTGGAGCCAGAGAGATTAAAGGCATTGCGGATCCAGTGGGCACAATATTATCTCCGAGTTAGAGATCAGACCTAGGATTTAGGGACATTAAGTTTAGCTTAGTTTACTTTGGTTTAACATTTTTGACATTTTCTATGTAATTTGAACATTGAATACATTTGTTGATCGTTGTTTATGATAAATCAATTATTCAATGTTTATTATGATTAAAACTACTTCAAAGCAGAATAAAATGTTTAGTTGTTGTGAATTGGGTTTGAAATTGCATTTTACAGGTACAATTTTGTGTTTATTGTAACAACAAAAAGTTTATATAAAAAAAAACTTCAAAACAACATCGATTATTAACAAAAACCGATGTTAATATAGTAAACAACATCGGTTATTTACAAAAACCGATGTCAACATGAACCTTAACATCGGTTATGTAAATAACCGCTATTAATATACAAACATTGACATCGGTTATTTATACATAACCGATGTTAACGTTTGTATATTAACATTGGTTATTTATAAATAACCGATGTTAAGGTACAAAGGTTAACATCGGTTATTTATAAATAACCGATGTTATATACAAAGAACTACAACAAATAAGTGTATGCATCATGAACATTGGCATCAGTTTTCTAGTGAAACCGATGTTAATATATTACATTAACATCGGTTTTACTAGAAAACCGATGTGAATCTATACCATTAACATTGGTTTTACTAGAAAACCGATGTCAAGGTTCATCATGCATACACTTATTTTGCTGTAGTTTTTTGTGTTTAACATCAGGTATTTAGAAAACCAATGTTATCGTTTTTATGTTAACATCGATTTTGAAAAACCGATGTTAACAATAATACATTCAACATCGATACTTTCAATATCGATTTTAAAATCAATGTAGAATGCCATAAATAACCGATGTTGAAAGTGTATTTTCTAATAGTGCATGTTGTTTCTCAAATAAAATTTTTTATGTCAAATAAATTAATAGTTTGCCTGCTTAATGTGCTTATGAAAGTGTAATTCATGCTGAAATTCATTCATTGTTATCTGAATTATTAATCTTTGAGGATGCGAATATGTTTTTTTAACCAATTTTGGAAGCTGTTGGATACAATATATTGCATTATCGTTGCTTATTTCAATTTCTTTTCATTGTTTTTAATCTTAGATGTTTCTTGTTGTTCAGGTTGTTCTCCAGTCTGAAACTATTCAGGAGTTGACAAAAACATCTGAAGCACTAGCCTTGCTGCAGGAGGAGGCATCTGAGTTACGGAAACTAGCCAATACTTAGAAAATTGAAAATGTAAAATTTTTCCTATTCAATTCATAATTATAGATTTATTATCTGTTTCTTTTTCAATACTTTAGCACCAGTACATTTAATTTTTCTCTGTTTATATTTTTTTTTAGTTTCTGAGGTGTTTGTTGTAGCCCTTATGGTACGTTTGTTTCTTTGATTTTTGTTGTTTTGGTTAATTTTCATCATATTAACATACAATGTCTTCTACTGCTTTTCTTTTTGAGTATTGGATTAGGAACATGCAGAACCGGTCTAGGTTCGAAGCCAAGAGTGGTTCTTCTGGTATCCTTGTGGATTATTTTGATAGCCTTGTGAAGTTGCCTGCTATAGTCGTGCAGAAGGCGGAGAAGTATACTTTGACGATCGTAGCTTGGTAAGTTGTTTGAGATCCATGATTACTTGATTTTTGTTTGTTTCTCTTTGCAATGGTCTGTTGTGACAAATGAAAAAAAAATTATACTACTAGTGGTTTCTAGCATGTGTGTATGTTAATATAACTTGGCTGTGATATAGGGATGATGTAAGTCGTCTTGTTCGGATATAAAGACTTAGAACCAAAGATATAACACAGAGAGTGAAAATGAAGAACTACTAGCAGGTACATTTTAGCTGCTGTGAGGTGCATGGTGGCTGATCTTTGTTTTGGTCAGCCAATGCATTAGTTAATTAAAAGTATAGTAAACTTCCCTGTGGGGCTCGGAGGATGTTCCAAATTGTTTCCTTCTCTTACATCAACGAGTATGTCTAAATAAGTACCTACATAGCTAACTAAGGATCATTTAATACCTTCTTAAGAGGATAATACATCATTGTAATAATAAAAGCATAAACAAATGATTTAATTCCTTTTTGTGCATAGTTGGAAGCTATAAATGCATAAATCTTTGAGATCTGGAAGTTCATTGTCACTTTGAACCTTTCTGTAATGTTTAATTCCTTTGTTTTTTTTCTCTCCATGAAATGGAACATGCACTGGATTTTGATTTGCATGGTTAATCTTGTAATAATAAAAGTTTAAACGAATGATTTAGAACTTATTGACAAAGTGGTTGCATAACTTTACTATGTTTCCAGTTCCAGGTCCTAAAATGAGAAAGTTGCCCAACTATGTTAAGTTGGGTCATAAGTTTATGAAATAAGTTAAATGAAAACACCCCTTCCTAGAATGAATTGTAGTAGAATAAATTGAACATGTCCATGCATTATTACTCATGAGTTGTAGTAGAATAAATTGAATAGGTTCCAGCCATGGTCAAATCAAGGTGTGTTGTTGTGCTTAATTAGCTGCGAAGTTAGTTAACATATTTTTTTGTATCATTCTTTGTGTGAGGGGAATGGATTCTGACCTTAAGTGTAGTATCTTGACCTTTACTTTATGGGATCTGTAGTAGCATTAAAGTTGTAGTGTTCAGAATTTGTGCAGGCTTTCAAGTAGAGGTTTTTCTTGATCATTGGGGATAGATCACAATAAGTAGATATGAAGTTCATGAAACTTGGAACAAGGCCAGATACTTTCTGCAATGAACAAGCTACCAGGTATTTATACTTACTAACTGAGTAATGTAGTTCAATGAGAACTACATTACTAAGTTAGTAATTGTGCTTTATATTTTTGTGGTGCTTTCTTTGCAAATTTTCTTTTGCTTTATATTCCTATTTTGTTAGTTGTGAAATTATTGCATTATTAGATAGCAATAATGGTGTACTAGCCAGTGCAATCATAGTAATGGTCTCCATATGCAGTTGTTCTCTATGTCTCCTAATAAGTTTTTATATTCTAAAATTAAAAATCAAATTAGATTTGTGTGATTTGGTCACTTAATTTTTTACTCAATCAAGTTCTTCTATTTTTAAAATTAAATAAATTTATATTGTGACATGTTTTTTTTTAAATGGTTAAGCCTATCCTTTTTATAAATAGGCTAAAAGCTAGGTTAAGCCAAACTTAATAGTTTATGCAAGTCAAGTCGTGAGTCCATGGTAGACATTCTCATAGTAATCTTTGCAACTGCACAAAGTGTTCGAGATGCTCTCATTATAAACTGGAATCCTACCTATGATTACTATGAGAAGCTGAATGTTAAGCAGGCATATTACCTTTCGATGGAATTTTTGTAGGTTGGGTGCTACCATAATTATTTGAATAGCTTGGAACATTTCTGGCATCTAATGGTTGTTTCCATTTATTTTTCTTGTTAGAATATATTTAGCATATATTCTCTTATTATTTGTATATACCTTTATTTAGCTAGTCAATATTCGTTACCATATTTTCAGCCATTAGTTAGCTAATTTGTAGCCTATCTTGGCGCTTGTATCTTGTATATATTACTCTGATTTGTAATGCAATAAACACGAAATCAATTTCCTTCATGTAATTCGTCCTCCAGCTCAGTCTCAATGGCCACAGTGGCAGCCAAATTGGGGAGGATAGACCATTCCACCATGTCCATTCCCTGCCTATTCTTGGCAGCCACGACCCAATTACACGGCCCAACGACCACCTGCTGGGCCTGGCTTGCTTGGGCCCAAACCTCAAGCCTTCAATGTTATGACTCCATCTACTGCTAGTTACACGCCAACTGATATTGAGGTCGCTATGCATGCTCTATCTTTCTCTCAACCTGATGGAAACCACTACATGGATACCTGCACCACATCTCACATGACGGCGGATGCAGGTATTCTGTCGTCTTATTTCAATTCAAGCACTAAAAATCATAACATTGTTGTTGGCAATGGTCATTTAATTCCGGTTGTCGATCACGGTAGCACTAATTTACCCCCACCGCATCCTCCCTTTGTTCTTCAAAGTGTGTTACATGCTCCCAAACTCATTAAAAATCTGATCTCTATTCGTAAATTTACCACTGACAACATGGTTTCTATTTCCTTTTATCCTTTTGGTTTTTCGGTCAATGATTTACAGACGGGGACCCGACTAATGAGATGTGACAGTGTTGGGGACTTATATCCACTCTTCTCAAATTCTCAAGCCACATCACCCAAACATTCAGCTTTTACTACTATGTCTCATGATATTTGGCATAATCGCTTAGGTCATTCTGGCGATACTATTATCAATTCTCTTCGTCGTAATAAATTTATTGATTGTAATAAGGCTTGTAAGACTTTTTGCTCATCTTGTCCTCTTGGCAAACATGCTAAACTTCCTTTTTATGATTCTTTATCATACATTTTTCTACCGTTTGATATTATTCATAGTGATCTTTGGACTTCTCCAATTGCCAACTCTTCCGGGCACCGTTATTATGTTCTTTTTCTTGATGACTATAGTAAATTTCTTTGGACTTTTCTGATTGCAAAGAAATTGCAGGTAAAACAATTATTCATATCTTTCCATGCTTTAGTCAAAACTCAATTTGAACGTAATATAAAATCTTTTCAATGTGACAATGGCACGAAATATATTAATGGCACTCTTGAGTAGTTCTTTGATCATCATGGCTTAGTCTTTCGTCTTTCTTGTCCTCACACATCGTCCCAAAATGGTAAAGCCGAAAGACACATAAAATCCATCAATAATATCATTCGGACCATTCTAGCTCATGCTTCTATGCCACTGTCCTTTTGGCATCATGCTTTATCTATGGCGACATATCTTCTTAATATCCTTCCTTCGAAGGTCTTAGATTATTTATCACCAACACAAATCCTTTATCAAAGTAACCCTTCTTACTCGGATTTGCGTGTTTTTTGTTGTTTATGTTTTCCATTGTTTCCCTCCACTACTATAAACAAATTACAAGAACGGTCTTCCCCTTGTGCCTATCTTGGTCCGGCTCCAAACCATCGTGGTTCAAAATGCTATGATATGTCTAGTGGAAAGATAATAATTTGTCGTCATGTGCGTTTTGTTGAAACCGAATTTCCTTTTTCAAAATTCCACAAAACCACTCCTACAAATTATGATTTTCTGAGTGATAATATTGATCCATCAATCATGCATGTTATTTCTCAGAATTTAGCACCACAAAATCCACAACCTGACCCAACTTCTCATGTTACTCAGTCTCGGCCCACTCCTCATGTAGCACCAACGTTGCAGCAGCCCCCTCCAACTTCTTCTCCTATCTTGGCCTCACCCACCTCACGTGGCCCAGTCCCAGCCTCAACACCTAACCCCATGCTGCACTGCATGACAACTCGTTCTATGAGTGGCATTCATAAGCCAAATCCTAAGTACTCTACCAATTGTCACGCGACCACCACTAAGGACATTTCTCCTATTCCAAAAAATCCTGTTAGTGCACTTCGTGACCCAAATTGGAATCGTGCAATGTCAGATGAATTTACTGCTTTAATTGATAATAAGACTTGGGAATTAGTGCCTAAGCCACCGGATGTGAATGTTATTCGTTCTATGTGGGTTTTGCGCCATAAATATAAATCTGATGGTTCTTTTGAGCGTTATAAGGCTCGTCTTGTAGGAGATGGGAAAACACAAGCGCAAGGTGTTGATTGTGATGAGACGTTTAGCCCCATGGTTAAACCTGCTACCATAAGAGCAGTTCTCAGTATTGCTGTCTCTAAATCTTGGCCTATCCATCAAATGGTTGTCAAGAATGCTTTTTTACATGGTCATCTTAATGAAACAGTTTATATGCATCAGCCAATGGGTTTTCGAGACAAAAATCATCCAAATCATGTTTGCCTCTTAAAGAAATCTTTATATGGTTTGAAACAGGCTCTTCACGCTTGGTATCAAAGGTTTGCTGATTTTGTTGCTACCATTGGGTTCTCTCACAGTAAGTCAGATCACTCTTTATTTATTTACAAGAATGGTTCTGACACTGCTTATATTTTGTTGTATGTGGATGACATTATACTTACGGCTTCATCTGATTGTCTTCGTAAGTCTTTTATGACTCTTTTGGGTTCTGAGTTTGCTATGAAGGACTTAGGCCCCCTGAGTTTCTTTCTGGGTATTGCTGTTACTCGTCATGCCCATGGTCTATTTTTTATCTCAGAAACAATATGCTACAAAAATTATTGAACGTGCCGGCATGTTTAACTGCAGTTCATGTCCTACTCCCGTTGACACTAAGTCCAAGCTTAGTGCCACCGGCGATGCTCCTTTTAACGATCCAACCAAATACCGCAGTCTTGCAGAGACTCTTCAATATCTTACTTTCACTCGGCCTGATATATCTTATGCCGTGCAGCATATTTGTCTTCATATGCATGCTCCGACAAATGAGCATATGAGTGCTCTCAAACGTATCATACGCTACCTTCAGGGTACTTTATCCCATGGTTTGCATTTGTACAAATCCACCATTGATAGACTAATCTCTTATATAGATGCTGATTGGGGTGGGTGTCCTGACACCCGTCGTTCCACTTCTGGGTATTGTGTTTTCCTCGGAGATAATCTGATATCTTGGTCTTCCAAACGACAGCCTATTCTCTCCAACAGCAATGCAGAGGCGAAATACAGGGGTGTGGCTAATGTTGTTTCTGATTCCTGCTGGATCAGAAACCTGCTTCTAGAGTTGCATTGTCCCATTGAAAAGGCTACTCTAGTTTACTGTGACAATGTGAGTGTGATATACTTATCCGGCAATCTTGTTCAACATCAACGCACCAAACACATTGAGATGGATATTCACTTCATTCGTGAGAAAGTGGCTCGTGGCGAAGTCTGTGTGCTTCATGTGTCGTCCCGTTACCAAATTGTTGATATTTTCACAAAAGGGCTTCCGCGCGTTCTATTTAATGATTTCAGGGACAGTCTAAGCATACGAGAGCCTCCCGCTTCGACTGAGGGGGAGTGTTAGAATATATTTAGCATATATTCTCTTATTATTTGTATATATCTTTATTTAGCTAGTCAATATTCGTTACCATATTTTCAGCCATTATTTAGCTAATTTGTAGCCTATCTTGGCGCTTGTATCTTGTATATATTACTCTGATTTGTAATGCAATAAACACGAAATCAATTTCCTTCATTTCTATCTTGCAGGGTAGAGCACTATTAAATGCAATAGGAAATCTAGAGTTAACTGCTCCCTATGTTGAGGCTTTGAGCAAGCTTGGGCATAAATTAGAAAATATGGCATACCAGGTGTGAATTCCCTATTGTATCTCTTCTTTCTCATTTTTAATTCTATAATGTGGAATGTTCCACTGCTCTTTAATAATTAATATCCGATTGATGGTTCTTTAAAAAAATGTTAGATTAATAGTTTATTAGTATAATTTTTATTTAATACAAAATAAACTATGCTTAGAAGAAGTGTGGAGATATATTGCACGTGAGCAATGAGAAATTTATTATGATAGGTGCACCAAAGATTCTTCTGACTTTATGAGAGATGAAAGATATAGGAAACGTCCCATTTTAATTGCAGCTTATGTGGGAAGCTATGGAGCGTATTTGGCTGATGGCTTTGAATATGTGTGAGTGAACAAAACCAATTATGTCTAAAAAAGGCAGTGTTTTCTAAGACGATTTAGGTAAGAAACGTCTTAGCTAAGACCGTCTTAGAAAAGACACTTTCTAAGACGGTTCTTAGTTAGGACCATCTTAGAAAGTCTTAGAAATGATATTTTCTAAAACGGTTCTGATCTGGGACCGTCTTAGAAAGTATCATGTCTAAGACTTTCTAAGACATTCCTAGTTAAGAACCGTCTTAGAAAGTTTCCTTTCTAATACGTTTGTTACTTGACAACCATCTTAAAAAGTTTGACTATTTTATGACGGTTGTTTTTAAATCGTCGTTAAAGATCTTAACTTTCAATAATATTGGATTTAAAAATGGTTTATAACCGTTGTTAAAGGGTTTTTTTTTTGCAGTAGTGTTAAAAACCATTTTTTAAATCATTTTTAAGAACTAATTAATTTTTAGAAGAAGAAAAAATATTGTGTCGTAGCTATATTTTTTTAAAAAAAAGAATAAAAATTTTGTTATGTAAAGTTTGTTCTAGAAATATGTTTTAAAAATTAAAAAAGAGCGGGACAATTTATATTGACCAACATATCTACGAAGTTATCTTTACTTGACTTTTCAATATCTTATGCCTTATGCCCTCTTTAAACTCCACCTTCTCCATCGATAGCTCTTCCTCACAATTGTGATCTCAAAATTAGAGCTATAGAATTTGGAGCTTGACTTGAATTGGTACAATAAGGATGATATAAAATCTAGATTCGTTATGTCATTGCAAGTGTAAAAATTGAGTTCTTTTTTCCTAATTTTTACTATGACTTCGATTATACTAATGTTTTGTTCCTTGTCAAAGGTCATTACCAATGCAGCAATGCTATGATGAACCTACATATACCATCTTCAAAGAATACATCATCTAAGTATATGATGGTCAAAGGATCAAGTTAACCTTCACCTTGATCATATATTACGAAACTAGTATGTTAAATTTCCTTATGATATTAAACTTCCTTGTGTTATAAAAAAATATGAATTTTTGAAAATTGTTATAAAAAAATTATCATATAATATTAGTGTAAAAAAATTGAAGTTGGTGATAAAGGAAACTTTAGATAGTAAACAAAGGATACATAATTTGACTCTGGAGTTTTAACAGTAATTGACTTATAAATTTTATATATCTTTTTTTTCTCTATAAAATGGTCCAACATTCTCTAAAAAAAAAGGCTAATAAGACTAATATATTGTATAAATTTCATTTACATTTCAAATTAATATATTGGCATAATGGTGTTTTTAGTACCATTGTTGGTGTATAGGGCTGGAGATTGAAATCTCACCTTCAATACTTCATCAACTTTTTTTTTATCCATTTGCCACTTATGTTACCTATTCTTATAACTCTTTCGACAGGGACAAATTGAAATGGACAATAATCAGATTTTTTTCTTCTTCTTTAATTTACAAGAATAAAAGAAGACATGGTTTTACTCCTAAAAGGCCACAATTACTATAAAAACAATACCAACACATCAAACAACTCATGTAAATGATCAATGCTCCCCATTTTCTAGCTAGCTCAATCATCGGAATAAAATTAAGAAATCATTGGTATATATTCTTTAGCCTACTTTTATTCCATTTTTCTTTTCTCCCAATACATTTACTAAGATCATCAAAGGAAACTTATTCATTCAAGAATCAACTTTCTGCTTTAGCACGAGTAAATACCTTATGCAAAGAAATTAAAAAGGAGGTCCAAAGTTTGCAAGTTTAATTTGTCAACCCAAAGAAACAAGAACAAGATGGAAGTAACAAACTGAAAAAACAAATATAAACAACTTCTACATATCCAACCTGCAACTTCACCTATCATATAAAAATCATATATAGATATTGTTGCAGGCTCCATGAAAACTTTAGCATGTATTTACCATGTATTAATTAATATAGTATGCATTATGATATATAGCTCCACTAACAAAAAGCACAGTGCTAAAAATTCATTTTCTTCCAATCACTTAGGAATTTGTAGGCTAGTCTGATACATTAAAGTTATATGCTTAACTAGTGATTTGCTCATTGACATGTCTTGACATGCAAAAGTTGTTGACTTCAAGCTGGTCCCCATGCATGGGGAACATCCATATCATGTTTATTGGAAGAGAAGCAAATTTACTCAAACTTTGTCTACATTTTCCTAAAATATGCAATCCACATATATCTATAGCTACTTAGCTAGTCGTCTCTGAAAGTGGTATAAAATTTCATGAAATATTCTAATATATAGCTCTACAAATATATAAACCGAAAACAGTTTAGTAATAATAACAATAACAAGAGTCCAAGTAGCATGTCCAAAATCAAAAGTCCATAAAGCTCTGCTAGAAGTTCATTGATGTTGACTAACCATGTATATAGTCCACATAGATTTAGATAGATAAACTTGATTTGAGGACAACTACTACATATTATTCTTACATTACCAGAAAAAAAATACCGATAGATTTTTTTTTTTGAAAAAGGAAAAATACACTAATTATTGGAGTACAAGGATATTTCGTGTCCTTCTACATTTTGAAGTTGTGTTCAAGCAATTGCAAAAACAGGGTATGCATTAAACTTAATTACACTTAATAGTAGAAAATATTGATAAACTCATTACTGCGTTACAGAACAACATGGTAACTTTTATAAACTTGCACATGTAGCCCCAGCATAGCAATCTAAAATCCCTAACCCATTACTCATTTGAAGTTATCATGTTCTATACTATTGTAATCTTTTGAAACAGATTACTCTTTCATTGGTAAAAAAATCAAATGACTCAACCCAGAATGTGAAGATGAGTATCAGACCTATGGTTTTCTCTTCAGTAGTTAACTATATTCCCAAAATAACCAGATTCAAAGAAATTTAGGAACACAAAACATGGTTAAGATGAATTGCTATTTCTAGATAAGCAATCAATCAATCTTACACACGGTTTTTATCAAATTTTCGAAATAAGATGCGGCAAATCATGAATACACTACACAAATTAACAAAATTACCTTTGTGTGAATAATATAAAGAGAGAAGGAATGAAATATCATACCAGTCGCGGGAAGGGAGGCTGCCCTCCTTTGATCTGAAGTGTATCCCTGGAAAACAATGCCTGTATTTTCTATATCTGTTGGAATAATAGAACTCAGTATTTGAGAGAGAACCAACGAATTTCAAAATCAAACAAAAAGGGGAACTAACAGGTGACGGCAGCCACGAAAGCAACTTCGCGGCAGCTTACGCGAAGGTGGTGCGGCATGTGTGACGGCGACCTGGTGGCTGCAACAGCTGGGGAACGTGGACTCGGGGCATTGAAGAGTGAGTGAGGTCAGAGTCAATGTGAAGTGAAAAAAAGGACGGCGCTAGGGTTGCTTCCTTATCTTGTGAATTATTTCGGACAAACCCAAATCCATGGGCCACAATCCATTGATAACAAAGGTTTTCCGAAGGAATGCTTTTTGTCGGAAAATTCCATCAATAGCATAAACATTTTCGACGGAATATTATTTGCCGAAAATTTCCGTTGGAAACTAATACTTTTTCGACGGAAATGATTCCGTTGGAAAAATTCCGTCTCGAAAAATGTCATTTTTCTTGTAGTGAGTGAGCTAATTAAATACACTCTCGCTTTAAACATTACATTACATCACACTAATGTACATTACGTGTGATACTTCTAGATATAGATGATGAAATAAAAAATTATTTTTGTAGGTCATAAAAATATAATTATAAATATTATAGATATATATTTTTAAAATTAATTTAAACTAGACTATTTTAATAATGATTTGTAAATATTTGATCATGTCTAATCGTAATTGAATAAATTTGAATAATAATTAAATAAATTAAAAAAATATTTTGATTAAATAACTAGTCAAAGAAAAAACAATAACTTAATTTGATATGAAAGTTTACAAAAAAACTTATGAATAAAAAAAAAACAAATACTTATGTGAATAAACGCAATTACCTCAATTCAATTCAAAGAATAAAAAAATATTATTATTATTATTATTATTATTATTATTATTATTATTATTATTATTATTATTATTATATCGAGGTGAATTGATGTATGTTGATTGATAACACTTACTAGCAAGAAAGTATAATAATATATGTAGAGTGCTACGCAGGGGTAGGAAATGGAAAATGGCACATGACGCCATTGAATGAAATGAGTACCTTTCTTGTTTTGAACAAACGTATGGAGGCATCGGTTGGATGTGCTTTTGTTTCCTCTCACATTGTTCTTTATCTTTTTTCTAGGAACTACTTCAGTTTTATTATAGTCTTTTGCTTTGTCTAATTAAAGTCATTTTGAACAGTGATGAAGCAAGGGTCAGCAAACAACCAACAAGTATTGTTTCTCTCTCTACCATGAACTTGTGCATGGCTTCTTTCTGCATGCTTGTGAGAGTTGGTGTTTTGGGGTTTGTTGATCTTTTGAAACTGAGCCACAGTGAAAAGGATTTGGGCTTAGAGTTGGATGTGCTTTTTTGGTTTGGTGTTGCATGCAGCTCTTTTGGGCAAGAGTGGTTATGCGCAAATGGCTTAACAAGGCTAGTGATGTAAGTTTCATTGGAGCTTGTAGGCCTAGGATCTTCTTCATCAATGGATTCTTTTGCTTCTTGGAAGATGAATAGCAGTGGAAGAGAGAGAGGAGACGCCACTTCAAGGAGAAGATGAGTCTAGAAGAAGCTCACCATCATAGGAGACCATAGATAAGAGCTTGGAGGAAGAAAGGAGGTGAATGAAGAGAGAGGGAGAGAAGAGCACAAAATTTTGTGCTCTAAGAGAGCTCTGAAATCTGAAGTTTAATTTTCAAATGATCAAAGTTAAAAAAAATGCACACACATGACTTCTATTTATAGCCTAAGTGTCACACAAAATTAGAAGAAAATTTGAATTTTTATTCAAATTTCACTTGAACTTGAAATTGAATTTGTGGAGCCAAATTTTGGAGCCAAAATTTCACTAATTATGATCAGTGAATTTTAGCTATGGTTCAGCCCACTAATCCAAGATCAAATCCAAGATTCTCCACTAAGTGTGTTTAGGTGTCATGAGACATGTAAAGCACGAAGGACATGCAGAAAGTGTGACTATATGATGTGACAATAGGGTGTAGCAAGCAAATGCTCACCTCCCCCTCTAAAATTTAATTGGATTGAGCTTCTTCCAATTCAATTAAATTTATTTCCAACCACACACATCAAATATTCACTTAATGCATGTGAAATTACAAAACTACCCCTAATACAAAAACTAGTCTAGGTGCCCTAAAATACAAGGGTTGAAAAATCCTACATTTCTAGAGTACTCTACCTACATTATGGAGCCCTAAATACAAGGTCAAAAAATAATAAAACCTCAATCTAATATGTACAAAGATAAGCGGATTCATACTTAGCCCATGAGCCCAAAATCTATCCTAAGGCTCATGAGAACCCTAGGACCTTCTCTTACATCTCTGGCCCAATCTACTTGGAGTCTTCTATCTAATGCCCTTGCGGGGTAGGATTGCATCAGCTAGTAACGAGCCTAATTACACCGCTGACCCTGATGATGATAGTGAGGATGACCCTGAACCTAAAAGTGTCTCAGATAATGAAGGTGAGTGTTTACAATAATGTTTCTAAATTTCTATTGTTATGAGTTTGTTTGTGTGTGTTCATTTGAAGATTGGAAAAATTGGTCCTGGCATGTTGTTGAATTTTATTAGAATATAGAAATTAAGCATTATGGTTAGTGCCAAAATGATATGAAAATTTAGAATTGAGGTACATTTTGGTTATTGTAATGCTTTTTTCCATTTTTAATTTTTATAAAGTTATATTTTTTCAATTTTGATCCCTTTAAAGTTGTGTTTCCTTTTAATTCCTATAAATTTGCACTTTTCTAAATTTGATCTTTGTACGCATGAATCTATCGAGACTAAAAATAAAAATTTAAAGTGTTAAATGTACTAAAATTAAAAAAATATAAACTTACATAAACTAAAAATGAACAAAAACTTATAAGAATTAAAATTAAAAAACATAAACAAAAAATGAATAAAAAATTATAAAAATTAAAATTAAAAAAATACAAACTTTCATAAACTAAAAGCATATTTAAACCATAATGAACTTGCAAATCGGTACATGTCTAAAACTTTATTACTACATGTATATACCTACGGAGAGATTCAAAATAACAGTAACCATAATGTGATTGTAATTTGTAAACATGTTTTCTCTTGGGTCATCCCCCTTTATTTTCTCTTGCTGCATCTTTGTGGGAATCTGGGAAGTTTCAAATCTCCTTTCTTGAGGTACATGTGTGGCTTTGTCGTGGTGGTTCTGGGCCCTACATCACGTTCTTTTCCTCAAGCTGGGCTCTTTGTTTTTGGCCCAAGTTCTGTTCATGTATCCTTAATTTATTGTGGTTATAACATCTATTTAAAGACCAGACACAAGACATGATCGACCGATCGAGTTCCTGCATTTTTATTTTTAGTTCTGTTATTTTTTTATTTGGTGTATTTAGTTCCTGTTAATTGAGAGAATAGGGAGTAAACGTACTGTTGATTTGACTCTTTCAATTCTTTTCGTACTAGCCGGTTGGAAATAGCTCGAATGGTTGGAGTAGCAAAATATTTGGTATTTTCCTTAGGGTTTCGTTTTTTTTTTATGAACATTTCCTTTGTGTTTAATGCTTGCTAGACGCTAGAGGTGGCTGGGGCTTGGCTACGTGCATGTACTCGAGCACTGGATCTTTCACCTTAGGTGAAAGCACATGAATATTTTTATATTGCATCTTCAACATACTTTCTCTCATAAGAATTTTTTGGGCTTGCAGCATGAATAATGTATAGACCTACTTATTTTAGGCTGAAATCGAACATTTTATTAGAAAAATAAGGACGGCAAACTCTAGACCAATGAATAATTTTTTATATTTATTTGTAACACCTTATAGTGCTAATTTTATTTTTTCATGGTATGACAATATTAAATATTATAATATGTCTATGCCTCAGCAGTTGAGGTAGCAAATCCCATTAAAAGTGACAATCAAGTTTTCTGATACACATTAGTCATTAATAAAATTGATTGATATTGTGTACGTATAACATGGTAAAAAAAAATAGTATTAATAGGCACGTTATGTGCTGTAATCTACTAGAGTTTTTGTCTGAATAACTAGTAGACTTTGGTTTTCCGATAATCCTTACAATGTGAAAGCGCCTGTTATCTTTTAAGAAGATAAATAAATAATATCAGTCATTGATAAGAAAATTAATGGTTGGTATTTTAATATACGAATGATTTATTATGTATGTGTATATAATATTAATTGATAATTTTTTCATCATGGGCTGGGATTATATATACTGAGAGAAGAATAAAGTAAGCTATATACTTCAGGGGAGGAGAATCCTTGTCTCTAGATACAGTACCTCAGAATAAAATGAGGGCAGTGGTACATTAACGGGGTCTAACCCGATTGGGTTGGGATGGTCATTCTTTTTGAGACATTTTACATTGTTTAGCTCAAATCCACTGATAGGCCAGAAATGCATGGCTACATGTATTGTGACCGGGGCTGTAAGTACAAAGTAAAAGTACATAAGAAATAAAAGAATGTATCCACTATACAGTGCCTTCCTGTTGTAGCTGATATATGATAGGCACCTGTGAGTGAGTCCAATCTAGGGCGAAAGCTTTGGCTTTTTCTGTTTTTAATTTGAAAGAAGAATCCCTAGCAACCATCCCACCGTAAGTATATTCGAATTTCAAAGGGATTCCCCTGTTATGCACCTCTTTAGTCTCTTTCAGACAATATGAAATCCTAGGAATGTGAAAGAGTTATAACAAAAATGTTTCTTGTACAATCTTAAGTTGTCTACAACTTGAAAGAGAAAAGAAATAAGACATAAATGATTAATTTGATTGATGATATAATTTAATAAAAAAATGATAAAGAGAAAAGATTATTGTTGAATGAATATTTCAAATTTTGGTTTGTCAAAATATAATCATTTGAGTTATAATATTTGTACATCCAAATTCTCTTACAACCTACTTCCAATTTTCTCTTTCATATTTTTTTTTCTTCATTTTTCATTATATCATTTATCGTATTCATGAGGTCTTCACTCTCATTTTTTTTCTCTCTTTATTAGATCATTCTTCTATTTATCCATACATCACAAATTTAGGTTGTACATTTAACTTTTTCCAATGTAAATTTAGTTTGCGATAAGCTTATATAAAGAGGGAGACTATTCTGATATTTAGTTATCAAAAGAAATGAGAAATTATATATCTAGATCATATAGTATGTGTTTGGTTATGCATTAAAACTCATGTTTAACGGAAATACACATATTCCAAGACACAAAAGTTAAAGTCATGTGAGAGAAGCTTTTTTTTTTCCAACGCCAGTTGCTCTATTGCAAACAAACATATAATCATAGGTTATAGTTTCTTTCAATTTTGATTATTTGTGTATAGTAGTATAATCAGTGTTCTCACAATATTCGCTTATATAGATTATAGAAGGTACAAATCTAACAGAATGAGGGTAAAAGGGATATGACTAATCTAGATTAGGTAGTCACCTTGCCTATGTGAAAACAAGGATAAAAGGGTGGTGGATCCGTGGATGGGTGTTTATACCGTAAGTTATATAGATTATAGAAGGTACAAATTCCTTGGATAATAATTTGAAGTAGAATGAATGAATGAGGGTAAAAGGGAAAAAAGGAAATGTTGAATGTTGTGGTCAGCAAAGTAGTCATAAATGAGATTCTCATCCAGGGTACGACATGCCCACATTAATGCCGAGAGAAGAAAGAGAGAGGAAATTGACTGGGCGTAGTAGTAGTAGTAGGGTAAAGTCAAGTAACAAGGAGAGAGAAAATAAAAGGGGTTACTTAAATACTCGCCCCTCAGAAAGAGAAAGTGCACAAGGACCTTTTTCATCTCATGCTTATTATACACTATAGCATTGACAGGTTTCTGTGGTAGCAACAGATTAGTTGTTATCCAATTTCACTTTTTCTGTTGACTCCCTTATGCTTCTTTAGGCAATGGTATTTACTTGCATTTGTTTAGATTCCATGTTCCCACAGGATACCATATGTCTCAATCTAAATCTCATTCTCACCTCCTCTTTCTTTTTACTTCCCTTAAAATCAACACAACTGAAATTGGTTTGCTTTATCTACCAACTTGAAAAGGCTGGGATTACAAAATGCAATTTTCCTGTGTTCACATTGTTAATGGCTAGCTTTTTACATCTTCTAACTAACCACCAGAGAATTCAGGTTAAGGTGGTCGTATACCAATCAATTTGAATTACTTGAAGTGGTTTTATATTGACAAATTAAGTAATGCCAAGAAGTAATGACACCATTTTCACCCCCATAGAAAAAGACATACTATATTTTACCATTTATTTGGGACACAACTTTTCAAATGATAGGTAGAATAGCCTTGTATTAGTTGTAGATAGTAGATACTATAATTATTATTGGGTGGGGTTATAGCAGAAACCCAATCCCTATTAGCTCGTTAAAATTATTATTAATATTACCATTTTACTTAATATATTCCCTACATAATTTCTCTGAAGACTCACATTAAGAACCTCCAAGCATTTTGTAAAAGCAGTAGGAAAGGAATAAAAATCACAGTAGAAGGAGAGGCAAGAAATAAAATAGTGTTGAAATGTGACTATTTTATATTAGTAGGAGAATCAAATTTGTCCTGTTAGAGCTTCTTGCATTGTTAAATTCATCACAGTGGCTCTCATTAAAAGTTAAAAATGTCTTATGCACATGGAACCATGTTTGTGGCGAAATGTGCTTCAGAAAGTGACAGGATGCATACCCATCATACTGCAGCCATAAAGAAAACAAGTCCAAATCACCATCATACTGCAGACATAAAGAAAACAACTTCAACAAACATAGCCGGCAGACGGCCAATCCTAGATGCAAGAAGCATAATAGCATATGTTGCAAAGAATATTCCTTATCCTAATTAACAATGTGACGAAAAATAATGAGTAACAACATAGGATAATTTGATATTAAAATTAGTATCTTTATTATTATTTTATCTGATTCCATCCATATAAGAGGATGAGAACCTAAGTATTCAAAGCACAACAAAAATGAGTGACCGCAAAATCGTTCTAGTGACTGGCTGTGCCAAAGGTGGCATTGGGTATGAATACTGCAAGGCATTTGCTGAGAGAAATTGCCACGTCGTTGCCTCTGACATCTCAACGCGGATGCAAGACATGTCAGACTTGGAGTCAGATCCTAACATCGAGACACTTGAGCTTGATGTGTCTTGTGATCAAAGTGTGTCCTCAGCAGTGGCCACTGTTATATCAAAACATGGTCACATAGATATTTTGATTAATAATGCTGGAATAGGTAGCACAGGGCCATTGGCTGAGTTGCCACTTGATGCAATCAGAAAGGCTTGGGAAATCAACACACTTGGGCAACTAAGAATGACGCAGCATGTGGTGCCTCACATGGCTATGAGAAGAAGTGGTAGCATAGTGAATGTTGGCAGTGTGGTTGGTTATGTGTCAACCCCTTGGGCAGGGTCTTATTGTGCTAGCAAGGCTGCAGTGCAGGCCATGTCAAACAGTTTGAGGCTAGAACTAAGGCCTTTTGGGGTCAATTTGGTTCTAGTTTTGCCTGGCTCTGTGAGGTCAAATTTGGGGAGGGCCAATTTGGAGAGATTGGGTAATTATGAGTGGAAGCTTTATAATGACTTTAAAGAGGTAATTGAGGAGAGAGCTAGAGCTTCTCAGGGTGACAAAGCTACTGATGGTAGAGTTTTTGCTAGACATGTGGTTAAAAAAGTTTTAGGCCCTAAACCACCAAAGCAAATTGTTTTTGGTCACATGACTGGCTTGTTTGCCTTGCTCTCATGGTCTCCCCTATGGGTGAGAGATCTGTTTTTCTCAACCCGTTTTGGCCTAAGTAAAAAAGTTTAATGTTTTGTATTAAGTTATGATGTACAAAACCTCTATATTATACACTTTATCAATGTCTATTATTTCTCTTTATTTTTCTCCTTTAATCATGTCATATATCCTATCTTACTTTTCTCCCACTCTACTTGTTGAATAAAGTTTAGTGTCCACTAAACTTTTTCCTTTTGTATCACTTTATTTGTGATCAAATCTCCACTGCTTACTATTTAGATAAATGAATAATATATTGTTGTATAATTTGATGTTTCATGTACATATTATTTTCTCAATTTTTAGGTGAGGATTTGTACCATTATTCAAATGCTTAGAATATAATATTATAAAATTATTTCAACACTATTCTCAATTTAAGACCTCATTTGTTAATAATTTCAACACCATTCATAGATATTTGGAAATTAATAAGACTAAAGAGTTGAATCTCTCAGATGATGGTGGTGAAGAGATTATTTCTCAAGCTGTGGACAAGAGTAATGAAAAGAAGGGTGAAGGTAATCCTGAAGATGAATTAGGGAAACTTGCACAACAAAATGAAGAAGTCTCTCAAACTTAGGATGATATAAAAATATCTTCAAATATGCATATTCAACCATTCCTAATTCTAGATCCAGAGATCTCCTTAATAAGAACACACATTTAACAACCTCTAATCTCCTCACTTCAGACAAAGTATTCAACTTTGTCTTTTGATTTCTCACTAGAATCTTTGCCTACTAGGAAAGGCAAAGAATTAGAAGTTCACCATGAACATAATCAATCTTCCTAGCAAAAAACATAAACAAGTCATTTTCTAGAAATGCCTTATGTAATCAACTAACCTTTGTGGTAACCGATTAGATTACACTTCTTTATTCTTCCTAGCCAACACAAAATCATGTGGTAATCTATTGCACTAACCATGTAACCGATTACCTTAGTGTAATTTTCAAAAATAGTTTCAAAAGAATAGGTTTACGATTTAATTGATTTTCTTATGGAATGATATCTAAAATTAAAACCATCAACATGCCTATTTCTAAAACAAACAATACAATGTCACATTCACTAACATGTTTGGCATGAAAAAATAAAACCAAAACATAATGTCTAAAAGATAACTAACTTCATGTCAACACTTCATACCAATCTAAGCTAAGAGATCAAAGGTCTCAAAACATACAACATCATAAATATAAATAGCGAAAGAGACAATTTTTATGTGATTCGACACTTCTTACTTGTGTCGACAAGAACATCTAAACAAATATATATTTATTATCTCATAACACTTTACAAGTTTTTTTTTGGATAAACTTGAAAAACAATCTCTATTACAAAGCCTCTCTCTTAAGATGATGACCTCCTTTAAAATTTTGAATTGATTTTTTCAACACAAACCCATTTAACTTGTCTCTTAAATAGATCTTAATATCTTGTGGAATTAATTCTTTACCTCCAATCAAGAAATATCCTAAATTCACCCCCAAAAAATTTAACCTAATTACCTCTATTATATGAGCATAAAATTATTCTAAATAAGGGAGGTAGAGAAATCCACCATTGAACAACCATGTGCAAAGCATATAGTATCACCGAGATACAAATTAAATCAAAGGCGATCTGGTTTAAGGATTTATATCACTTTGTTTGTGATGATGAAAAATATTGTTAACTACTTAGGTAAATGGAATAATATACAATTATGTATTTTATCTTTTGTATATATATTTGTGTTTGGTTTTTGGTTCAAGTCACGTTCAACGAAAATTTTCCATTTTGCAAGACAAAAACACAAAAGGAAGGGAGATGATAGATTGATATTCAGTTCAATGTAACTAAAAACCAAACACACAAAGTAATTAAGCAAAAAAAGAAATAGTAAAGTAACATGACGTAATTATAATTTAATTGAAAATTAAGAATCAATAATATAAAGATTTTTTTACACTCAATTATGAATTATTATATAATTAAAATTATTAATTTTTATAATAATTATTTTAAAAATTACATTAAAATTATTATATAATAACTTAGTTAATAGAATACACACAATCTTTCCTGTTACAATGTATATTAAGATTTCTATAATCCTACCAACCAATGTGATTATTAGATATAAAACTAAATGATCTCATTAACCGGTAACAATAACAATGACATAATTATATTTTTACAATCAAAATTTTGAAGCACTTATTCAATAACTCTCTTTTTGTTATTTATTTATTTTTATCATACTACATCATCAATTAAATCAATTACTTATTAATGTCTCTTTCTTTCTCTCAAGTTGTAGATAATTTAAAGATGTCTAAAAAACATTTTTCCAACAATATAATCCTTATTTTTAACTGAGTATAAATGATAGGTTGCTACAAGGAATTAGCAGGTCCATTGCCTCGAAGCCAACAAAGAGAAGAAAGGGCACAACAACATGCACAGTCATCCCTTCCCCATCGTTCCACATGAAAAGGATGGTGATGAAATGGAAAGAAAGCAAAATTCGCTAAGGCAGCTAGTTTCCTTTATTTGTCGTTCACTGTTTCAATATGGGGCAAAATGTTAATTGGTCTCTAGGGCTTGGTGGGGATCATCATTACAACAATCAAAAAGAGGGTCTCTTTCTATTTCTCAACATTCCTCCTGGTCTGGTGCTTCGTCTCTCTTTCACTGTTAAAACTCCGTTTCAGATCTCTTTTTCTCTAACAACATCATCATGCGCTCTAGAATTCCTGTCTCCATGAATTTGGTCATGCAAATTTACATGCAAACTAATCATTATAGTGATCAAACGGAATCTGTGTATTTAAGGCTTTTTAACAGCCCCCCTCTCTATATATATTAATTATATGAAAAATGACATATATATACGGTTCATTTTGGTGTAGAAGAAGAGATGAAAAAAAGAATAAAACCAAAAATATAGCAAAAAGAAATGTTAGCAATATACTTTATAACATAATTATTGTTTTGTTAAAATTTTATTAAAATTTCAAATTTTGATAGATTTCATTTTTTATTTAATGAGTCTTTTTTTATTTTGTAATTTTCATATAAATTAATTAAAAGAAAAATGTTTGTAAATAAAGTATGCTAGAAAATGTATTTTTAGCACTCACGATGACCTCATGTGTGGTTTTTTTTTTTTTTTGCACAGCCAAATTTAATAAGAACATAAACTCCATTTTAATGTAGGGAAAGTAAAGGGCGATCCTCTGTGTAAGAGTGCTCTAAACATAAACTCCATTTTGTATATGTGGAACTGAAAAAAAAAAAAGAGAGAGAAAAGGGGAAAAAAGAAATAGAATATTTATAATTGTTCTGTGTAAATATTGCACTAGCTACTAAGATAAATGAGTTGCTTCTCAAGTTCGATCATAAAGAAATGTGATCGTGGTTTACGTCAAAAACTGTTGGAAAAGGAATTTAATTCTGTTCAAACTTAAATACCTTTCTCATTGTTTTGGATCTTGGAATATTAGACAAGGAGTAAACTCACTGTAACAGTGGTCGTAAGTGTGGATCACTTTAATTTCTAACTATAAAATCTTCATTTTAATTTCTAGTGTTAAAAAAAGTTAGTCCACTTATTCTTTTCTATTTTACTTTTTATTTTTTATATAAAAAATACTAAAGTAAATGATTTTTTCTAAAATCAAGAATTAAAACAAATTTTATAAAGTCAAACTAAAGTAACTTACACTTTTAACTTTAAAAATTAAAATGAAAATTTACTCTTTTCTCAAGCGTATAGTGAATGTACATGTGTTTCGTGCAATGACCCTTTTCATGCAATTTTTTTTCTCAAATAAACATTCTTTTTCGAAATCGTAATCCGAGTGCCCGCTTGGCCCGGAGGGGTTGCAAGTGTGATTTTGCATGAAAAATTATTGCTTGGTTAGTTTAAAGTAATATGATTTTGTTACTAAAAGAACTTTTGTTAGGAAATGAATATTGTAACTTCTGTATTGAGTTAAAAAAAATTACATTAAGTTTTATTATGATTTATTTTTTAGATAAAAGTTTTAACACATAAATATCTTTCCTTCAAACTTAAGATCATGACTTAAAATCAAATTTATAAACGCACATCCAAATACCCCTCGTATATACGACAACTACTTCTAAATCCAAATGCTAATTAAAGACAAAGAAAAACAAGATTACTGAGCAAAGAAAATCAAATTTATAAACGCACATCCAAATTCCCCTAATTTAGTGGCTTTTGTTGTGATTCATGTGAAGTTACTGTAGTTTCACAAATCCAGACTTTATTATAATGGGATTAACCAATTCGCTAAATATCTATCTGCCAAGGATTGTACCAGCAATGCCTTGTAAGGCTTTAATTAATGTATGCATCACATAAAGGTATGTCTGTTGAGTGAAATTGATTGTCCCACACTTCCACTACATATATAGAATAAATTTAAATCCACTTATCTTTATTAAGGGCCATCACTTCATCATGCAAGGAATATCTGTACTTCAAGAGCGCATAATTTATCGTAGGTTTCTAATCTTATTTCATCTTTGCTTCTCGAAGTGGTGAGCTTCTATTTATTAGCCTCACCAAAACGCATATGGCAATAACATAAGCACACACTTTTCACGTTAATGGTTCAATTTTTTAATTGGATTTGCTCCACATAAAATGGCACATTTTCCCTTAGCTCCTCTTGGATAAAATTCACCTTCTATATATTTCAATGGGAAACCAAGAAAAGATCCATGTTGGGATGTGTAAACTATATAAAGACTGCTTTATATATATGTTGAAGATGAGTCATGACAAATCACAACTTAGGGAGAAAATAATAATTGCTATAATTAATTAATTAAAAGATGAAATGGAAGTTTGTGTGGTTGCTATAATTAATGTGCTGATATAGATTGAATACGATTATCCACTTGCTAGTTTCCCTGTTGAAGAATGTTTAGTGACTCCACCTCTCTCTCACATTTTGTCTTGATGTTGATTGACTACAATCCGGGCCATCCCATTAAAAAAATGCACCTCAATAATTTTTTAGATTATTATTTTATTTATAATTTTATACAAAAAATTCTCTATTCTAGATGCTTGATGAGTGGCCTAGACAATCATGTAACCCAAATAGTATTGGGTCCATTGGGGAACTTACATTACTATGACTGTGAGGGTGGACACTTGCATCTCTCATTTTTTAAAGTTCATCAAATTTGTAAATAAAATCATATATTTTTATATTTTATTTTATTTTATTTGTATTTATATAACTAAACCCATTAATTTTATTTTTTATAATTTACACCCAGTAACTTAGAGTCATAAATCTGTCGATCGGGCCACATTAGATCACATCCCATACATTTTTCTTTCTAGTGTTTTGTTCCGTATCCCACCCCCATCCCAACCCACGCTTTGACTTTATAAAGCACCATTCACCCTAATTAGTAGTGTGAACATTCCTGAAACTTAATCTAGCATGATAATCGTGAACCTTTTATGTTCTTGAATGCCAACAATTATAGGTCCCCCTAGAACTGTTAAGACCAAGTATCACAAATAAGCTTGCATTAATTTCTGACGCTTTTTCCCCTAGTCCCCTCCTTATTATAGAACTCCAACGAGTAATAACTAATAAAAATAAGGCTTTAAATTGTGGTTAGCATCGTGGTTGAGGTTTCATTGCAATTTATATAGTCGTGTTATTCATATAATAATTTATACAATATATTTTATGTCTATCTTTTTCTATTACGTCATTTATTAGACTTCATATTTTTGTGTTAGTTGTATCATTTGTTACATTTCTCCTATTATAACCATATATATCTATTATTATAATAAGATATATAATAATTTATATAAGAGGAGAAATCAACTTATTATAAAAGTAAATTTTTTATATTTACTTTTCATTCTAATAATTTATTTTTTAAAATCTAATAATTAATGACGTATAAGAAGAGGAATCAACATTTATTTTTTATGTAATGTATGTTTGGGTGGATGTTGCAACAGATTTCTTCTCTTTCCGATGCATAATTTTTCATATTCAATACTAAATGCATGTTTACTTTCAATTATTTACATGATTAATCACCTTATAATAGAAGCGACAAATACTTGCTGGTGTGTAATAAGAGATTGAGAGAGTTGCATGTGGAGAGAGAGTCTTCGTTCCACCTTGCATCATCCGTTCTAAACATAGGCTAAAGCTTTGTATTGTAGCTTTTGCATCCTTTGGTTGTTTGATGATTTGTTGCATAGGATACATATTTCCAAAAACACAATATTTTGAAAAATTGTCAATAAATATAATTGATGCAGTCACAATTGCAATTTTGATCCCGTTGCAGAGACTCCAAAATCTTAATGTTATAATGACAACATCAAAACTTTGAATAAAAGTAGTAAATGGGTAGTGAAAAAAATAATTACTGTCATGTTAATTAGTTAACAAAATTGAGATGACCCCAGTTGGAAGAAAGTGCCAAGAGCCCAAAAACAAAGTCACTGGCCAGTGGTTGAAACTTGAAATATCACTGTTATTGGTTAGACCTAGTGGTAATTCGTGCGTTTGAGAATCAACGGCCAAAAGGGAGAGAGACTAGGCCACACCATATTGTGCAGTGGAGGACAAGAGAGTTGGACTTGAAGGAAACGACGTCGTAAGAGCCAACCCCTATAACGCTCAAGGGTAGCAGATACCTGTCCTGTAGTTGCAAAGTTGTAGTAGGGGTCCATAGCCAGAGAGCAGCAGGATCTGCAAAACTGTTTTGAAGTGACTGGAGGGAGGGACACGTTGTCCACGGCCCGTGAAATCTAATTCAACGTCCTCAGGAACTGAGACACCAAAACCAACCACGCCATCAAAATAGCAACACCCCATCACATTAAATGAACCTTCATTTATTCATATATATATATATATCATGAATCAATTGACTTAGATTTATTTCATCATAACTAATGATTTAGAGTTCAAATCTTTAGATATGAGACAGAGTTTTGCTTTTTATAATAATTATAGTACATGTTTAGTTTTCATTTGAAATTGTTACATTGAACAATGAACATTCTAATGCAAATTCAACGGATAAAAATAAAATGAAAATGAATGAAAGGATTTTGATCTTTTTTCAGAAGTATTTTTATCTCAAAAATTATTTTTCCCCTGATTTTTAAACATGTTCATATTCAATTTAAATATGATTATTTTTTCATTGGAGGATACAAAGATGTGGTCAAGATAAAAATAAAAGTAGTTTATAGTTTGTCAGTGTCACCAATAAATTTGAGAGAGAGACATGGTTTTGGTCTTTGAAGTAGCATTAGCATCCAGTGTGCAAAAATGAGGCCTGTTGCGGGATGCAGCACACTGCTCTATTTTGGATAGCAATAACTAATTGTTATTATTAATTTAATATAAGAGTGTGACTAGTAAGGTCTAATAGTAAGGACTAAGGAGTGTGTAGTTTCATAAAAGAGAAAAGGAAAGGAGGGAAGGAGCGTAGAATAAAGCAAAAGCGAAGGTCTTTCTCATACACGGATCCCCATGGAATGCGGGAAGGATGCCTAGCATTGCTTGCTGGAACACATTCTTTTTGTTTAGTTTAAAGGAACTTGCTTTGTTCCCTTTAGAAATCTGTCCAACGAAACACCCCTTATATACATTACATACAAGCCAACACACTCACATATAATAGAGGGAGAGAGAGAAAGAAAGAGAGTTTATAGATGATGCAGTTTCTTGCAGGACCTCGATAGATTTGTTTACATTGTTTGTTAGATTTGGCCCAGTCAGACAAAATTATTTATTTAGCAAAATCCAAAGGAAAAAAAAAATTGGTCTAAATGGTGGGGTGGGGATGCTAGAGAGTGGATATGGTTTTCCAATGATTAGTATTTGAGTAGAAAGTATATTTCTCTTGTTTGGTGAAGGAGGGAGTGAGTGTTTTGTTAAGAGAGAAAAAATGAAGAGTATGGAAAATGATGACAATGCTGACCTTAATAATCAAAACAATTGGTTGGGTTTCTCACTCTCTCCTCAAATGCATAATATAGGAGTTTCTTCACACTCACAACCTTCCTCTGCTGCTGAAGTGGTTCCTACAAGCTTTTACCACCACACTGCTCCACTTAGTAGCTATGGTTTCTACTATGGACTTGAAGCTGAAAATGTTGGATTGTATTCAGCTTTGCCAATCATGCCCCTCAAATCTGATGGCTCTCTCTATGGATTGGAAACTTTAAGCAGGTCACAAGCACAAGGTTAGTCCAAATGTGTTTTTTGCTATGTTTTTGGGAGACTTGTTTTTTAGTGCGTGTGCACTATACTAATTGTTGAACCTCTTGAGCACTGTTTTTAATTTTTATCTATTTTTGTGAAGCAATGGCTACTACTTCAACACCAAAACTGGAGAACTTCTTAGGTGGGGAAGCCATGGGGACCCCTCATCACTACGAATGTAGTGCCACAGAAACAATGCCTCTGAGCTTAGACAGTGTTTTTTACATCCAACCCTCACGCCGTGACCCAAATAATAACCAAACCTACCAAAACCATGTTCAACACATTAGCACCAACCAACAACAACAACAGCAAGAGCTTCAAGCATATTACTCTACCTTGAGAAACCATGATATGATATTAGAAGGGTCAAAGCAAAGCCAAACTTCTGACAACAACAATCTTCATGTTCAAAACATGGGTGGTGATGATGCCGTTCCTGTTCCTGGCCTCAAGAGTTGGGAAGTGAGGAACTTCCAAGCTAGCCATGCACATGAGTCAAAGATGATTGTTCCTCATGTGGAGGAAAATGCTGGTGAATCAGGGTCCATTGGATCAATGGCTTATGGTGACTTGCAATCGTTGAGCTTGTCCATGAGTCCTAGCTCTCAGTCTAGCAGTGTCACAAGTTCTCACCGTGCTTCACCTGCTGTCGTTGATTCTGTTGCCATGGATACTAAGAAAAGGGGGCCTGAAAAGGTTGACCAGAAGCAAATTGTTCATAGGAAGTCCATTGACACCTTTGGACAAAGAACCTCCCAGTATAGAGGAGTAACAAGGTTTATTAGTTCTCTTCTGCTAACATCACATTAATATGTTTATGTATTTTGAAACAATAATAAAGCTATAATAATATAGTTGAGCAAGTTGTTTGTGACTTTGTTCACTTGATTTGCCTAAGATTTTGTGTCATGGTTCATGGCTTCATGCATGAGCATCCTCACTTAATTAACATCACATTAATATGTTCATGTATTTTAAAACAATAAAGCTATAATATAGTTCAGTAAGTTGTTTGTGACTTTGTTCTCTTGATTTGCTTAAGATTTTGTGTCATGGTTCATGCATGAGCAATGAGCATTCTCAACACATTTAACTGTTCATCTTCCTTTTTGTGTTTTGTGTTTTATGATTTCTCTTTATTTCTAAAGGGTGTTTGTGTATCAGGCATAGGTGGACTGGGAGATATGAAGCTCATCTTTGGGACAACAGCTGCAAGAAAGAGGGGCAAAGCAGGAAAGGAAGACAAGGTAAGAAAGGGACTATATTCCCCATCACTTTTTCTTTTGTTTTTCTCTTGTGCATATTTTTGGTCAAGCATCTATCTATTTGAGTTCCAATGTTCCTTTGTAGCAAAGATCTGCATTTTTTTTAGTCATCACTCATTCTTTTTTGGTTTTATAACTTTGCGTTGCGGGGAATGCCACCGAAATATACGATGAATCTCAGTTTATCTAGGTAAGGTTTCTTAAGACCTTAATATCTTTTTATTTTCTTTTAATTCAGGTTGAAATTCTCAGAGCTTAGATTAACCAGACAGTTAAAGATAGATATCAATTAATATAAATGCTTATGATGTTAACAAAAGAGGAAAATTGATGTTTATTCAAGTCATTTCGAACTTTTGATTTTAGGGGGTTATGATATGGAAGAAAAAGCTGCGAGAGCTTATGATCTAGCGGCACTCAAGTATTGGGGACCCTCCACTCACATAAACTTTCCTGTAAAACTAATAATATATTTCTTTTTTCTCTTCCATGTTTCCACTCTCAAGTTGCAGTAACTGTGACTAAAATAATAATCTCATTGACATTTTTTTCTTTTCCATTCTCTTCTAATAACAGTTGGAAAATTATCAAAATGAACTTGAGGAAATGAAGAACATGACTAGACAAGAGTATGTTGCTCATTTGAGAAGGTAAAATCCTTGTTGTTATTTATCATTTGGAAATCAAATAGTAAACAACTATTTTACTTAATCATAACATCTATCACTTTTGTTCATTCAGAAAAAGCAGCGGATTCTCAAGAGGGGCTTCCATGTACAGAGGAGTAACAAGGTCTCATAGGCCAACAACCACTCAGTATATAATTACAATTTAATTAGTAATATACTAATATTTATATCTGCAAATGAAATTTCTAAAGTTTTTTCAAACTTGGTTCATTTGGTAGCAGACACCACCAACATGGAAGGTGGCAAGCTCGAATTGGTAGAGTGGCTGGAAACAAAGATCTATATCTTGGAACCTTTAGTGAGTTCTTTCGTACTCGTTGTATAACTCTTTTTGTTTTGGTTCTGAATGTACTTTTATTTTTTTACCTTATTTGCATGCATCAATGTGTTCATGTACCAATAACCGTGTTTCCCCATAGTAGTAAGCTGACAGAGAGGATGCTTTATGACTTTGAAAACTTAATCTTTGTTGCTCATCTTTTGAGTGACGATAAAGCTGATCATGAGCCACTTTAATTTTGTTGAGGACTGTTAGTCCCTGAGAGTCAGCTTTTACTAATGCTGTTATTCAGAATAATATACAATAAACATATTAATCTTATCCAATGTTTGTAGCATAGAAAACAATAAACTCGTATGTTTTTGACCAAATAGTACCTTTCCAATGTGTCTGCCCCCCAACCCCCCCCCCCCCCCCCTTGTTTGTTGTCACAAAAATCTAATCATTATTACTGAAATTAAACTCTAGGTACACAAGAGGAAGCAGCTGAAGCCTATGATATTGCTGCTATAAAATTCCGAGGAGCGAATGCTGTAACCAACTTTGACATAACAAGATATGATGTGGAGAAAATCATGGCAAGCAGCAACCTCCTTAGCAGTGAGCTAGCTAGGCGCAACCGAGAGACGGACAATGAAACTCAGTGCATTGATCAAAATCACAATAAGCCTTCTGCATATGAGGACACTCAAGAAGCTATTCTAATGCACCAGAAGAGCTGTGAGAGCGAAAATGATCAGTGGAAGATGGTTCTCTACCAATCCTCTCAGCAACTTGAGCAGAATCCACCAACAATTGAGAGTGACAGAACTAACCAGTCCTTCGCAGTGGCTTTGGACAGCATGTTTCATCAGGAAGTAGAGGAATCAAGTAAGGTGAGGACGCATGTGTCAAATCCTTCTTCATTGGCCACAAGTTTGAGCAGCTCAAGAGAAGGTAGCCCTGATAGGACAAGCTTGCCAATGCTCTCTGGAATGCCTTCAACTGCATCAAAACTATTGGCTACTAATCCAAATAACGTGAATTCTTGGGACCCTTCACCCCATTTGAGGCCAGCACTTACTTTGCCTCAAATGCCAGTTTTTGCAGCTTGGACAGATGCATAGTTCATAGCTCAATAGTCCTTTTAATTTTTTGTTCTCTCAAGTGAAATTTCAATCCTTTTTATTGTCTTTTTTTTGCATGCATGAACAACACAAGAGGAAGGGGTTGTAGCTAGTCAAATGGAGGGTCTAAATATTATATCATCACATCACTGTCAGCAAGTTTAATTTAAACTTTCAAATCATTACATTTTAGCATTTTACTAGTTAAGAATTCCTGAATTTTCATTTTCATTTTCAATATATCCTTGTGGCCAGATTTTGTCAATTCATTCATTGATAGAAACGGACGAGAAGGGATATAAAAAGGTTATGATTGAGAGGGTGAAATTATTAAGGCAATATGGGGGGAGACACCATTCAATATTCATCATTAGTTCCAACATTGTTGGTCCTCCTAAGTACAGAACCCAGCTCAGAACGTGTCCCAATTAAGCAGAACTGGGCCTGAGATATATATGCAATTTTAATTTTAATTTATCCCTTTGACTGTAATGATCCTCTTGATCACGTCATTGCTACTGATTCTCCACGTCCAGGGTCATCATTACTTGCACTTTTTTATTGCTAAACTTTGTCTAAAGGAAGCAGATATTCCCTTACCTAATTAAAACAAAAGGCAGTGGGTGCAAAATTAGATTCCCTCAGAATGACTTTATGTGATCTGATTGATGACTTAATGGCATGCATCGTATTACAATTTGTCTGCTGCCTTAAGGAAAGCCACATAGTTGGAAAAACTTTTCACATATCTTTCTTATTATATTATGTTATGAGCACTCTAATGATGATATTGGCTCCTTAAAAGCAACCTTGCCTATGTCCAGTGTGGGCTTAGCTATCTTAAGTGATCAAGCTCACTCGGCACGGGTACGTTCACACTTTAGTTTTTTTTTTTTCTTCTCTGGTGCCCATGATCTATGTTAACACATGTCATAAGGGAGGAAAATAACCTGTAATTGACCCCTAAGACCATTTTTTGTTTGCTTGTATTCCCGTTTGAGATTCAAATTAACATTGAACAAGAAATTACATTGTTTAAAGTAATATATACATCTTAAAGAAAATCATTAATTTGGTATAAAAAAGGTGATAGCTTAGGTAGGCACCCCAAATACTGTTAGGCATGACGCCAAATGACATGTTGAAATTATTAATAGAGACTCACTCAAAATATTATTGAGCATGCCTAAACTACAAACAATTTTACTTGGTTGCAATTATTTAACTAGTCTCTTGACACCAAAAGATTTCCTGAGGAGGATTATCCACCAAACAATATTTTAATTGCGTTAGGAGAATTAAACCCGCATCTACAGAGAAGATGAGAGTTAACTATTTTTAATAACACCGATTACTATTATAAAATAGTCCTTTTTAACTAAAATATCGTTATCAAGAGAGTTAAACTTTTAAAGTGAAGTCATCATTATTTTTTTAAAGTAACAAAAACTATGAAATAAAAGTGGCTGATAATTTGAAATGGTGAGAGCAATTGAAAAGCTCTAATATGATTAGTATTTCGTCATCCCCTCGTGGGCGACTCATAGTAATAATCACCATAAGTTATCATGCCAGTGGTTGTGATGCCAAAAGCCTTTGGTTAAGACAATAATTATGCATATACAGTTTTCTTCTTTTCTTTCCTCAGCAGTATATTCTGCATACTTATCCATGCCTCTCAATATACCATCACACGTACTGTTATTCTGACAAGCTTGTATAATGTATAGTTACTGAAAAATTATTGGCATGACAAGGAAATCTTAAGTATCCAATTGGTCACGCATACACATATATATATATATATATATATATATATATATATATATATATATACACACACACAATGTGTCAATGTGAAGACTACACCACCACATTCTTGGTGCAAAAATAGTATATACACTGTTAACCAAGGACCCTTTTGTTTTTTCCTTTTGCCTTTAATTAAGTGGGCGTGCCCTCCCAAATTTAAAAAGATAAAGTTAGCATATGGTAGCAAAATACCCTTACAAGGCAAAAAAGCAGCAAGGAAACAACCATATAAAAGAGAAGCATGCCGACGGCAAAATCAACGTGGACAGAATCAAGAGAGTGACACATTATTATGAAGTCAACAAAGATCAGCCAGCCATGCAGAAGAAGAATGGAGGCATTTGCAATGTGTACGGCTTCATCAAAGAGAGAGTTTGGAAAAGTTTTAAGAGAAAAAAAATTATACACTCATAATCTAAAACTATCTTACACCATCATCCTATCAAAACCCACTATTTTTTATAATAAGTTATTGACTTTTACAAAATTATTTTTAAAGTCATATAAATAATAATTTGTTGTTAGATGATCATATAAAATCAATTAATAATCATTAAACTCAGTTTATATATATATATATATATAAAAGAATGATCTACTTATTCTAAAAGTAACTTTTTTAAGGTTACTTTTCATTTTCATCATTTATTTTATTAAGATCTAATTGTTATAATAAATAATTAAATTTAATAATTGAATCTAAAAAAATAAATGATAAAGATGAATAATAACTAGTAAAATTATAGTTAGAAATAAGTGGATCTTTTCTCATTTATATATATATATATATATATATATATATATATATATATATATATATATATATATATATATATGTCATGTCCAAGATATTGTGCATAAATACAATGCAGTGGTTTAATTCAACTTTCACCTCTTCTGTTCGTGGATCCTGCATTTTCGTGCTGATGATTATATCACCGGATTTGATATCATTGGAAATTAGAGGGACTTTTAACTTTTGCGTTCATTGTATATAGCTGTAATATCAGCAATTTTAATCATCTGGGCCTAGCATTAGGGAAAAAAAGTTAACATTATAGTCAACACATGTCCCAAGCAATAATGCAAAGAAGTCAAAATTAAAAGATATGGAAATATAAGATTGTGGTTATTATTATCCAGCTTTGATGATTTGAAGCAAAAATATTATCATCATTAATGGCTAACATCTTATCAAAACGTTGAAATTGTAATACATAGTTTCTGGCATACAGAATAGGGGTGGGAATAGCGAGGTCGGTCTACAGGGGCCTACGACCTGACCTACATAAAGTCTGACCTGAACTGACCTATTTAATTAAAAAAGTTAGACTTAGACTTTTTTAAAAGCCTATTAAATTAAATAGACCAGGATTAGGCTTATTAAAAAGTCTTATAAGCCTGATAGGCCGGTCTATATATATATATATATATATATATTATTTTTTGGATACAATTAATTTTTTTTGAAACTATCAGACTTTGATTACATATTATTGTTCCATAATTTCTATTCCTATAATCAAGGACTTTAATTACAATTTAGGTGTGAGTCATGTGTCATTTTATATTCCTCATTATTTTGATTGACTTTCCTTATTTTTTTTAACTTTCCTACTCCATAAAATATTAAATATTTATTGCGAAGAAGGCTTTTAAAAAGGCTATCAGGTCAGGCTTTTAAAAAGGTCAGACCGAACAAAAATAAAAGCCTTTGATAGGCTATAGGTCAGGCTCAGGCCTCAAAGATTCATCGTAGGCTAGGCTCAAACCTTTCAAAGTCTGGTCTGGTCTGGCCTATTCTCACCCCTAATACACACTACTAGAAAATAAGGTTTCAACATCGGTTATTTAAAACTTTCAACATTGGTTATTAATTGATGTTGAAAGTACCGATGAAGAAAGTAGTATCGTTAACATCGATTTTTCAAAACCGATGTTAACTAATAAATACAACATCGGTTATTTAAATAAGCGATGTTATATGATAAGAATTATGAAAAAAAAGTTATAAATTTATATATCAACATCGGTTTTTAAAAAAACCGATGTTGTAAGTGACATTTAACATCGATTTTTAGAATAATCGATGTTAAATGTGACATGTGACATCGATTTTTAAAAAACTGATGTTGTAAGTAACATTTCACATCGGTTTTTTAAAAAGCTGATGTTGTAAGTGATATTTAACATCGGTTATTTAAATAGGTCATGTTATATGATACGAATTATGAAAAAAAAAGTTATAAATCTATAAATCAACATCGGTTTTTTAAAAAACTGATGTTGTAAGTGACATTTGATATCGGTTTTTAAAAAACTGATGTTGTAGGTAACATTTCACATCGATTTTTAAAAATACAACATCAATTTTTTTAAAAACCGATGTTAAATGTCACTTACAACATCAGTTTTTTAAAAAACCGATGTTAAAAAATGTTGAGGTAAGTGACATTTAAAAAACTGATGTTGTAAGTAACATTTCACATCATTTTTTTAAAAAATCGATGATGTTTTAGAAATTTTTTTAAAAAATGATGTCTGTTTTTTCAATAAATCCCAAAAATAACCTGCAAATTTTAAAATTGGACCACACAACATATAATTTTCATTCCATTTTGAATCAGTTTTTACCAGAAAATTCAATGAGAAATTTACTAATTACTATGAATTTAAAACATATTTAATGTTGAGACATGAATTGTAAATTAAGTAAGTAAATATAAACTACAATTACAAAATTGTCTAAACATCTTAAGTTTCATTTTTCACTTTCAAATAGTACTTTGCCCACTGGTTGCGAAGCGCCTTCAATCTTTCTGGTTCCAATGGTTTAGGATCAGTGAAATACTGCATGATATAATAAAACATAAGTTAATAATATATTAGCAATCATAATAATATGAAATTCGGTGAATTAAAAATTATCATTTCCCAATTATTCTGAAAATTTCCTAAGATTATAGTTGGCATCCAGTGCATGACGTAATACCCACACTCAGTGCTTCCTTTTTGTCTATTACACTAAATACATTATTAAATTTAGATATGCAACGTTCAGTACAAATTAGTCTACACAGTACTAAAATATAAGTAAAAACATATTGTTTAAATAACTTACTTTAACAACAATCCACCTAGCAGGAGGCTTGGATTTACTTTGTTGAGTATCGTCAAGTCCTTTCAAAGCACTATTGAATACAAACATAGATTCTTATTGTACATTTAAAATTTTGATTTACCTGACTAATGCTAATGCAAATGTATTGAAAAACAACACTGACCTATTAATTATGCCTTTGAGGTAGTTGTCTGGCTTATTATGCAACGAACAAAACCAAATGACAACATTTTCCTTAGGCAAAATGACGACCATTTGCCAATGTGCACTGCAGTGGAGACCAATATAGGTTATTATACTATTATACATTATTTAAATTCATTTGTTGAGTTTAAGTTACCCATTCAGGTAGGCTCCTAGGTACACATCCCGTTTTGAATTTTGCATCCAGTTCTTAATGTAATTTTCTGATTCAAATTGTGATTAGTCAGATCTCTGGATAGACTGTGGCTCGAGGAATCCATACACATCGATATTCCCGGCTCGCATACTTGTCTCAGTCATATGCCTATTGTTATTAACACAAAGTAAATTATGCATGAAGGTAAAACAATAAATTAGGTAATTAACAATAATCTAAATTGACTTACAGAATCCACAACTATATAACAGATATGCTGAGACATTGACCACCGTGTGCAATTTCAGACAGATCTTCATGTTTTATGTACAAGGGGAAGTTTTCATTAAACAGGCCAAACAAGGTAGCATCCCACAACGACCTCATCATCCGGCCTATCTGCAGGTTTCGCGAGTCCCACAGCTCCCTGTTTATCCAACATAATTAATTGACATAATTTAATCACAGTAAACATTTTAATTGGAAAAATAAACATTTAATGACACTAAAATACCTGTTCTGATAAACGCTTGACAAGATGTATCGGCCAAGCAAGGAATGTGTTAAGAGCCTGTCTCATGACCTTAACCTCTTTAGTAGGTACAGGAATGGGAGCATCTGCATCTCTAATCTCCTCAACACCAACCTTGACTTGATCATGCAACAAAAGAATGTTATGAATGGTTGTGGATCCCTCATAAACTCTTCCTAGGACAACCAGGCGAGAAGGATATTCTTTAATATACAACCCGCATTTGTATGAGTCACCGGTGTCTGGATTGTTTCCTGAGGGATCAACACAACTCTCATTTGTCCTGACACGAACAGCTGAAGGACCAACATCAGGTTCAAGAGGCAGTGCGAGTCCCTGTGATTGCATTTGGCTGAGGGATAACATTAGCCGTCGAGTGACTTTTTCAGTGATTGAATCCTCCAGTTGGTCCTTGATTTGTTGCGTCAACTGTTGCAGGTATTCGGGAGCAATGGAGGAGGTCCTTGAAGCTGATCCAAAGTATTGCTTGATGGTTATACCGACTCCTACAGCACGCACACGACCAGGGTCTTCTGGTCACCCAATGGCAGCAGTCAGTATATCTTGACGTCCATGGGTAACAAAGGAACCCTGTGAGGCCTGCTCCTCAAGCGCATCCTGTGAAGAAAACATTTATTTTATACTTAATCACACAATAAAAAAAAATTACAATTATGAATTGAAAGTGACTTACAATCTTGTCAGCAATTTCCTTTGCTGCTTCAGATGTCATGTCACCAGTTTTCTTGGTGTGGGCTAACTTCCACTTCACATGTCGTTTGATGGGAGATGGAGGATCAATGACGGTGTCAGTGCTTCCGGATTGAGTAACTTCCTCTAGTTTTTTCTTTCTCTTCTCATCCATCAACTTTTTTTCTAAATATTCATAACCCCCACGAGACATCACGTGAGGGGCAGTGTTTTGTTTTTGGACAGCTTGTGCTTTTTTTCGCACATTCTATAAAAATGAAACATCAATGAAACTCATGATTACAATGTATTATAATAAGTTCATTTAAAGTTAAAAAAAATGAAAATCACAAATTAGTTACCTCCCATGAAGGGTCTCTACGGCTCTGACAAAATTGGGCTCATTTCTCTTTGCTAATGCCATACATTTTGCATACAGTGTCATCGACACTATCTTTGTCAGCTGTAAGTGCCCATTTCGACGTCAAATCAAACTTAAATTGTCTCCACCGCTCCCCCACAGTCTGAAGTATTTTCTTTTTTGTCCTTAAATCAGATGCTTCAGGGATATCAAATTCAGCCTAACAAAGAGTAAATTAGGTTTTATTAATACTAAATTCAAATATTTGGCTAACAAACAATATGGAACATGAAATAATACATGATACCTGAATATCCTCCCATATCAAATCCTTCTGAGTAATAGGGACATGCTTCCAATTTTCGTATGTGACATCCACCTTATCACGAGCAACGATCCCTAAATATGTTCTAAATTTCTTGTTGTGGAGAACGTCTACTTTGCCAGTAACAGGATCCACATGGACAAGGGGTACCTCTGCCCCAACTGGTCTAGTCGCCAATGATCTTAGACATGAGGCCTTTCTAGTCCGCTTCAATGGTGGTGACGACGAATGCGATGCTACACCAGTAGAAGGAGGAGGAGGCGGAGGAGAGTTTGGTTGTGTAGTCATTTGGCTGTAAACAAAAAAAAACATTAATTCAATATGTTATAAAAAATAAATGCGTATGAATGTAATTAAATGAATTTAAATTAAGTACAAAATAAAAAAAATTACATTAGACAATGTTAATTAATTCTCCTTCATCGTGATCATTACGATTAGCATGAACATCGTCAGTTTTTTCTCCGACGACATTAGGTGACAGTTGTGTGGACAAAGGACTAACATAAGTATCAATGTATGAATAATCATCTTCAACATTGACACCTATTATTTTCCCATATAAAACCACTGACCACCTTTGATCACGAGGGTCTTCGACATAAAATACTTGTTTCGCTTGTTCTGCCATAATAAAAGGATCATTCTGGTAAGCGAGTTTGTTAAGATCCACCAACGTAAATCCCACATGATCGGTCCACACACCGGTAATACTGTCAACCCACTTACATTTGAAAACACAGAAAGTGAATTTGACATAGTTAAACTCCCAAATTTCTTCAATGAAACAAAAGTAAGGGATGAAAGCTACACAAGGATTGTCATCATGTACACTAGCGAAGTGTTGAGATTCAGCCCTTAGGGTAACCCCACTGTTTTACATTGTACTTTTTTGGTCTTGTGCTTTTGTATAGAAGGAATACTTGTTTATATCATATCCTTGCCAAGTTATAACATTTCTTTTAAGCCCATCTGCTAGCTTTCTCAACATTTCAGAAGCATTATCATCAGCCAAGATTGTGTGTTTAAACCAATCTAGGAAAGTCTTGTTATGTTTTTTCAACACTGAGTTCTTCGACATTTTTGGATTACTTTGTTTGACTAAATTTTCATGACAAACTATGTATGGCAAAACTTCATTACTATTATTCAACACATACAAGTGAGCTTGTTGCAAATCTTCTACACTTGGAGTGATAACATGCAGTCCTCTTGAACCCTTACCTCTTACTCTAAACAAAATTCAATGGCTTCTTCTGCAATGTACCTTTCAACAATAGATGCTTCAGGACAGTGTAGATTTTTGGTATACCCTTTTAAGATCTTCATGTATCTCTCAACCGGATACATCCACCGCAAATAAACAGGACCATAACATTTGATTTCTCTAACTAGATGAATAATTAAGTGAACCATGATGCCAAAGAATACAGGCGGAAAATACATCTCCAACTCACACAATATAATAGCAGTCTCATTTTCCAGTTCGTCTAACTTCACAGGATCAAGAACTTTGCTACATATGGAATTGAAGAAAAAGCGCAGCCGAGTTATGGCAAGCCTGACTTTGTTAGGCAAAATGTCTCGTATGGCCACCGATAACAATTATTGCATCAAGACGTGACAATCATGAGACTTTAAGCCTACCAACTTAAGATCCTTCAAATTCACAAGGCTCTTAATATTTGAAGAGTATCCTTGTGGAACTTTGACCCGTCGTAGGCACTGACAAAAACTGATCTTTTCCTTTCTGGACAAAGTATGACAAGCTGGAGGCAAGTATATTTTTCTACCATCAGACCTTGGATGTAACGACGCTCAGATACCCATCTCAGGTAGATCTTGACGAGTATTCAAACCATCTTTCGTCTTGCCGTGAATGTTAAGGAGCGTCCCAATGAGACTATCACATACATTTTTCTCCACATGCATAACATCAATACAATGTCTAACATCTAGATCAACCCAGTACGGAAGATCAAACAAAATCGACCTTTTCTTCCATATGCAAGTTTTATTTTTGTCCTTCTTTTGGATCTTTCCAAATATTGTATTTAGGTGTTGAACCCGCTGGAAAATCTGGTCACCAGTCAACGGTACCGGTGCATTTTCATGCTCTTGACTTCCATTAAATGCTTTTTTCAATCATCGGTAAGGATGATGAGGTTTAAGAAAACGTTGATGCCTAGTGTACACTGTTTTTCTTCCATGTTTCAGTTGTATGTAGCTTGTGTCTTCTTCACAAATGGGGCATGCACGATGGCCCTTAACACTGTAACCGCTCAAATTCCCATATGCTGGAAAATCATTAATGGTACAAAAAAGCATTGCACGCAAATTAAATGTCTCATTTTGAAACCCATCAAACACTAAAACTCCTTCGTCCCACAACTTTGTAAGGTCTTCAATCAAGGGATTGAGATAAACATTGATATCATTTCCTGGCTGTCTTGGGTCCGTTATCATCATAGACAACATCATGTATTTTCGTTTCATACACAACCAAGGAGGAAAATTGTAAATCACTAGCAAAACTGGCCACGAATTGTGTTGCGTGCTTAAACTGCCATATGGATTCATTCCATCAGTGGCTAGTCCAAGCCTAAGATTTCTTGCCTCTTTGCCAAAATCTGGATACAAACGATCTATCTTCTTCCATTGCAAGGAATCAGCCGGATGACGAAGCATTCCATCACAGTTTCTCCCATTTGCATGCCATGTAAAGTCTTTTGCGTCGTCTCCATTAGCAAACAGACGCTTAAACCTTGGAATGATCGGAAGATACCACAACACCTTCGCTGGGGGGCCCTTGTTTGAGTTTTCATCACTACTACACTTCTCATCATCCTTGAGTTTGTACCGTGATACCCCACACCTAGGGCATTTCGACATTTCTTGAAATCGATGTCTGTATAATTCATTCGGGCAAGCATGAATCTTCTGATACTCCATACCCATGGGACACAATATTTTCTTTGCTTGATAGTAACTTTTAGGCAATGTGTTTTCCTCTGGAAGCATGTCGTGCACTACTTGAAGCAGTGAACTAAAGCTTTTGGCACTCCACCCATATCTGGCTTTGATATTAACCAGACTTAAAACCGCCAACAACAGCGTCAACAAATTCTTGCACCCCAGATACAAAGGTTTCTTTGAATCAATTTGTAATGTATCATACATAGGGGCATGTGCTTGCTGAAAAGACTCTTGTCTAAGGTCACGAATCATATCCTCCAAGCGATCTCTCATTTCTACATCAAACGGTTCGGATTGCTGCCCACTCTACATGTCTGTCATTTCACCATGCCATATCCACGTCGTATAATTCCTCTTAATTCCATCACACAACAGATGCTCTTGTATGTCATCTAGTATTTGTCGTCTTCCGTTCAAACAATTGATGCAAGGACAATAATATTTTCCATCTTCATTCGGTTGACCTCTTTCTGAAGCTAATTGTAAGAATTGCTCGACGTCTTCCTCATATTCTGGGCAGATGCGACTTTCATTCATCCAACTTCGATCCATCTAAGTAATAACTCGGTCATACTCTCAAAGTTATTCGATGCATGAAAATCTCACTTTTTTATTATAGGTGTGGCCCTATCCCATTTGGGAAGACCGTCTTTTATGGTAGCTTCATACATCAGGGTTAATTCTATTTTGTTAAATTTGACAAAATTTTGGCAGCATTTCGCATTGGTCTCCAAGTACACAACATGAAATCGGTGAAATTAATTTTCCGATAATACAGTATGCACCCAGAGAACAACTAGAAATGCATTACCAAAATTTCATCAAATTAAACAAAATAATTTTAACCTTAACACATGAATCTACCATAAAAATATCAGTCTCCCCAAACTGTCCAAACGGACAATTCAAGATTAAATACAATGATTAATGCAAACTGTCCGCAAGAATCATTGCATCCAATCTCAAACGGGAATCTAAGGTTCACTCATCATGAAAATTTATATAGCATATATCAATTGTCATTAATGGCAGTGAACACGTAATAAAAATATTCATTGGTAACAAACATTTGTACCTGTGATGATGAGCAGTACGGTCCAAAATGAAAGCAAGAATCAAAGAAATAACTGAATGAACACCTACATCAATCATCATTCCGAAAAACAGATATCAATATGAATGCTACACTCAAACTCTGAAGAAGAATAAAGGATAATATGGCGGAAAGGATACAGTGTTGTTTGCACCCAAACTCTTACTAATGTGGCTAACATAATTTATGGAAAAATCATTTATTGAAAAATCCACAAATAGAGCAACATAATTTCAGGATCACTGTAAGCATTCATTAGTTTCAGTCACACAATAGTTTAACTATTTTGTCACATTACATAGAAATAGTTTTAGTCAACTATTTTTTATTCTGGAACAATAAATATAAAGTATCAAATCATTTAACCCATAACTTCATGTGATTCATGTCATATGGGAGTCAAAATTAATGGGCAATTTGTAGTAGACTATGATGCATGCATGTAGCCCATGGATTATGGATAGCAATCAGCAACTAGTATTTTCCGAAACAGGAAGAAAAATATGCAGCTACACATAATCCAAGTTCTTGACAACAGTAGTGCTAATTAAAAAGTATTTTACATTTTTAAATATAATAAAAAAATTTATGGAAAAATATTTTTTATGCATTATATGTAGTTTAAGAAAATTGCTTATCTAAAGAGTTTGAATTATATTATAAAACTTTAAACTTAAGCTAGCTTTTGCAACCATTCTTTAGACATGTAATTTAAGAAAATTGCTTGATAAAAGTTTACACTCTAATGTACATAATTGTGCATTACTAAATCATTGAATATGAAGTTGTAATAGATAATTTGGTAACAGCGTAACGATTTTCATATCAATAATAGCATATTAAATCAAAAGAATAACATCTATAATTACAACATGTTAAAAAAAAACTAATTGTAGTGGATGAACAATTTTTACGCAAGTACTATACTCTTCTCCAAGATAATTATTTGAATATAGATATAAGTTAAGAACCACATATGCAAGAGTCAACATAAGGACCCCACTCTCCCACTTATTATGTGGTGAGGCTAAGTCATCGTATTGTGTATAGACAAATTTCCCATGAAAAGGTAAGAAGCACTAACGCCACTTCCCAAAGTTGGATGATGCTAGAGATGAGGAGAAGACCCAAAAAACAAAACCAAAACACCACGTCTCTTTTTGGTTTTCATTCAATAATACACCTCTTGGCTCTTGTCGGTGGCCGATGGGTGAGAACAGAGAAAGACCCTTTTATTATTATTGAAGTCCAAACAATATACAAGCATGGAACAAGATCGATGGTTTGAGCTCATCGACCACGCAATTCAGAAGCTTGTACACGACAACACCAACAAAGTCCAAGAATCCCTCCATAACAATGATGCTCAATACCAACACGCTCTTTCCCACCTTCTCTCTGTCTCTCAGGTATATTTGCAATTCATGCATATTGATATGCTCATATGCAAAAACTAGTTTCAAATTTTATTCTTGCATATGGTGTTTGTTTATTATATGCATAGTTTGTCAATCTTCCTTAAAAATTTATTTTAATATTAATGGTATGTATTGAATGTTTTTAATGGTTGAGATAGGTAGCACTGACACAGAAGTGCTTAATTTATTGGCAGTTGAAAGGAGAAGAGATACTTGAGCAATTCGAAGCTTCTAGTTCTTCTGAGCCGGTCGCTTCTATAACTCAGGAAACAGAAAGTGAAAATGAGGATGCTGGGGAAAGTAAGGGAAGTGAAAATGATGAGATAATCAAAGAACTGAAGAAGGTGAAGAGGCAAAACTTCGTGACTCATTGTCTAAAAACTCTTTAGATAATCCAAGTTCTTGACAATTGTAGGGGTGCCATGAAACGCAGAAGTGTGTCATGTGTGTACTGCTTGGACGCAAAAGCCAGAAGAATTAAGGTGGGGATACAAACAATGTTTAGTGCTCTTTCATGAAAATGAGCATTCCAAATATAATATAAACAGAGATAAAAAGAGGGAGAATAACTTTTTGGTGGGTTAATGATCAAATAACAATAAATATAAAAGTAAATCAAGAAAAGCACATTTTCAGCATTTCAACAATTCAGCATTTCAGCATTTCAACAAAAAAGAATAACACATTTTCTTTTGAAAAGCAAGAAAATTAAAAAGCAATAAAATATCTTAATTAAATTATGTTTGACGAGTTATCATTCATATAACACATTATCATCAACAGCAAAAAATACACAATCCAAATGAATGAATGATTGTACGAAGTAAAAGCAAGTTAAGGGGGGGGGGGGTGACTGCTCTCACCTCAAAACACGTATTTGGTATTTCCAATCAGAAAACACTGCTTATTATAGATCTCTGTATATAAAAGTTCTCTGTCCCCAAGATCAATCTCAATCACCTTCAATTGAACTATACTCCAAAAACATTCATTTTAGGAGGAAGTGTCTGTACAGTAACCACCAAGAATAACTAGGAAGCACAGAGGATAACCTTATTGCCAACTAAAAAAAGTTCCACCTCTGCAAAATTCTACTTTCCTTGCTTGTTCTTTCTCTTTTCAAAACATTCCCTCAAAGCGTATACCTCTGTCAAGAGTTCATCAATGGTTATCTGTTATTATTATTATTATTATTTCGGTGAACAACTGCAATGGTTAATTCAAATACAATCATGGAAGGTAAACTTGTTGAAGAAAATATTTTACAAATTCTAATTCAATAAAATAAACTCAGACGAACAATTAGCTATTTGGATTCCAAGTGAAAAAATTTCCATGAATTCCAACAATGCATTCTTACACACATTCAACTAGAAATTTAGAAATCGAAAACACGTTACGCACACAAAAAGGATTAAAGGAACAGAGAGAGTGTGGAAAATGTATACAATACCTGGTTGGCATTCTTTCCAATTCCTGTTTGTTCGAACAACGCAATCCTGAAAATTACAGAAAAAGAATTTCCTCAATAAATCGACGAGTTTGATGAATCTAAAATTTGAGGGTTTAGGGTTTTAGGAAGGGAAAATAAGTAAATAACAAAGGGAAATGAGGTTAACCTGCATCAAGCGATAGATTTACACTGTTGATTTACACATTTTCTTATTTTTATAAATCTATAATTTAATTTTTATTTTTTAATTAAGATATTTTATTTTTAAAAAATTTGTAATTTTAATCATTGATCATTTCATTTAATTAAGATAGTTCGTCTTTTACTTCTAAAAAATTAAAATTAAAATTAAATTTTTTTATTAAAATAAAAAATGAAATATCTCAATTAAAGAATAAAAGAGTTAAAATTATGAATTTTTAAAAATAAAAGATAAAATATTTTAATTAAATAATAAAAAAACTAAAATCATGAATTTTAAAAAATAGATGAACGAAAAATATGTTTTAATCAAATAAATAATGTATGCATACATTTTATGACTTTTTTGATAGTAAGTTATAGTATCGTAAATTTCTGTAATAATTATATTAAAAATTATATCAAAATATTTTTCAATTAATTGATATTATAAAAAAATTTTAACAATTTTTGTTTGCTACTAAGTATATAAATCAATTGATAAGATTGTTTTAATTTAACTAGTGATTTTAAATTTAAGTTTTAATACAATATTAAATATTAATAAGAATGACTTTTTTATAATAAGAACTCGGTGATAATCATTTCATAATTGATAATCATACTAAATTTCAGTGTGTCGTGGTTACCAGATCTAATATGCTAATCTTGTTCTCAAACTTAGTTCGTGAATCAAAATTTAAAGTTTTATTAAGTAAATCTAAAAAAAATATTTAATTGAGTATTAAAATAACTTTTGACAAAAAATATTCATCACTATTTAAATATAATTCTTTTTCTTTGTTTCTTCTTTCCTAAATAATTTTTTTATTAAATTTATTAACAAAAAATTCACATAATTAACAAATGAAGTTAAAAATAATAAAAAAATGACAAATATAATAAAAATAAATTACATGTGGATTATAATTAACTCTATATTTAAAGACTTAAAACATAATTTTCGTGTCTCATGAAAATATTTTTATTTTTGTTCTGAAAAGTTTGTTTAAAAATAATAAAAATATCATTTTTTTTTCAAATATAATAATTAAATAAAAATATATTAATAATAAATTTTATTTTTTTTACGATATAATTATTTTTACAAACATTCTATAAAAATTCTATAAAAGTTAAACTCTATTATTAAAAACAGTTTTTTTTTCAAATTAACTAATATCAAATAATTTATATAAATGTGTGTTATATTTAAATGATAATCATGAAATAATAAAATTAAAATTACGAAATTCATTTTAAAAATTTAGTTTAATTTTTAAATGCTTACCTTTTGAATTTATTATTGTTTATTAATTATTATATTTTTTTAATTAAAATATAATTAATGACGCAGTATATGATTTTTTTAAAAAATATATAAATAATTAAAAAAAAGTTTAGATTAACATCGATTATTTGAACCGATGTCATTAAGCACTTACAACATCAGTTTTCAAATAACAGATGTTAAAACTGAATTTAGTGTGATTTTAACATCGGTTATTTGAAAACCGATGTTGTAAGTGCTTAACGACATCGGTTTTCAAATAACTGATGTTAATTTAACATCGGTTATTTAAAAACCGATGTCGTTAAACACTTACAACATCGGTTTTCAAATAACAGATGTTAAAACTGAATTTAGTGTGATTTTGACATCGGTTATTTGAAAATTCATAGGAATGTCTACTAAATATTGAGATACACGTCCATAAAATTAATTAGATACACATTGAACATTTAAAATTATTTCAATCCTTAGAAAGCTTGAATGTGTCTCATGTAAGACTTTTGCCATGAATAAGCTTCGGGTGTGCAGTATCTTTTCCATTGTGGTACAATAGGAGATAAAGGACAATTATCCCTTTAAAAAAGATACATTATCATACAAAAGACGGAGTTACCGAATAAATCAATATTAGTCTACAAAAGTAAATGGTATCTTTAATGGATAATGTATACCTACACAAAGTAATTTCTATTAACAAATCCAATTGAAATGTGACGGGACACAACTGACATAGGACTCCTAAGTGGAAAGAAGGTTCAACTTTGCAACCTAGATAAGCGGACCAATATAACATTATACCGACTTGCAATGACATAACCTATGTCGAGAATGGTCATCCATTTCGCTTCGGGTATTGGGCCATGTTCAACATACAAAGAGGTTATTAATTCCCATAATTTTTCTTCTGAGCCAAATAATTGAGCATAAAGAGAGTACCATGTTTGAAGTTTCTGAATCAAATCTTGGCAAACGAGAGACCAAGACACCTCACCCTAGCCTAGCAAAGCTGCAACTGTCCTGTAACCACAATTTCCATTCATTCAGTGTGACATCTTTAATGTTCATAATGTATTATTGCAACTCATTGGAAAATTCATCCATATAATGGTCCATTTTTGTCTTCTTCTTGTCACAACCAACCTTGTGAGCCATACTTGGAGTTCCTAAACTACCAACCATCATGCTCTTTTCATCGACACACTCCCACATTGAAGGTTTACGTTTGGTAGATTTCACAGACTTCAATGCACCCTTTGTTTTAACTTTCTATGGAGGGGAACACATTGAAGTGGTATTCAAAGATACAAGTTCACAAACTTTAGTCTTTAGGATGATTTTAACGCACCAATCTAGTTGTGAAAATCTCTTTAACAATGCATCAACCTCATGTGTCAGGGTTAAGTCCCCTCAAGAGCCATCTGTGTCTTCTGAACTACGAATGGATAACATCTAATATACTTGAATAAACTTCAAGAAAATGGAGCCATATATACTGATAAATTGTTTAAGTTCACAAGTACATGGTAGATTATGAGTAACTCTAAGTGCGTAGTTGCACATTAACTTGTCTTTGTATTTTTTGTACTTCTTTCCCCCTCTCATGCTACTTTCCCACACGTTGAGCCCAATTTCACAATTCATCGTGCTCTTAAAAAACCTAAAAGAATCTAAAAAATCATTCAATAGCAAAATACATGGCTTCATAAAACATAGACATATAAAAGCCATGAAATATATCTTATCAATCATGAATTAACTAGAAAAGTTAGAATAGTTAGGTTGCAATTGAATTTCAATATTTTTAGCATCCACATTTTCATCATTATCATTCTCGATACCAGTATCATTATCATTCTCTAATTTTGTAAACTAATTGTATGCATATTTTATTTGGTGTATTTTTTTTATTTTTTTTATTTGGTGCATTTATTATTATTTTTATTTAAATTCTCAAAAAGGCATTCTAAATTAATTATGCATCTTGGATATATTTTGTTTTCAGATTCAACAATATAGACATTTAATCATTTTCTAATTTAAAAATATCTAAAGTAGCTTGACCAAAAACAAAATTTAAATTAAGAAGAATTTAATTTCCGTTACAGTATAATTAATTGAAGAGAAATAAAAATGAAAAGTGATATATAAGAATAATGAAACATAAAATTAATATAAATAGCTTATAATATGTTCAAATTTTCATTGTTTAAATTTGAATAAATTCAATTTATTATATTTCAAATCATATGATATATAATACTTACTTTTTATCATTAATAAATGAATAAAACAATGATTTCATTATTATTCTTTATATTTCAAAATATTTTTAATAAATTTGTTTAAAGATTGGTATATTTATTTGTCATAGATAACTTTGGTAATATAAGATCATCAAGATTAGTATACTTATCAATATGGATATTGTTATTTCTTTATTTCATATTATTAGTATACTTATCAATTATTCAAATGATGTAATCAAGAAATAATGAAATCTTGAATCGAGAAAAAATAAATAATGAAATCTAAAATTGATATAAATTAAATAACTTATAATATTTTCCTTATAAAAAATGGTAATATTTTAAATTTTTATAGTTAAAATAAAATCAACTTAATATATTTCATACTGTATGATATTTTTACTTATTTTTATCATTAATTAATATAATTTTAGTAATTATCATTGTTTCTATTTGAAGTATACTTTAATAACTTTATTTCAGCGTTAGTATACTTATTTATTTCTATATTATCTTTATCCAATTCAAAATCTTCTTTCATACGAAGGCTGATGTCCATGTAAAAGTTTACTTGTGACTCTAATAAATATATATATAAAAAAATTATACCTTAGGTCATATTATGCTCATTGTCTTGCACCATTCAATAGGCCAAGAGGAAAGAAACATAGGGAACTACTCAATAGATAAGCTCTTATGATGCACAAATAAGAATTTACAATTATTTTCTTCTAATTTCAACTGTGCATGTGTAGGTGTATTTGTAAGTTGTTATTTAATAGAATGAATGTGTTATGTATCCAATAACATTATAAAGTTTCTAAAATCATCAGCCGAAAATCTAAAATAAGTTGATTGTAAAATCTCTACGATTTTTTTTTTTTTGGAAAAGCCAATACTAATTAGATTGTAGTAAAGCACAAGGCATACCCTACATACACCATACACCCTGGTAAAAAGAAAATTGAAAAAAATGTGTTACTGCCTATAGACCAACAACCAAATTACAAAATTCCTACCCGACCCAACTCTAGAATACAATCTAAAAACATTATATATTACCGCTCGAACATGTAAAATAAATACCCTATTCATTACGTTTACCGTAAATCTGTACGCCCCATCACCAACAATAAGTACCAAAACTATCACCAAAGCACCAACATAATGAACATAGCATTCGTTCTAATTTAATACTAATGTATTGTTACGAAAATAACGCTTGAGAAATAACCTCAGAATCGAAAGTATAACTTTTTCTTGTCCTTGTGAAATAGAATTCGCTTGCAATCTACCCCCACACCAACATTCCTTCTTCAGCTGAACTTGCGCCCCACATAAAGCAAAACAATATGAAAACAAAACCAGAACCGAATAGAAACCAATCGATCTTCCCCTTTAGTTAAAGGCTGAAGAAGAACGTACCTATCGGCGTGAGGGATAAAAGAATTGTTGGGTTGTGATTAAAATTCATATGGAAGTTTATTCTGTTATTTTTTTCTGTTTTGTCCTCTGCCTATATAAGGCAAGGATGCCCTATTTTTTTAGGATAAGCTTTCACTTGTATATTGCATCAGTAATAAATAAAATTTCTCTGTTTTCCCTCCAGTGGATGTAACCTTGATCAAAGGTGAACCACGTAAATCTGTGTGTTCTTTCTCATCTCTCTCTCCCTTTCAATTTGCTGCAAAATCTGTGTGTATGACATTTCTGTTCTGCTGCATCTACTGCTATTGTTCTTGATTGTTCTTCATCACTTCCATAACAAACTGATATCAAGAGCTCAAGTTGCAATCAAGGGAATTCAAGATTCTCATCTGAATACAAAGATCAAGTTGTGGAAGTCTTGTTTCTAGTTCTTTCATTGCTTCACTGTGATCAAGAACACTTAAGAAATCATGTCAAACACAATCAGGATTGAGAAATTCAATGGAAAGAACAGCTTCAATCTGTGGCGCATCAAGATGCGTGCTTTGTTGAAGGAACATCGTGTTTGGGCTCCTGTTGCTTCTGCATCTGTGAAGAAAGAAGTGGCTTCTGAATCAAAAGAAAAGGCCTCTGTTTCAAAGACTGGAGAACTTGTAGAACAAGAAGAAAAGGCTCACTCACTAATCTTGCTTTCCTTGTCTGATGAAGTTTTATATGAAGTTGCAAATGAAGAAACTGCAAGTGACTTATGACTCAAGTTGGAAAAGTTGTATATGACTAAGTCAATATGCAACAAGCTCTTCTTGAAGAGGCGTCTATTTGGTTTACACATGAAAGAAGGTACATCTCTTAAAGATCATCTTGATGAATTGAATTCTATTTTGATGGAATTAAGAGATATAGATGTTAAGATAGAGGGTGAAGATGTTGCCATGATTCTGTTAGCCTCTCTACCATCATCATATGAGAGCTTTGTCAATTCTCTTAGTGTTGGTAAGGAATGTGTCACTGTGGAGGAGGTGAAATCCAACTTATACTCAAGGGAACTTCGATCTAAAGCATCTGGAAATTCTGAAGAACCAAATGGATCTGGTCTGGTGGTCTCTAACTCCATCAAGAACATCAAGAAAAAGGTGTTTAAAGGAAAGAAGAAGACTCATGTCAATCCAAAGGGCATCTGTAAATACTGCAAGGAGCCAGGTCACTGGAAGAAAGATTGTCCCAAGAAAAAGGGCAAACCATATGTTGCTGTTGCCAAGGAAGGTTCCACATCTGAAAATGAGCTTGTTCTCTCAGTTGTTGATCATCACCAACATTCTGAAAATCAGTGGATATTAGACTCTGGCTATTCCTTTCATATGTGTCCTAACAAAACCTGGTTTGACATCTATGAAGAGAATTCGGGTGGAAATGTCTTCATGGGAAATGATGTCTCATGCAAGACAATTGGAATTGGCACAATAAAAATCAAGATGCATGATGGAATTATCCGAACACTCACTGAAGTTAGGCATGTTCCAGAGCTAAAGAAGAATCTAATCTCCATAGGTATTATGGATGGAAAGGGGTTCAAATGCAGCACTGAAAATGGGGTCATGAAAATTCAGAAAGGCTCTACAATGGTGATGAAGGGTATAAAGAGGGGTAATCTCTATATACTTCAAGGTACAACATGTGTTGAGGATGGTCTAGTAGTTGTTGCATCAAGATCTAATAAGAGCATACCTGACTTAACTCAATTGTGGCACATGAGGCTAGGTCATATGAGTGAAAAAGGTATGATGATACTTCAAAAACAACAGCTGTTCGGAAATCAAAAACTGGATGAACTTAAATTCTGCGAACATTGTGTTTTCGGCAAGCAACATAGGATCAAATTTCCTAAAGCAATTGACACCACCAAAGGAACTCTTGATTACATTCATGCTGACTTCTGGGGGCCTGCAAGAGTACCTTCACTAGGTGGTGGAAGGTATTTTCTGTCCATAATTGATGACTACTCAAGGATGACATGGATCTACATCATGAGTCATAAGAGTCAAGCTTTCAAATGCTTCAAAGAATGGAAAGCACTAATTGAAAAACAAACTGAAAGGAAAGTTAAAAGACTCAGAACTGATAATGGCTTGGAGTTTTGCTCAACAAAATTTAACAAATTCTGCAGAGAAGAAGGAATTGCTAGACAATTTACTGTTAGGAACACTCCTCAGCAAAATGGAGTTGCTGAACGAATGAACAGAACACTCCTGGAAAGAACAAGATGCCTGTTATCCAATGCTAGTCTCAACAAAAGTTTTTGGGGAGAAGCTATCAATACAACTTGTTTTCTGATCAATAGAACACCCTCTACTGCTATAGGACTTAAAACTCCTATTGAAATCTGAAATGGAAAAACAACAAACTACTCAAACCTAAGAGTATTTGGTTGCAATGCTTATTATCATGTCAAAGAAGGAAAGCTGGTACCTAGATCAAGAAAGGGTTTGTCCATGGGTTATGGTGATGGGGTGAAAGGCTATAGGATATGGTCACCCTCAGAAAAGAAAGTTCTTCTCAACAGAGATGTAATTTTTGATGAATCACATTTGTTTCATCCCAAGCTTAAGGTTCCAATTGCTGGAACACAGAGCTACCACTCTCCTCAAGAAAAGGATGTAGAATCTATAACCAATGACTCAGAAAAAAGAGGTCATTTTGAAACATCTCTTGTGGTTCTTCAAGAAGGTGAGAAATCAGAAGATTCCAGTGCAAATGAGTCTCATTTGGCTGCTGAACCTGATCCTTCACAGCTCAATTCTGGAATCAATCAAAGACCAAAAAGGGTCACTAAACCTCCTGAAAGATATGGTTTTGAATACATGGATGCCTATGCATTACATGTAGCTGAAGAAATAGATTCAAATGAATCAGCCACTTACCAAGAAGCTATCAATCATCCCGAAGCTGAAAATTGGTTGTTAGCTATGAAAGAGAAAATTGAATCTTTATATAAGAATCAGACCTGGAAACTTGTTGAACTACCTAAAGGAAGACATGTGGTAGATTGCAAGTGGATATTCAAGAGGAAACTTGGTCTTTCAGAAAAGGAAGGGATAAGATACAAGGCTAGGTTAGTTACCAAGGGATTTAGCCAGAAATAAGGAATAGATTTCAATGAAATTTTTTCACCCGTGGTTAGACATACATCCATCAAGGTTCTTCTTGCTATTGTGGCAAGCCAAGATTTGGAACTTGAACAGCTTGATGTCAAGGCTGTTTTTCTCTATGGAGATTGGAAGAAAATATTCTAATGAAACAACTTGAAGGATTTGAAGTTCAAGGAAAAGAAAGGTATGTTTGTCAACTGCAGAGGTCCTTGTATGGATTGAAACAATCTCCAAGGCAATGGTACATGAGGTTTGACAACTTTATCACCAGCCAAGGATTCAAAAGAAGTCTCTATGATTGTTGTGTTTATCACAACAAGGTGGAGGATGGATCAATGATCTATCTTCTACTCTATGTAGATGACATGCTTATTGCAGCAAAAAGCATGTGTGATATACAAAATCTGAAGATCCTCCTGAGTGGTGAATTTGATATGAAGGATCTAGGGGCTGCAAAGAAAATCTTAGGAATGGAGATCTATAGGGATAGAACTTAGAAAAGGCTATTTTTGTATCAAAAGGATTACATTCAGAAGATACTTGTGAGGTTTGGAATGACTGACTCTAAACCTATCAGCACTCTCCTTTCAGAAAAAGAGAAGTTGTCTACTATGATAAAGGTTCAAGATCAAGTTGATCAGGACTATATGTCAAAGGTTCCATACTCAAGTGTTGTTGGCAGTCTCATGTATGCCATGGTCTGCACTAGACCTGACCTTGCTTATGCTGTTAGCATGGTCAGTAGGTTCTTAAACCAACCTCAGAAGGAACATTGGAAGACTGTGAAGAGAATTTTCAGATATCTTAAAGGGACTGCAGATATAGGTTTGATCTATGAATCTCACTCAGATTGCTGCCTCACTGGCTATTCTGATGCAGATTTTGCTACTGATCTTGTCAAAAGAAGGTCCCTAACAGGGTATGCTTACACCCTTGGTGGCTGCTTGGTGAGTTGGAAGGCAACACTTCAACCTTCTGTTGCTCTCTCAACTATTGAGGCTAAATATATGGCTCTTATTGAAGCTGCAAAGGAAGGAATTTGGCTGAGAGGTCTGATAAATGATCTTGAAATTAATCAAGAATATGCTAACATCTACTATGACAGCCTTAGTGCTATATGCTTGGCCAAGGATTAGGTTCATCATGATAGAACCAAGCATATAGATGTTAGATATCACTTCATTCGGTCAGAAAGAAGAATCAAAGTTCATAAGATTATCACTCTGCACAATCCTGCTAATATGTTTACAAAGCCAGTTCCAAAGAGCAAGTTTGATCACTGCTTAAGCTTGCTCAATGTAGATTGTTAGGGTTAAGATCATGTGTGTTCAGAGGGTGCAGTTTGTGTCTTATATGGATGTTAGTTCAAGGTGGTGAATCGTTGGGCTGTGACTAAAATCCATATGAAAGTTTATTTTGTTAATTTTTTCTGTTTTGTCCTCTACCTATATAAGGTAAGGATGTCCTGTTTTTTTAGGATAAGCTTCCACTTGTATACTGCATCAGTAATAAAGAAAAGCTCTATGTTTTCCCTCCCGTGGATGTAGCCTTGATCAAAGGTGAACCACGTAAATCTGTGTGTTCTTTCTCATCTCTCTCTCCTTTTCAATTTGCTGCAAAATCTGTGTGTATGGCATTTCTGTTCTGTTGCATCTACTGTTGTTGTTCTTGATTGTTCTTCATCACTTCCATAACAAGAATGATATTATAACACACCAGGTAAGAGGAAAGAAGAAGAAACAAAATAGGATTATAAAATAGATGCAAATGATTATAATGAAAAAAAAGTGTTTTACCTATGATGAGGATGAAGGCAACTTAGATTGAGTTTAGGAAAAAGGAGAGGATGTGGTGGTTTCCATATTTACCTAGCAAAAAAAAAAAAGAATAGTTCAAAACGAAGTTGAACAAAGGATAGAAAGAATATGAGAATTCGAAAAGAGGAAGATGCCTTATAGAGAGTCAGAGGAGGAAAGGGGTTGTGTGTCTCCAAATGCAATCAATGTCTCCTTTTATAAATCACGAAAGTGAAAAGTGGTTAGAAATGAGCCAAGGATTTTCCTCCAAAGTCAAAAAGTATGTCCACATATAATGAATCCCAAATGTTTCTAGAGCACGTTTATAGTTTATACAATTATGTGCCTAGGAAAGACCAACTACTCGTCGATTTAAAATGAAAAAAAAAAATTGAACCGTTTACTAGCCCAACAACGGAATTAATAAATCTACCTGAAAAGACAATTAACCAACTTAACGGAATTATACAATTAATAGGATTTACAGTAAATGGCCTCCAACAAGGCACATGTAAAGTGATTGATCATTGGTGTTTCATTTAAATTTGTCACCTATTCTCCAAAAGGAAAAATGTGTTTTTATACCATATAAAGCTATTTTAGTTAAATTAACTTATAAACTATTCAAACTAATTTATAAGTTAATCAAATGACTTAATTGCACACAAAAATTTTATTATATTTTTTAGTTATCTATGTGACACATGGTTTAGAGTCATGATTATCTATTAGAATTTAATAGGTAAAACAGAATATAATTAAACCTTTCTTGGTGTTATCCTCTTCGTAGTGTTACTATGTGTTTGGATGGGGAAATTAAACTAGGTAAAGTATTTCAACAGGGATATTAAAATGTTTTTCTATAATGAAATCTGTTTGGATAAGATATTTTAAAAGTAATTAAAATGTTATCATTTTTCTAAAGCATTTTAATATACTAACTTGACAGAATTTCAAATTCTCACCAAAAATAAAGGAATTAAAATTTCTCACTCTTTAGAAAACAGGACACTCTCACGCACACTAGCTCTCTCTCCTTCTCAGCACACTAGCTCTCTCTCTCTCCCTCTCAGCACACGTACACTCTCCGTAGTTATCTGTCTCTCCCTCTCAACACACCTTGGCGTCACCAGCTACCACCTCCATCGACAAGTAAGTTTTGCTTTCTATTCATCACAATCTTTTCTTCCTCTCACTGATAGGTTTCTTTCTCGCTCACTCATCTCTGTTTTTTTCTTTTCACAAGTTTATGTTTGTTTGATTTTGATTTCATTTTTGTAGCTACAAGGATTGCTTGATTTTATTGATTTATGTTTCATTTTCTATTTCATTTATTTTGTTTCAATGATTTTGATATGTTGGCGGGTATGGAATTGGATGGGTTTGGAGTTGAGATAGGTTGTGAGCACCATATGTTTGTGAATATGCATCAAAGAGAAATAGAGAAACAAATATGTTTGAATTTCTCGAACTGCATGATTGCTTGAGAATATGAATGAGTTGTTCGATTAATGTCCTTCGTTCTCTCACACTTAAACTGATTGTGATAATTAATTGTCAATGTAATTGGGATTATTTGTCTCCCTTTTGTTTCATTAGGAATTTGTTTGGAAAACTTGTAACGGAGTATTTGAGATAATAAAGTATTTGGAGTTTCATTTGATTGCTAGATTCCTGTATTTTTAGTATGTTCTCAAAGTGTTGTATTGGTACCTGCTGGCTTGGAGCTTGTTGAGACGTCTAGTAGTAATAATACAATTGTCATAAAGAATTTGTGACTTGTGAAACAGTTTCAATAACCAGCTATAAAATACTATATATTTTGGCTTGTGAATTGTAAAGCCTTGTTCTATGCCGTGCTTTTACTTGGATATGTATGATTTGGTTGAAAGTTGCTACAAATTTTCCTCCATTCTTTAAAAACTCCTCTTTCCTATAACCAGAAATTAAAGACTGACAAAGGTTTGTTTGGGTTTATTTTTATTTGCTTATGTGTACTGAGTGGGATATAACAAATTCATGCACATTTCTATTATAACCCAAGTTTGCCAAAAGCTTTTCTTGTTAATGGGTTCCTAATAACTAGAATATGCCTAAGTTTTTATTCTTTTGAAGGTAGAAAGTAAACTTACGCTTGATTGAACCAAAGACACAAAAATAATATATGGGATTCAAAGATGTTCATGGTAGCCAAATTGGTAGTGTTTAATGAGTAGCAGACAGCCAACTTTTCCAGAGAAAGACTTTAGGAGTAGCATGACCTGAGTGATTGAGGAGGAGATTAAGAACCATATTTTGGTACCCTAGCAGTTGTAGCCTGTAACTCAAACCAGAAAAAGTAGTGTTTTAAGCTGTTAATTTAAATAAAAGTATTTTTTTAATGCAGTATGAAAAAGATGAAGATCAAATGAAGAATTGTTGGGTGTCATCTTTTCAGATGTTAACATACAATTAGTAGCATCCAGTATGAAAATTCCTAGAATCCATCAAAGCAGTAAATAATTCTGCTAATAGAGAAAACAAAAAGTGGAAACATGAAGAAGATGATTTGACTGTTATACATTATCACCCTCTCATTTTACCATTCTGCCCTCACCTACCATCTAGGTAGAGAGTACACAAACATAATACATAGGGAGATGGATATATATAGTACATGTATCACACAGAATAAGGTCATAGAATAGCATTTGTGCAGCCTTGGCTAGCTAGCTAGTGTTACCTGGACCATCCAAGGATTGTAGGATCAAAGAATTGAGTATGTGCTTGAGAGAGGGGATTCTTTGCAGAACAGAAAAGGGTGTGTTTTTTTTTATGCATGAAAATGTCATTGTCACCTGCAGGTGGTAGTTGTGCTGGTCCTGCCCAAAGGAAAACAAAACAATTACAAAACAAAAGGCCCAGGCACAAAAGCAATATGTGTTTGGCATATGCCCTCACATATCCTTATGGTATAGTACGTTTACTAATTGTATTGTTACTTTGTTAGTTCACATAATCACTAAGCTAAAAGTCAAGGGCATCACATAAATCATGATATTAAAACTGAATAAGTCCCAACCTGTACTTCAATTGAGAGTTGAGAGAAGGCATGTGAAGTAGAGTTTAGAGGATGCATATCAAGCAGAGATGAGAAGAGGCATATCAAGATAGAAAGGGGTGTTGTTGAGATATTCAGACCATTTAATGTCTTATTGTTCTGCCTTGGTGGCAGATTCTGCTTACTGCAACCCCTATGTTATTGTGTTGTTGCTTTGTAATTGGATGTTGCAGCTACTGCTCCCATTGTTTTTGCTTGCATTGTTGTTGTTGTTGTTGTTACTGATGGTACCTGCTTCCTAGTTCTGAACATCATCAGAGGATATTGAAGAAGGGTTGTTGTTGTTGTTGTTGTTAGAGTGAAGACTAACAGTGGGTTTTACATGTGTTGGAAACATAGAATGGAACATGGTGAAATTCAGCTCTGACATCATTTGAGAAGAAGTGGAACTTGGTATGAAGCAAAGTGGAGTGTTGTTGGGAGTAATAGTGAGTCCCATGTTTGGTCCATAGTTGAGGTGCTGGAAAGGAAAATATCCCATTCCCATCATATCAAAACTAGTGATGGAGTTGTTAAACCTGTCAAGGGTGTTGTTGTTGTTGCCACTGCTGATCTTGGAGGTGGAAGAAACTTTAAGGGGATATCTATCCATAAGCATAGAAGTAGTCGCAGTAGTAGCCATAGGCATAGAAGTTAGTTGTAGTGTATATATACCTCATCAAAGGTTTTCTTGAAAGGGATGAAGCTAAAGTGATCAAGTTTTAGTTGTTGAATATCCAAAGGATCATGAGTAGTGAAACTTGTCATTGGAGGGACACCAACAACAACAGACATCTCATATCTGTGAGTAACAATTTCCTTAGAAGAACAACTTCGACTTCCACTGTCCCTTCTACCAGTACTATTGTTGTTAGGTTCTCCACTTCCTTCACCAGTTATTGCACTTTTATTTGACCAGTTGCACTGCCTTGGTTGTGTCTGGTAGAATATCTTTGACACCACTACCTCTCCTTTCTCTTCCTCGTGCTGCCCCAAATGGTATTGGTGCATCACCCAGTTGGTTTTCTCGAGCTTTCTGTTCTTTCCAAAGTTGGTGTAGAGGACTAGAATTTTCTTGCAACCCTTTTGTTTTCCGTTCACCATCACTGGCTTGTGCCACAGGGTTTCTCCACCTTGCAAGTCACATTCGTTTTGAATCTTTCTCCTCTTTCTTGTCCCAGTTGTGTAAGCTTTTGAAGGTCTATGGAAAAAGTGCTTGCTCAACCCATCTCTTGTTACTCCTGTTAATTAGATGCATATATCAACCACACACCCAAAATCAAACTTAGGTCGACTTTGGTGAACTGAAAAATAAAACCCTTTTTCATATTATATTAAGCAAGTGGAATTATAAGATTAATTTAATGATAAAAAAGAAAGAAAAAAGAAAAGATGGTGGATTTAATTTTTACCGCTAACAAAAAATTAATAATTAATAAATAATATTAATTAATAAAAAAATAAGTTTCTTGAAAATACCAATTAAAAGAAAGAGGGACCTAACTGGGACTTAACAAATAGTATGGAACTTTGAATAAGATAGTTAGAAAACAACACTAATTAACACTGCATGTTAGAGAATAATGAGAGTTAGAAATTAATGGGAGGTGAATTAAATTTATTTTTTTCTAGTATATTTTCACGCTGTGTATATCTCACACCTAGAAGCTTCTCTGGATGGGTATAACAAATTCCATCTTCTCCTTCAATAGCGGGAATGAACTCATCTATCAATGGGTGTGATTTCATGTTCTTTGCCTCCATTTTGGCTTCAAGATGTTCTGTTAGCTCTTGGTCTATGGGATCAAACTTCACTCATGCGGGCAAGCCTAGCTAGTCCTACAGTCTCCATTGAAATATCAAGTGAAAAACCAAAATTAAAGCTAAAGACAGAGAGATAAGAGGAACAAGAAGAATAATACAATGGAAAAAGAAAATAATGATGGAAAATATTAACTATTTCTATGCCTATGGAAAATATTAACTAACAAAATATACTAGTACTTGTTGCCAAGGACTGCATGAAGTTCAACAATGGAGTTCTCTTCTTGCTGTGAGAATGCTCCTCTCTTCAAATCAGGCCTGAGATAATTTATCCACCTTAATCTGCAGCTCTTGCCACACCTTTAAAAATTACGAGAATTCAACACCCAAACCTGGTATAATCATCAAATTAGAAGATAGTATGTTTTCAAAATATATATCATAATCAATAAAAAAGGTGTGATAGGATAATAATGTACAAATAATTCATTGGCCAAAAAAACTGCAACATTTTCTGCAATGTTGTCCAACATCTTTGTCTACTATTATTTTATTGATCCTAATATACGAAACTTTGTTAGTTTTTTTTTTCTAGTTGATCATCTTTGCCTATACTCTAAATTGCACTAGTATCATTGTTTTACATCTTTTACCTAGATATTTGTTTTAAATCTCAAAATAGTATATGCACATATTATCTTATATCATTATCATGCAGTTCAGATTGAGAAGAAATGGATCCTAACATAGTTAACACTGCAATTACTTCAAGAAGACGTAAAAGAGAAGAGTATAAGAAGATAATCTTATTAGTTGCTGCTTGTGTTGTTCATATGGTCATTGGTGTAGTGACATGGTATCATAATAATTATTTTGTTAAGGAACCAACCCATAATTAGGAACTAGAACGTCGCAACTTCCTTAATCATCTTTATAGAGGGACAGAGAAAGATTGCATTGAAAAGTTGAGGCTTAGTAAAAATGCATTTTTTAACCTTTGTAGAATTTTAGAAGAAAAGGGTGGATTAGTAAGAACAAGAAATGTTCCAACAACTGAAGCAGTAGTAATGTTTTTACATATCCTTGCTCACAACCTAAAGTATAGGGTAGTGCAATTTAGTTGTTGTAGATCTAAAGAAACCAAAAATAGGCAATTCAACGATGTCTTGAGAGCGGTAATAAAAGTGAGCAAAAACTATTTGAATTTTCAACCCTATACTTTAGAAGGTGCGGAAGCAAACAAGTGGAGATGGTTTGAGGAAAGTTTATCAATTGTTAGGAGAGATTAGTTAATTATAAAATTTTCTTAGAATCTAAAAAAATTGTCTTGTTTGTAGAGATGTATTGTAGCACTTGATGAGACTCATATTCCGGTTACAATTTCTCCTGATGAGAGACCTAGATATCGTAATAGAAAGAATGATGTCTCTACAAATGTGTTAGCCGCTTGTGGTCCAGATTTAAGGTTTATTTACGTGTTACCTGGGTGGGAAGGATATGTAGGACACTCTCGAGTATTACAAGATGTATTACATTGTCAAAACAAACTTGAAATTCCAACGGGTAATATTTCTTGGAAATAATTTTTTTCTTTTTTTTTTGTCTAGTTTAAGCCTATGATTTTTATTTTAAACATTGTAGGCAAGTACTTTCTTATGGATGCGGGATATACCAATGGTCTGGGATTCTTAACACCATATCGAGGGACTAGATATCATCTCAATGAGTAGATTGGAAACACCCCTCAAAGTTTCAAGGATTTATTTAATCTTCGTCATGCAAGTGCCCGACATGCAATAGAAAGGTCATATGGGATCTTGAAAAAAAGATGGAGTATAATAAGAACTCCTTCATTTTTTGATATAAAGAAACAAATAAGAATTATCAATGCTTGTTTTGTGTTACACAATTTCATAAGAGACGAACAACAAACTGATCACTTTTAGAAGTTCAAGACTTAGAATTCTTATCTGTTGTTGACGAAGTGTTAATCCATCAATCAAGGGAATGAGTTCAAAATAATGTCATAGATGATATCACAACTATTCAAGCTACTGAGGAATGGACAGGATTTCGAGATACATTAGCTATGAATATGTTTGCTAACTATCAAGTTAGAAGAGACTTTGCTTAAGGATAGTTCTTTTTTAAATGTAATTTGCTATTGTAGAAAAACTTTGTGTCCTTTGTTACTATTGTACTTTGCTATTGAAGATAAACTTTTATGTACTTTGCTATTGCATAAAAACTTTTCTTAAGATATTTTCTATGATTGTGCAGTGGACTAATCAAATGAATATAGTAGGTTGTATCTAATATTTGTTATGTGCAGGTTAAATAAGTGACATTAAATTCAATGGAGTCATCTAATAAAAAAATGACGGGCAAAAGAAAAGTTTTAGGAAAAAATAATGAGGAAACAAGAAGTTATTTTACATGAAATTTGGAGATGGAACATGTATTGGCTAATGTAGAGAGATCAAAGGAATTTGGACAACAAGGGTGACGGAGGTTGGGAAAGGTCAGCATTGAATGTTGCAGCCGCAATGTTGTCTACAAGCTTCAATGTTAATGTCACATCAGATAATATCAAAAACCATATCAAATTATGAAGATTGTGGTATGGTATTATAAGTGACATCCTTGGCCAGAGCGGGTTTGATTGGGATGACACTAAGTACATGTTCACAGTTGAGAATGAAAATGCTTGGAATGAATATTGCACTATAAGTATTCTTTAGTATATTGCTATTTGTTATGTAAAGATAGAGCCACTGGTCATGGAGCTGAAGCTGCTATGGATGATGAAGCGATGAGTAGAGAGACAAATGAAGTGGAATTCATGGGGTTAGGTGCTACTACTACTATAGACTTAGAAGAACCAAGCTCTAATACAAAAGAAAAAAGACAAGGTTCAACTTCTTCTGGCACACATTCATTCTCACAAGACAAATATTGGAGAAAAAGAAGGAATAACAATTTCTTTGGATAGAATGACCAACTCTTTTGACCGAATGGTAGAAGAAATGGATGGTAAAGTCGATGATGAAGATATTCAAGGAGTGTTTACGTGAGGTATCTTTGATACCAAATCTTAATAGACAACAATGAGCTAAAGTTATCAAATGGTTAGCTGGATATCCAAAGTAGTTAGCTATTGCGAAAGCCTTTCCAATTCACGAAAAGACTATGTTTTAACACATCTAAAATGAAACTTGGTGAGTAACCTTTTGTCTACATTTTCAATTTCAACTTTCAAATTATAAAATTGTCTTTTTTATGCCCAGTTGAAGTGATATTTTCACTATAGTTATTTGTCTTCCCTGTTGTGACTTATATTATTTTGTTTCTTCTATGTCTTGCAAACGAGGAATAGAGAGGAATTGCATTCTTACAAAGCAAGAAAAAAAAGTTGATTATTCTAAAAAAAATTTATTATGTTATTTGTTTTGGACCATCTAATTTGCAAAATATTTCGTGAATGATTGAGTATTATAAGTGAAGTGACATCAATGTTGATAATATATGATTTTAGGTCTTGATATGAATTGAAGTATTTTCTTCTCTTACGAACAATGAAATTAATATCAATATTTGAATTTTGTATGAGATAATTGTCCTTAAATTATGTAATTTTTTAATTTCAATATTTTTTTAAAAAAAATTATTGCGAGACTATGTAATTGAATTTTTTTTAACAAGAACAAGGAATTACATATCATTCATCTTTAATTTTGCAGTATTGTTTAATCCAAGTTTTTTTTTTGTGTTACTACAAGAATATTGTGTAAGATTCAAAATTGTTTAGCATTAAAATTATTTTGATTATTTAATTATTAAATATTAAAAAAAATTGATTATTCAATATAGTATAGCATTAAATTTATTTTGAATATTTAACTGTTTAAAAAATGACTCATATTTATTTTCATTCAATATTGAAATTTTAATTTTTAAATAAATATTTAAAAATGAAAATTTGAATTTCATTAGAATTAAATTACTTTATCCAAATAAGGAAATTAAAATACAAGAAATTGAATTGCCTCATCCAAACAAAATATTTACAAAATGAAAGGAATTTAAATCAAGGCAATCAAAATGTTGTGTATTTGAATTTCTTAGAAATTTTTAAATCCCTCATCCAAACACATGGTTACTATGTTTTCAATGGAAGAGAATTATCGGAAGAAGACTATTTTTTACGATGGTTTTGAGAGATTTTGTATGATAATTTTTAATTGTTGTTGAAGTCGCCGTAGTAGAAAATCAAGACTTTCCACAACAATTTTTGAACCGTCTTAGAAGGGTAGAATTTCTACGACAGTTTTGTTCTAAAACCATTTTAGAATATTTTTTTTTTAAATTAAAAAAATTGATGATTCTAAGATGATTTTTCCAAAAATTATCTTAGAATGCAGATTTTTTAAGATGATTTTTCAAAAAAATTTCTTAGAATGTTTTTTTTAAATAAAAAATTGAGGATTCTAAGACGTTTTTAAAAAAAAAACCGTTTTAGAATGTAGACTTTGAAAAACCATCTTAGAATGTTTTTTTAAAAAAAATTAAAAAATTAAGGATTCTATGATGATTTTTGATAGAACCGTCTTAGAATCTCTTTAAAAAAAAATTAAAATTAAATTTCATTTTGTTTTTGGTGTGTAAAATTCAATTCCAAATATTCAATAATTCACCAATGGTCACAAACAAAATGACATTCGGCCCAAACACAAAACACATACCGGAAATGAGTTATCACATTCGTATATAATAAAACACTAGAGCATGTGAAACATATAAATACATAGAACTAAATTTACATAAACAACATCACTCCATCAAACCACACATAAATATTCACACTTATTCAAGTTCACACACTCCAAAAAATAACAGAAAAACCTCAATCGTTAACTCAATGAAAGTTAAACACAAGCGTTATGCAACAAATATACTAGACTTAAGCCTACATGCAATGTGGTACCATTTTCAGTGAAAAATCTCGTTGGGTGCCTAGGAGTACATGACAAGACATGCCTCATAGTGGGTAAGTCAGGTCACTCTCACTATGTGAAATCACATGGAGATCAGTCAAGGTCACTCTATTTTGTCAGAATACTCCAACCATGCTAGATCGACACAGGCTTAAAGGAATATTTCGATCAGGAGCACTCAAACCGAGTGTGTATTTCGGAGAGTCCGTCAGGGTCTCTCCCTCCTGATTCAAGTCCAACCCATAAAATATTTTAACACACAGACTTTACCTATGAAATATGCAATACACACAACTACTCAATCGCTTTCAAAATCTCAATTATTTCCAAAATCATTTTAACTCGTCACGCCTCAAGTGATTAAATTCGTCGAGTTTCCACAATGGAACCCACCACCACAAAACTCATTGCGCCGTAACTTTTTGTCCTTAAAGGATCTTACAATTGAGTGATTGCACTGTTTATAGCTCACAACTTAATACACATGTATCTCAAATCTAACCATAATATTCTCAAACTCCAACACTTAATAATTTTCAAAATCATACTATAACAACACTACAATATTATAAACATCAAATATTAATATAAATAAATATATAGCTATATATATATATATATATATATATATATATATATATATATATATATACACACAATATGCTTAACAAATATATAAGCATGTATTATAATAATAAAATATATCTAACTTCAAAGCTTTAGTTGTTTATGTATGGGGAAGGTGTTAGCACCCCACGTGCTCGTCATGAAGACGACAACCTTTAATCGAGTGTGCTAAAAATAAAGTGACTTTTTAATTATTTATTTTTCCTTGAGAACATGAGTTATGTTCATTATATCTTTTGTTTATTTAGGAAAAAAAGAAAGTGAATTTTATTTTTTTAGGAAAAAAGGAATTTTATGTTTTTTTTTTTTTAGTTTTTTAGGTCAACAAGGGGTTTGCCCTCGCTCGTACATATCTTTAGGTGCAATGAGAAAATCAAACTTACATAGTTCTTTGGGTAGAAAACAGTTTGTGTGTTGTGTTGATTTTTTTTTGAAAGATTTGTTTTAATTGCGTGACAAAGAGTCGTTAAGGCGTTGGACCTTGAAACGACGTTAAATTTTAAGAAAACAGTAGAGAGAATCGCTTAAGGCATTGGACCTTGAAGCGATCTCGAGTAATGTGCAAATTTTATGGAGAAAAAAGAAGAATTGAATGATTATTTGTTTGTGAAGAAAAGAGAGAATCTCAAGTATACTTTGTAAAGTCAAGCAAGTTGGAGACCCAACATGATTTTCACAAAATGTTACTCACATTATTAAAACACCACCAAGCAAGTCAAAGACCCAACATGGAGTGCACATAATGTGAAAAAAGGACTTCAAGTTTGCGATATACTTCGCAAAGTCAAGCAAGTCGAAGACCCAATATGACATTCGCTAAATTTACCCACACATTTATTAAAACACCACCAAGCAAGTTGGAGGCGCAGCATGGAATGCACAGAATGTAAGCGTGTACTAAAGAATACTAACATAGAATTTTAGAATGATTAACATAACGTTAAGTAATCAATAGACGAGACACACAAAAATAAATCGAATGTGAATAGAAAGGGATAGAATAAAAGCAGGAAATACACTTACTAATTAAGGATGTGAGGTTAAAACATGGGGGAAATAAATAAGTGACAGAATATTTATAATACATTATGAACTAACCAGACAATTATAAAAAAAAATAATAGAGCCAAATCGAAAAAAGGATGGTGTAAATAGCAGTTTTTACTTCATTTTGGCTATGCTCGAAAGAAGTGGGATGTGCCTAAAAGTGTGGAAGCAATGCCTTCCAAGATTATTTTGATGATGCCAAAGAATCAAGAGTTAAGCAAATTCCAAAGATTCAAGAATCAAGTTTCAAGATTCAAGAATCAAGTTTCAAGAATCAAGATTCAAGAATAATCAAGATCAAGATTCAAGACTCAAGATTCAAGAATCAAGAGAAGACTCAATCAAGATAAGTACTAAAAAAGTTTTTCAAAACATTGAGTAGCACAAGAAGTTTTCACAAAATCATTACCAAAGAGTTTTACTCTTTGGTAATCGATTACCAGAAGGTAGTAATCGATTACCAGTAGCCAGCATTGTTTTCAAAACTAATTTACAAAGCTGTAATCGATTACCATGAGCATGTAATCGATTACCAATGTTTTAAAACGTTAGATTTCAAATTTCAAGAGTCACAACTTGTGATAAAAAAAAATTTCAAATCATTTCAAACTTGTGTAATCGATTACACAATACTTGTAATCGATTACCAGTGTTTCTAAATATTTTGATTTTCAAAATTTAAAAATGAAGAGTCACATCTATTGATGCGTAATCGATTACACCTTGATGGTAATCGATTACCAGTGACTGATTTCGAAAAATAAATTTCCAAAAGTCACAATTCTTAAAGTGACTTGTTTCTGAAGATTTTTTCAAAAGTCACAATTTTTTAAGTGACAGTTTTCAAAAAAGTCACAACTTTTAAAAGGTGACTAGTTTTTAAAGAAATTGCCAAGAGTCACAAACTTTAACTTGAGTCATCAAGTGATTATAAATATGTGACCATGGCATGAATTTAATAATAAGTTTCATAACAAGTTTTTTTTTACAGATTTTTCTGATTCATTTTCTCAACTTCTTTCTAAGAGTTTTTGTTCAATACTTTCTCTTCCAAGAAAAGTTCATTGTTCAAAAACTTGTGCTATTCTTCTTTTTCATTCACTTCTCCCTTTGCCAAAAGAATAGAAGGACTAACCGCCTGAATTCTTTTGTGTCTCCCTTCTCTCTTTCCAAGAGAATTCAAAGGACTAATCGTCTGAGAATTCTTTTGATTCTTCCCTTCCCCTTAAACAAAAGATCTCAAAGGACTAACCGCTTGAGATATCTTTTGTTTCCCCTTACAAAGATTCAAAGAACTAACCGCCTGAGAATTCTTTGTCCCAACACATTGGATGGTACATCCTTTGTGGTACAAGTAGAGGGTACATCTACTTGGGGGTTGTTATACTGAGAACAAGAGAGGGTACATCTCTTGTGGATCAGTTCAAGTGGAGGATACATCCACTTGGTTATTCAAAGAGAACAAGGGAGGGTACATCCCTTATGGATCTTTGGCTTGTAAAGGATTTTACAAGGTTGAAAGAAATTTCAAGAACCGGTTGGTTGCTTGGGGACTGGATGTAGGCACGGATTGTGGCCGAACCAGTATAAATCTTGTGTTTGTCTTCTTCTTTCCTACACTATTTAATTTTCGCTGTGTACTTTTAATTTCCGCTTTACTTTTGGTTAAGTTATTGTTCTTTACTTTCTTAACTTAGTAGTAAAAGCCTAATTGAATCTAGTAACATTAAGAAGAATAAATTTTTATTAGTCAAGATACATTAATAATTAATTCAACCCCCCTTCTTAATTATTTCGAGGTCACTTGATCCAACAGAATGGAGGTGTGATTAGTGTTCTTCCTTTCCTTTTTTCGTTTTTTTCCTTATTTTTTCCTTTCCTTTTTTTCTTTTTATTGTTCTTTCTTTTCCTTTTTTTTTCTCTTTTTCTGTTTTCTTTTTCTTTCCTTTTTTCTCTCTCTCTTTTTTACTTTCTTTTTTATGTTTTCTTTCTTTCCTTTTTTTATTTCTTTTTTCTTCTGTTTTCTTTTTTTTGTTTTTTTTTGTTTGTTGTCTTTTTTTGAAAAATTTGTCCGGACAAAATTTGGATCTGACATCTGTCAATCAACGTACAATAGTCAAAATGAATATGCATGTTGTATCCCTTTTTGATCGTTGTCCTATACTCAATAAATTGCAATAAAGACCATGATCATAGAAAAAATAAGAGATAACGTTTTGAGAACCATCCTTCAACTTGATAGTAATTTTGGCATTTCCCCATCATAGGGATATTTGCATTCTTACCAAATCTCACAGTAGATTTCCCACACATATGATTGCTACCCCCAGTATCCAAATACCAAATATTTTCATTTTCAGAACAAGTATTACTGGCTAAAAATAAATTATGTTGTGTATTAGAATTATAACCAACATTTTGGCTTTCCACAACGTTTCCATGTTGTTTGATTCTACAATAAGCTCTATGCCCAAACTTTCCACAATAGAAGTAGTTAAAATTTGCTCGACCTTGGTAGTTGTTACCTCGACCTTTTCATCGGTTAGTTGCACCAAAAGTATTTTCATCTCTTCCTTGGTTGGATGGTACAAAATTATTGACTTTTCCTTGATTAAAATTCCCTCAACCTCTGCCTCTGTAATTTCCTTGGCCTTTACCTCTGAAATTTCCTCTTCCTCTACTGTTGAAATTATCATGGGCTCTAATTTTTGCACTCCCACTAGTTTCCGCAACTTTGTTGAGATTCACCTGAATATTTAGTGCTTCTTCATTTACTTTTTTTTGTCTTCTCCAAGATTCTGCTCACATGGCTTTTGATGCTTCCCTATAACTCTGCTACCATCATGGTGTTTGTGTCATGGGACTTAATTATTGTAGTCACCATATGATCAAACTTCATCTGTAATGCCCTGAAATTTCCATAACTGAAAATAGATGTTTGATGTATTTATTGTATTATTTAATTACTTGATTAATTCGGATTAGTTGAAGTGTTGTGTGAATTATCCTTGTGCAACTGCTTGGTATGGTTGTTAGGTTATGTGGAGTTTGATTGATCTGCATTGGAACTGTGTGATTCCGAGATTGACCCAAAACCTATTTCGATAAAACCATGATCTCATATTTGTTAACCGTGGGATTGCCTTCAAATTTGGATTGTAAGCTCGCAACCCACATCTGCGTGTTTTGATCATTGGGATTTATGAAAAAATATAGAGTGTGAGATATGACCTTTGCATAGAAGCAATGAAACATGTTGGAGTAGGGATTCTCCCAGAACTTGCCCAGGCGAGTCTGAGTTGGACCAACTAGCCTAGGCGAGCAAAGTTTCACCTGGACAAGTCTTGTAGGTTACAAATATGTTCAACAGCGTAAAAACACGCATTTTTCTCCCCTCTTCTCCCCCAAACCCTCACCCAACACCCCAAACCTCCTCCTCCACCACCCACGACCACCGGTGACCACCACGAGCCGTTGTTGCTTGCCGTCGGACCACCGCACGGAGAGGAACATTTTAATCGGATTGAAATCCTCTAAAACCAACTCGAGGATTCGGTAGAGTATGAAGCTCTTGACCTTCCCTTCGCGGTTTCTTCGAGGTAACAGTGATTTCTAAGCATTCTCTTGATTAGTTTGAGCTTATCTTTGCATCTCTTATGACTTGGGTACCGTTATTGGATGTTTTTACACTTCCTTTGAAAAATCCTTGAAAATGAGACGTTGTAAAATTTGCCTTGTTATAAAATAGACTTCGTTTTGGTAACCTTCGCGAATGAATTATGTTCTCCTAGGTTTAGATGCATGTAAAAGCTGAATTATGTTCTGACATGTGAATGATGTATAATGGTTTAATGTATATATGTATTTATTCATGTATTTGTGTGTGGTTTGGTGAATGTATATCATGGAAAATTTACCCTCGTTTTCATAATCAAATTAATGAAGTTTTCACTTAAATTGAAATATTGCATTTTAGAATTAGTGATATCGTAGCGACGAGGTGGGTCATTACATCATTGACATCGTCTATAAAATTTTGTCTACCACCTTGTTATCAAGGTTGTCTTCTCCATACTCCATGATCTTATGTAAAAAATATTGTTCCACAGATTCATAACTAGACATTTCATACCTTTCATATTCCCTTCACGTAGATTGCAACTTTGATTTTTGAGCCTTCTCCACACTTTTGTAAGACAATTTCAAAATATCCCATGCTTCTTTAGCAGTTTTGGCCTTTACGATTTTGTCAAAAATGGAATAGTCAACCCCTTGTTGAATTCGTGACAACACTAGCTGATCTCTCCTCCTAGCAATATCATCTACTCCTTCCAGTAATCTCATCTCAGCAAAGCTCTAAATATTGTGAGCTCTCATATGTGTAGCCATCAAAGTTTCCTAATTATAAAAATTTAATTTCTTGTCTAATTTAGGACCAGACCATACAATATTGTAATTGTATCCATCTCTCTCTCAAGTATATCAACTCTCTATTGTTTTTACCCATTAAGAATGCTCTTGTTCCTCATGCACTCTTTTTTTTTACTCACACTACCACTCAAACTTTGTGACTCTGATACCAATTGTTAACATTGAAATAAAAAATACACACTCTTGTACATAGGAGAAGAGTTTCTCACATTAATCTCTCATATTCATTCACTATTTTTTTTTTACTCTACCCAAAATGTTACATAGGCAACCTTTTATAGGCAAAACTAAGCAATAAAATAAGCAACACTTAATGGCTAAGTAACAATTCCTATTAGCTTAAGAAATATTGTAGGCGGTTCAGTTAGGTGGTGAAGGAAATTTCCAACATCTACAATATTCTTGAATCTACTTTAAAGTAAATTTTTAATGATTATTATCTAAGATTAACCGGCGGTGCAACAACTGTAATGTTTGAATTCAACTTTTCAAACTTCTAGTAAAACTGAATTTTTTTAACTTGATTTAATTAACCGACAGTAGGCACAACTAGTTTTGTTTTGCTGTTCTTTGTCTTTAGGTTCCCATACATAAAAAAAAAAGTGTCATATACAAAGTTGCCAACAGAATAAAGCATTTTATAACTTTTAAATTGGTAGCAGGAGTTATAAATCAAAATAAACGTTTGGATTAAAAAGGAATTAATTGCCATTATTTCTACACATAATAATCCTCAATAGTGAATATATATAATGAGAAGGATATACAATATTATTCATCTTACAAAAAAGAGAGATTAGAATTCAAAAGTAAAAATCTTTTTAAAATGACTTTTCTCTTGAAAATCTTATTTGTTGTTTTGGTTTTGACTCTAAGTAATTGAAAGAAAGAAAATAGTTTTATTTTCTATTTTTTTTAACATATTATTCACATGGAAAAATGATAATTTGTATTATATCTTGGGTTATTTTTTAAAAAACAACAAAAGTTTATATATATATATATATAGTTCCGTATAATTTTATGCTAAAGTTTCACATAACAAAATTAAAGCAAGGATTTTTCTTCATAATATTGTGAACTTTGTTCTTGCAGAACCAACCCAGGGCGATATTTCAAGCACTATAGACTTATTGAAACATGCGAGCCACTTTGAAGTGTTTTTTTCCTGCAGTCCCCCGAATTGTTTTCTGCACTTCTCATATTATTTTCAGAATTCCAAAAGCAATATGAGAAATGTAAGAAACAATTTGGGAAGTATTTTGAAAGCAATATCAAAAGTGCAAGAAGCAATCGGGGAAGGGCATGAAACAATTGCTGTCATTTTGTTTTAAAAAGGGTTTACACATCATCTCCTGTGTTAAAGGTGTTTGATATTGTAAGAGACCGTGTTAAAGGAATATTTATAAAACTAGAATAAAGTTGATTTATTGCGTTAAAATAAAACACTCACATTTAAAATGATGAAAGTATGAAATGCTAGATCTCCCTCTTTTCATAATTCATAAAGAGTCTTATTTATAATTATCTTATCAATATTGTATTTTGAACATCGCAAGCTATGTTCACTAATTTAACCCAAAAGTGCTTGGGAAAAGAATTTTTACAAGGTATGATCTTAGCAATTTATTTAAAAGTTTTATAAAATAACATAATTTATATCATGATATAGGTTATTAATATAATAAAAATTTAAATTAATAAATACAAATATTATTTATATTAATATTTGTATGTGATGCAAAGGTACCGATCAAGCTAAAGGGAAAGTTTTATCGTACTGCGGTAAGATCGGCGATTTTGTACGGAACAGAATGTTGGGCGGTCAAGAGCCAACATGAGAATAAAGTAGGTGTAGCGGAGATGAGGATGTTGCGGTGCATGTGTGGTAAGACTCGACAGGATAAAATTAGAAACGAAGTTATTAGAGAGAAGGTTGGAGTAGCGCCTATTGTAGAGAAGATGGTGAAAAATAGACTTAGGTGGTTTGGGCATGTAGAGAGAAGACCGGTAGACTCTGTAGTGAGGAGAGTAGACCAGATGGAGAGAAGACAAACAATTCGAGACAGAGGAAGACCTAAAAAGACTATAAGAGAGGTTATAAAAAAGGATCTCGAAATTAATGGTTTGGATAGAAGTATGGTACTTGATAGAACATTATGGCGGAAGTTGATCCATGTAGCCGACCCCACCTAGTGGGATAAGGCGTTGTTTGTTGTTGTATTATTTATATTAATATACTAATTTATAATTTATAATGTGATGTAAATTATTATTTACAATAATATACTAATTTATAATTATTAGATTAATATACTAAAAATATATATTATTTTATATAGTAAATCTACTATCATAATGTGCATTATAATTTTTTTTACTAAATATAATAATAAAGATAATAAATTTAATAATGAATATTTATATTTCATATATTTACTAATTGTAATGCCGCGTTTTAGTAGAATAGAATAGAACAGAATGAGGGTAGTGCGGTTTGCCGGTGAGATCTGTTGTTTAAGTTTAGTGCTGCAATGTAATGTCTTGCTATTGCTATATCTTTTCTTTCTCATAGATAGATTTAGATCTATAAACTCCCTTCGTTGCTGAACGCGGTTAAGGTTATGATTTATGAATGCGATCTAATTAAGGTGCTTCACTCTCCCTTCTTCATTTTCATTTCTTCAATTCCATTATCGATCATGGTGATGTGATGTTTGTTTTGCAATTTGCAGGCACAATGACAAGGAGACAAGCAAGTTCCACGAGACGTGGCGGTCTTTCAAGAATCTTGCATTCCAAATCCAAATCTTCTCCTCTACTCTCCATATCCCTTGTCCTCTTTGTAACTTTTCACTTTTCCCATCTTGTTTTTGTGTGTGTGTGTTTTATTTTGATGCTATTTGATACATGGGAACTGGGATGATGCTGTTTATGTAGTACTATAATTACGATGATTAACAGTTTTACTTTTTTTTTTATTGAAAATCTCAGGGAGCCATCCTTCTCATCCTTTATGCTTGTAGCGGGTCAGGTAACAAGGTTTTTTTTAGCCTATTCTTTTTAATGTTACGCTTTGTTTGTCTTTAATGGCTAGTTTCTATATTCCTAAAAATGGGGGGTGACAATCAATGGATGACAAATTCTTATGTGAAATCACCGCAAAAATTTATCCCTCAATTGTTTTTTAGTTTAATTTTAAAGCTCTTCCTCCCTCCCCAAGAGTGTATTGTGCGGGATTCAGATCCCACAAATTTCGCGTGTGTTGTCAACTGAGCTACACCCATTGGATAATTAGAAAACATTTTAGATATGACATGTAAAGTAATTATTATAAAAATTGACAATTTTCAGTTATACAACAATATGTGATTGGATGACAATGTAAAAAGTTAAAATCTTTGCAGGATGACAATGTGAAAAGCTAAAATCTTTACACTATCAGTGTATTCTAATTATACACATTTCTCTCCCCATTTTTATGGATATACTAAACTACCCTGAATGTAAGTAACTTATTGTACTAATGTTTATGGGCTGGTTAATCTTATATTTTTAAGTGGACAGGTGTTTTGGGAGGAAGAAAGGATGTGGTTAGCAGGGTTGAAGGTAAGAATGTTACCATGTCTTCAGAATGTTATTGGGACTACTTTATTTTAAATTATTGGTTGCTTTTTGCTGTTTTTATTTTTACTTTTTAGAAGCAATAAGGCTTGATAAAAAGCATTAGCATTTATTTGCAAGGATGTTAAGGGGAAGCAATGCTAATACATTACAAATTGGAATAAGTTCCACGCATTGGGAAATTATTTTAGGCAACAATTGCAAAATAATATGGTGATTAGCAATACTCTAAAAGTTCCATGTCATTAAATCAGGATGCACCTAGGGAACATGGAAAATTTTCATGATATGAAGTTATGAAACCTATGAGTTGAGGGCTCTGGTTGCTAGAGCAGCTCCTCATCTCGTTGATTATAGAAACTGCTATCATTTTTACTATGTTTTATGGTTTCTCCATCAATATTTAGCACCCATTTACATAGGGAGGAACTTGCCCCCTATTCTGGGTTTTATATTAGATGATAATCTTCTGAGAACAAATTATTCAGACAACAAGGAAAGTTTTTTCCACTATCTCTGTCATAGTAATCCCGTACAACACAGCTGATGCAGCTGCAGTTGAGTTGACTTAAAAAGGTTTAAGAGGGTCACTCTATTTCTACCTTAGCAGTTTTGCATAGTTTGTGCTGGAATTGTTGTATAAGTAGTATTTCTCTAAGAAAAGTTGTCTGTAATGCCGATCAAAAAAAAAAAAAAGTTGTCTGTAAAGTTTATAATCAGAGGGAAGGTTTATAATTGGAGAGAATACGTTAGCATGAGCATGGAGGATGACTAGAGGTTTATTAGATTTAGAAAAATAAATCTCTATCTTATAATCAGAAGTTGGAACATATTTTTTCCTTTTAAATTGAAATATGTATGATCGTCTTGCATATTGAAAAATTTCAGGGCCATATGCAGAAAGATGCCTTTATTTTGATCACTTTCAAATGATGACATCTCTGCCTTTCTGGTCATTCCCTACCCCAATTATTATTATTATTAGTTTTAAATTAATAGATCCTTGAAAAAAATCTGCCTTGTATTCTTGCTCTTTGCCACTGTGAAATAGAATGAACAAACTTGTGTTTTTTTCATACCTCACTTCTTAAAAATATTGACTGATCCTAGTAAAAACAGGTCAAACTGCAGTTTGATTAGCAAAAATGAAGTTGTTCTTTCACATGCATTATCTTGGAAAGGCATTCCTTAAACTTCTCTTGTTAACAAGTTTCAAAATTGTTTTATCTTGCAGGTGACTTTTCATGCACTTTTGAAGTTTCAAGTGCAATTCCTGTTTTGAAGAATGCATATGGTGGCAGCATGAAAAATGTTTTACACGTAGGCCCTGAGAGTTGTTCAGTGGTCGCCAAATTTTTAAGAGAAGGGGAAACTGAAGCATGGGGTGTGGAGCCATATGACATAGAGGATGCTGATAGGAACTGCAAGGCTCTAGTGCAGAAAGGCATTGTACGTGTTGCAGATATAAAATTCCCTTTACCATACAGGGCAAAGTCTTTTTCTCATGTTATAGTGTCAGATGCTTTGGATTACCTGTCTCCAAAATATTTGAACAAATCTCTTCCCGAGCTAGCAAGGGTATCTGCTGATGGTATTATTATTTTTGCAGGTACTTCATTTTGAAATAAATGTAACCTCCCAAACTCCGAATGCAACTTTTTGCCAACTAAATAAATTTCCATTCAAGAGTATTGTTTTTCTGTGTTTTGGATGTGCTATGCCTTTCAATGATTTTAACTCTATGTTGAGTTTGGTACACCTTTAAAAATAGGGATTACATACTTGGATTAGTTTTATAAGTAAAATTGTCTGAAAAATTTGTCTCCAAATTTTTTACCTATTACCAAACTGACTTTTGAATAGAATTTTAACTCTATGTTGTGTTTTCCTGTCTTTTCAGGCTACCCAGGTCAACGGAGAGCTAAAATAGCACAATTATCCAAATTTGGCCGCCCGGTGAGTAGCATTCTCCAGCTGGCTAACACCTTTCTAATACTCTTTGCTATTGATTGGACTAAAATCACTTCTTTCACATGTTCTAAATTGCATTTCATATTTTCATTGATTAAAACCTGATGTCTTCTGATCCATTTTTGATATGTGACCTGGTGTTTCATCTTCATAAATGGGTTTTTATCTACTAAAGTTATGCTTCACCATACTTCTTTTTTCTTTTAACATGAAATCGTTCGGATTTAAGCAGATGATGAATTCTGTTTTTAAATTATCTCCAGAACTTTATTCATAAGATGATAAAAAGGACTTAAGTTTTGGCAATCAAGGACTCAAATAATGAAATATCATTTGTCTAACCACTAATATTATTGTTAGGATCCAATTTCAAGGTATGAGATTTGAGTCTCACATTGGAAGTATGGGACTCTGGTGTGTGGTTTTATAAGACCTTGGACTCTAACTATAATGGCTACCTTTTGTTGTGTGATTTTTTAAAGTTCTTATAAATTGGTATTAGAGCTTTTCACCATATTTCTCATATGCAAATGAGCGGCATAGGTGGTGATGTTGGAATTTAAATGTTCACTTGGGACTAGTCAAAGGGTTAGTGCATAGTCAGTTTATGTGAACATGTGGGCTGTAGATTGTGGTGGAATGTTAGAATCCATGATAGGGCCCAGGTAAATAATCCACAGTCACAGTTAATTCATCATGCCAAAGGTGGACCCAAGATATGGCAAGTTTATTCTAGAAGGGGTAAGAAGGTCAATAGTGGCTAGCAGTCAGTGACGTGGCTGAGAGTGAGGGGAGCAACCAATCATTTCCACATTATAAGGAGTAGGCAGTTAGAGGAGAGAGGTATCAAAAGTTTATTGCTAGATCTGTTAGAATGAATAGGGGGCTCTAGCTGCCCTATAGGAGCCTCGCTCTGGTCAGAATTAGGCTTACTGTGTCCTAAGTCTGTAATCACTCCATTATCATCAATAAAGCTCTTAATTCCTCTCATTTGTATTGTTTTTCTTTGTTTCCCTGTTTTGATACTTTTCTGGTCCGTAATAAACTGGTCCGACCTGCCGGATATCCGACGACGGAGCTAGTGGATGCCACCAAAGAAAACTAACGTGCTCAAGCAAATGGAAGCTAGGGTCGAAGCGTTGGAGAGCGAGCTTTCTGAAGTTCGTTCAACACTAGCTGATGTTCAAAACACAGTGAAGGAGAACCACGCGAGCTTGTTCGCGTTGCTGGAAAAATGTTTGGGTAAGACGTTGCACGTCGGAGAAGGAAGTACGGGGAAAAGTACGGCGACGGTGGACCAGGGGTCACCGGAGAAGATGAAGGGTACTGGTGGATCGTTCAGTAACCTCAAAGGTGACGCGATGACGGAGTTTCGTCAATCCGTCAAGAAGGTAGAGCTGCCGGCGTTCAACGGCGAGGATCCGGCGGGGTGGATCTCGCGTGCAGAAGTCTATTTCAGGGTTCAAGACACCATTCCGGAGGTGAAAGTGAACTTGGCTCAGCTATGCATGGAAGGACCCACCATTCACTTCTTCAACTCGCTGATCGGAGAAGATGGTGAACTAACGTGGGAGAATCTGAAAGAGGCACTGCTGGAAAGGTATGGGGGGCATGGTGACGGTGATGTATATGAGCAGCTGACAGAGCTGAAGCAAGAGGGGACAGTAGAGGAGTACATCTTGGAATTTGAGTATCTCATTGCTCAGATACCCAAACTTCCAGGTAAGCAATTTTTGGGGTACTTCTTACATGGTTTGAAGTCTGAGATAAGAGGGAAGGTAAGAAGCTTGGCAGCAATGGGGGAAATGAGCCGCTCCAAATTATTGCAAGTGACACGTGCTGTAGAGAAAGAAGTGAAAGGAGAAAATGGGTCGGGTTTCAATCGGAGCTCCAGATTCGGAAATGGGTCACAACGACCCGGGTCGTTTAGTGGGGGACGGGGCAGTAATGATTGGGTGTTGGTAAAAGGAAAGGAAGTTGGAGGGTCCAAAGGGCCATCTATTGGGCCTAAGAGAGATGGGTCAACCCATGGAGACAAAAAAAAACATGGGCCTCGTGATAGGGGCTTTACCCACTTATCCTATCAAGAGTTAATGGAAAGGAAACAGAAGGGGCTGTGTTTCAAGTGTGGAGGAGCCTTTCATCCAATGCATCAATGTCCTGACAAGCAGTTGAGGGTCCTGGTGATAGAGAACGAGGAGGAAGAAAACTCTGATGCGAAAATCCTGGCAGTGGAAGTGGAAGATACGGATGAGGAGGAAGGTGGGGAGTGTAGCATACTGAATTTGCATCACATTGCCCAAGAAAATCATCACACCGTGAAGTTTCAAGGCATTGTGCGTGGTGTTCCTGTGCTTATTTTGGTGGATAGTGGAGCCACACATAATTTCATCTCCCAAAAATTAGTGTATAAGATGGATTGGCCAGTAGATGATACCCCGGAGAGGAGGATTAAGCTAGGTGATGGGTACCAGACCATTACCAAAGGTATATGTAAGAAACTGGAAATGAGCATTGGGGATTTCACTTTGAGCCCAAATTTACATTTGTTTGAGTTAGGAGGTATTGATGTAGTGTTGGGTATGGAATGGCTCAAAACATTGGGGGATACAATCATTAATTGGAGGAAACAAACGATGAGTTTTTGGATGGACAAGCGCTGGGTTACCCTGCAAGGCCTGGAAAACTGTAGAGAGTCTATGGTGGCGTTGCAGAGCATTTTAAGGAAGTCCAAACAGGAGGTACATGGTGGATTTTGGGGGATGGAGAAACACGAACAAAGGAAGGAGAATCAGATCCTAACACCAGGGCAACAAGAAGAACTGGAAAGGTTGCTCCACAAGTTCTCACAAGTTTTTCAAGAACCAACTGGTCTACCCCCCATTAGAGGAAAAGAGCACGCTATTAACCTCATGGAGGGGCAGAATGCAGTGAATGTCAGACCTTACAGGTATCCCCATCACCACAAGAACGAGATTGAAAGACAGGTGAAGGAAATGCTTGCTGTCGGAATCATACGCCACAGTACCAGTTCTTTCTCTAGCCCAGTAATACTAGTTAAAAAAAGGATAATTCATGGCGTATGTGTATTGACTACCGTGCTCTTAACAAGGTAACCATACCAGACAAATTCCCTATACCTGTGATTGAAGAGTTGCTAGATGAACTTCATGGTGCTCAATTTTATTCCAAGCTGGATTTGAAATCAGGCTATCATCAGGTCAGGGTGAAGGAGTTTGATGTGCATAAGACAGCGTTCCGAACTCATGAGGGGCATTATGAGTTCCTTGTGATGCCTTTTGGGCTCATGAATGCTCCCTCGACATTTCAGAGTCTCATGAATGAAGTGTTCAAATTGCTTTTGAGGAAGCATGTCCTTGTGTTTTTTGATGATATTTTGGTTTATAGCCAAAGTTGGGGAGATCATTTACAACACTTAGAGGAAGTGCTGCTGGTTCTGGCAAATAATAAACTGGTGGCAAATGAAAAAAAATGCCAGTTTGCTCAAACCAAGGTGGACTATCTGGGCCATATCATATCTAAGGAAGGGGTGGCTGTTGACCCTAGTAAAGTAGCAAGTGTCACACAGTGGCCAGTACCAAAAAATGTAAAAGGGGTGAGAGGGTTCTTGGGACTCACTGGATATTACCGAAAATTTATAAGGGACTATGGGAGGATAGCAAGACCCTTGACTGAGCTTACAAAGAAGAACAATTTTATTTGGGGAAAGCAAGCTCAGGATGCCTTTGAAGAATTGAAGTTGAAACTCACCACCTCTCCAGTGCTAGCTTTGCCTGACTTCAGCAAAGGCTTTGTGATTGAATGTGATGCAGCGGGCACAGGAGTAGGTGCTATACTAATGCAAGACAAGAAGCCCATAGCCTATTTTAGCAAAGCACTTGGAGTGAGAAATTTGACCAAGTCTGCCTATGAAAAGGAGTTGATGGCTGTGGTGATGGCTATACAACATTGGAGGCCATATTTACTAGGAAGAAAATTTACAGTATCCACGGACCAGAAAAGTTTGAAACAACTGCTGCAACAAAAGATAGTCACTGCAGAGCAGCCAAACTGGGCAGCCAAACTGCTTGGTTATGACTTTGAGATTGTGTATAAGCAAGGAAGATTGAACCAAGGGGCTGATGCGTTATCCAGAATTAATGAAGGAATGGAGTTAAGCAACATCACTACTTTGGTACAATGGGACCAGAAGCAACATGTGATGACTGAAGTAAGTCAAGATGAGGAGTTGCAGAAGATTATTGCAGAGCTGCAGCAGAATCCTGATTCCAGGCCTGGATATGTGTACAAGCAAGGAATTTTATTCTATGGAGATAGAGTGGTGATATCCAGACATTCTACTTTAATCCCTATACTATTACAAGAGTTCCATGCTACTCCTCAAAGTGGACATTCAGGTTTCTATAAGACGTACAGAAGGATAGCTGAAAATGTTTATTGGATAGGGATGAAGAGCAAGGTTCAGGAGTTTGTCAGAAGCTGTGATGTCTGCCAAAGACAGAAGTATTTAGCATGTTCCCCTGGAGGATTTCTGCAGCCATTACCCATTCCTGAACGCATATGGGAGGATATTTCAATGGATTTTATTACTGGGTTACCCAAGTCTAAGGGGTATGAAGCTATATTTGTAGTGGTTGACAGGTTATCAAAATACTGTCATTTTATTCCCCTCAAACACCCCTACACTGCAAGAAGTTTAGCTGAAGTTTTTAGCAAGGAAATTGTCAGATTGCATGGCATTTCAGTTTCTATAGTAAGTGACAGAGATCCAGTGTTCATGAGCAGTTTTTGGAGAGAATTGTTTAAGATGCAAGGAACACAGCTGAGGGTAAGCTCTGCCTATCACCCAGAATCTGATGGGCAGACAGAGGTGGTTAATAGATGCTTGGAGACGTACCTCAGATGCTTTATCTCTGATCAACCTAGGACATGGATGAACTGGGTTCACTGGGCAGAATATTGGTTTAATACCACCTTCCATAGTGCTACCGAGAAGACTCCTTTTGAAATAGTTTATGGGAGACCACCTCCAGCTATGATAAGGTGGGGACAAGGTGAAACAAGGGTGGAAGCTGTACAGCGGGATCTCCTGGATAGAGATGAAGCACTCAGGCAACTAAAACTTCAGCTAAAAAGAGCACAAGACCGGATGAAGAATCAAGCTGATAAAAAGCGCAGTGACAGAAGCTTTGTGCCAGGAGAATGGGTGTTTGTGAAACTCAGAGCACACAGACAAAACTCTATTGTTACTAGGATTAATGCCAAATTAGCTGCTCGTTATTATGGGCCTTACCCCATCTTAGAAAGGATTGGAGCTGTAGCATATAAGTTGAAGCTTCCGGAAGGGTCAAAAGTTCATCCAGTTTTCCATGTCTCGTTGTTAAAGAAGGCAGTAGGACAATATTTTGAGGAAGAGGATCTCCCAGATCATATGGAGGGAGATTTGACTGACACAGCAGAACCTGAAGCGGTGCTAGCTTCCAGGAAAGTGCAGAAACAGGGAGAGGTGGTGCAGCAGTTACTAGTGCATTGGAAGGGGAAGGCAGTAGAAGAGGCGACTTGGGAGGATTTGTTGATGTTCAAAAGTCAATTTCCTAAGTTCAACCTTGGGGACAAGGTTGAAATTGAAGAGGAAAGTATTGATAGGGCCCAGGTAAATAATCCACAGTCACAGTTAATTCATCATGCCAAAGGTGGACCCAAGATATGGCAAGTTTATTCTAGAAGGGGTAAGAAGGTCAATAGTGGCTAGCAGTCAGTGACATGGCTGAGAGTGAGGGGAGCAACCAATCATTTCCACATTATAAGGAGTAGGCAGTTAGAGGAGAGAGGTATCAAAAGTTTATTGCTAGATCTGTCAGAATGAATAGGGGGCTCTAGTTGCCCTATAGGAGCCTCGCTCTGGTCAGAATTAGGCTTACTGTGTCCTAAGTCTGTAATCACTCCATTATCATCAATAAAGCTCTTAATTCCTCTCATTTGTATTGTTTTTCTTTGTTTCCCTGTTTTGATACTTTTCTGGTCCGTATTAATCCAATTGTAAGGTATGAGACTTGAGTCTCAAATTGGAAGTATTGGATTGGCCTTAGGCTCTCTCCAACTACAACAGCTAGCCTTTGTGGCATGGTTCTCCTAAGGCTCTTACAATTGATATCAAAGCTTTTCACCGTGTCTCTTAACTGCACTCGGGTGGTGCAAGTGGTGGCGCTAGCATTACAGTGTTTGCTTGAGCCTAGTCAAAGGGACGACTATGGAATGTGGTGGATGTTAGGATCCAATTGCAAACTGAGACACAAGTCTCACATTAGAAGTATTGGGTTCTGGTGTGAGGTTTATAAGGCTGTAGACTCTCCAACTACAGTGACTAGCTTTTGTGGTGTGGTTCTCCGAAGGTTCTTATCAATTGGTAATAGAATTTTTCACCATGTTTCTGAATTGCAAAGGGTGGAGCAAGTGGTGACACCGATTATTTGTATGGGGACTAGTCAAAGGGATGACTGTGGAGCATGGTGGGATGTTAGGATCCAATTGTAAGGTACAAAGACTTGAGTCCTACATTGGAGAAGTATGAGATTTTGGCGTGGGGCTTATAAGGCCTTGAACTCTCCAATTACAACTAGCTTTTATGGTGCGGTTCTTCCAAAGTTGTTATCGATTATCTTTCAATTTGGCTCCTCTAAAGTGAGGTAGGAGATATTCTTTAGAGAATAAAGTGCAGTTATTTTTGGTGATTAGAAAACAACTAACGATTGAGATGTTAACAACTTTATAATTTGTTATTTATGTGTTTCATTTGATCGCAATATTATATGTTCTAATAAACGATTATAATTGCACTTTATCTTCTAAAGTCTACTTCTTACTTTAGAGGAGCTAAATACTATTATCTTTGAATTTTGGAACCATTTTGCAATGAAGAGGATTTTCTAGCAGTTGGACCACGTAAGATAATCAACCTTTCAACAAAGCACATGCATAATTAACTGTTAATGACAAATGCTAATTGAGCTAGCTGGATTACCCGTATAATGATATCGGTTCATGTTGTAGAGCTCAATATAATATTAGGTAACAGTTTCCTGAATTTGAACCTTTGTTTGTCACATTACAAGGCAGCAAATCAACTTTATAGTCACGCCAGGGCTCACCTTATAAATGATAGTAATATTGTTTTAGAAGATCATTTTCTTATCCTCACTTGTATATAAGCATTCTGCTTTATTTGTTAAGGCTAAAATGCGGAGTTCAACTTGGTGGCAACAATTATTCACTGAAACAAGCTTAGAAGAAAATGAAGCTGCCGTCAAGAAGTTTGAGCAAGCTGCGTCGAAGATGTCCTACAAGCCAGCTTGCCAAATTTTCCACCTCAATTCATACCATTGATAATTTGATTGTTCACCATATCCAGAATTTTATATTTTTTGTATTCCTATAAACATGTGAGTATCACTCAGGCAATTCTGTTTTACCAGACATGGACAAGCATTAAGATATGTCTGTTTGCTAAAACAATACACAAAATCCAGTAAACATACACAAAACTAGAAGTAATTTAGCTGAATATTCTTGGGTGGCTTAAAGGTGTATTTAACATTTGATCAAACTATAAAATAATAAAAAACGACATTCGATTCAATCATCATATGCCTCCTTTTATCAACTTGAATAGTATATATAACGAGTGTGGAAGGAAATGTAGTAGTATGGATTAAGGACTTGAAAAATAGGCAGACTTAACATTAAAGGGAGAATAAAACTTTCTGCACCACCAAATTTTGCTTCTAGCACCCCATTACATTACAGAATTTCCAATCCATAATGTAAAATTACATTAGGAAATGGGCATTCCATAATGTAATGGAAATTAAAGGGAGGCAGGAAGCAACACTCCTAAAGGGAACGGATAACCCAAGTCTTGTGGCCAAGAAAAGTTGTCTCACCAGTGGGTAGTGAGGCTAGAGTCTAGACAATGGGTTTGGCTGACTGGGCTCAACTGCTTTAGTATGACCTAAATATCCCATATGCCCCTCTCATTTAAGAGTAATGCCAATGTACTCTTTTCAAATCTTTATTATTTGGTGATATCTCACATTCTCACTAGAAAGAAAATAGAAGTATTAATTAAAAAGTGGATCCATACCATATATAAAATTTAGATTGACTTCACCTAATCTAATAATGTGTTAAAAGTATGTTAGCAATATTTAAAAAATAAGATTGATCGTTGAACAAGTAATGACATTAGCCGAGTAGTCGCTGCTCACAACATTGAACTAATTTTATGATTTGTAACAAAAGAATCTGCAGTAACATATTCTATTCGTCCCCTATAGTTATTTAACTCTAATAACTTGTTCCACATATACTTCCTTAAAGTAAAGGATATGGCTCTTCTTAAATTAAAAGCTCTAAAGCGCATAAGAGATGCTATATTTAATCTTAAATTAAAGTGAACTAAGTTCGCGAAATACTTTAAATTAAATTTGTAATAAGTGTGTTGTGCACTCCAAATATTTTCTCACTTATAAAATACCTATGTCGGCAGGATTTTCTTTTTTTTCTTTTACAAGCAAGTTGGTTCCCAAAAATCTTCTCACTTATAAAATGATGATGATCAACCAAAAGTTGGAACAAATAATATTGACTTGTGTTTTTTAATTATGTAGTCTAGGATTCAAATCTTGATAGATTCTTGAATATGGAATAAATCATGTTGGAATCAGAATACTCATTTTGTATGCGTTCACGGTCCTGACAAAAAATACTTACTGCTTTTGATAGGAATAATTTCGTAGTAATATTATTGTTAAAAAAAAGTATGATGATTATCATGAATTCAACACTGCATGCACATATCAATCCACTCCTATATTAATTTTTAGTAAGGGACTCAGAAGAGAATAAATAAAAATTGGCTACATGTAGGAGATCCAAGGGATGATGAAGTTGAATCTGGGCCGAAGAATTGAAGAAGACTGCATGCATTCACATCAAAGTTGGGGTTATTATACGCGTACAATTCCCAATCGGAAAAGAGGAATGAAATACGACCCTTGGTGGGGCTTCTTCTCTTGTTTGATTTGGACTAGTTATGCAAATAATTGTCCCCCAGAGGTTGCTTTGGAACAAAAGTGAGAGACCCTTTTGATGTTTGATAGGCCAACAAATCAGAACGCAGTGAGACATGCTATTGTCTTGTTGATATGATAGTCAAAAACCATGACCCACGTGAAGAACGCAATGAGACAACATAGCCATTGGACTCAACAAATCAGCCCAAGTCCATTTCATGGTCATTCACTGTTTACTTAATTGGGTAGCCTTTTGACTTGTTTTTTTTCCTTCTTCTATATTTTCATTAATAATTCTAAAGTTTTATTTTATTTTTATGTCGTTTCGTATTTTAAAGATTTTTCAAACAAAAAAATAGAGAAAATAAAATTTAATGATTTTTACCTCATTGGTTTATGTTTTTTCTCTTATAATTATTATCCGGATAATAAAGTTATTATTTTTATGCACGAAAATTATTATTATTTTTAATTTAAAACTAGCTAATTATCTACAAGAGATGATTTTTAAATGAGTTAAAATGTCACAAATTTAAAAATTTTACACAAAAAATTACTTTAATATTAAAATTGTTAGAGTAAGTAATTAACTTAAGCCACATTAAATTTTAAAATTGAAAAAATATTTTTTAATTGGTAAGAATAAATTAAACAAAAGTTGTTTATATAAACAACTTAAACACGCACTGTCAAGTCATGTGCTGTGCTGCAATAATAAAAACTTGTTAAACAATGATACTTAATTTTAAACCACTCATCAAATAGCGATGGTAGAGATGCTATTAATCATCTTAACCATTTAAGCTAACCTCAAATAATTCTTACGTGTGAATTTTAAGTGCGATATTTTTTTGTGTGTGCTTATAATTAATGTCATAGCTAGAGTGGAGTACATTAATCTTATGGACTGTTGACGTAGAAATCGGAGTACGTCGTACACTTCATGAAATGCATGTCATTTTCTAGGTAGTTGATATTTCATACATATGTATCCATCGATGATAAGACTCAGAAACAGGATATTAGAACAACGTAGAACGTTATTGGAATTTTTGAAAATAACAATTCCTTTCACGTAGTTTTACTTTTAATTAGATATGCTTGCCAGCTTTGATTGGGCATATGTAACCATTTTTTTCTACTATATCTATACTTTTGGTAACTGATATACGATAATTCGCAGCAAATTTTGCGCAGTATACATGCAACATTATAGCAATGATTCCCCTGATTTCAAATGTCAATTTTTCTGCTACAAAGTACAAATTTTTACCATTTTAGCAATATTTTGATATCATGCAGCTGTTCTCTACATAACAGGCAACAATTAATATTCTTCTTTAAATATTGTTTTATTTTCTTCATCTTTTGCAACGCATGCAACTCAACTTTCTATAACATGTTCGTGTATATGTTAAGCCATATTTCAACAAATGATCTTTAACTATGACACACTGGTAACTATCAAAGTATTTGATACTTACCAATTAAGACACTGAGTGCACAAAGATTGATGTGGTTAGCATCAAACACATATATTATAAACTACCAAACTCAAATGTCTATTAAAGCATCCATGTGCATTTTTCTCCCCACCCATGTCACCTCAATCAAGCAAGCGCATTATCATCGATCCAAGTCTCCACCATCAACTGCAACAGTCTATCATTCTGCCATTTGTCTACTGCATTTATTCCCACTGATAAACCCTTTTCCCACAGTGATAAATTGAAAGAGAAGTATTAATTAATGAGAAAGGATAGTTTAATGATAAAAAAACAATACTGTTTTAATTATAGCCAAGTTTACTTTCATGATCATTTCAGCAATGGTTTTACAGCCGCTATTATAAACCCAAAAACATTGCAAATGATAGATTGATTACCTATCAGAAAAGTAAAGCCACTTTTGTCTAAGGATATTAAAGGCAAATAATTTGGTTACTGGCAAACGAAAATATATCTTCTTATTTGTCTGTAAAAGTTGGCAGAATGAGATAAAAAAAAGTTGTCCTTCAGTTGTATTAATTAAAATGAAGAGGCTAGTTTAATTTGCATATCAACTACTTACATCCTCTATTAATTAGTTTTTTAACATTATTTTAGAGAGATATTAATTTTTGTGTTACATAACTTATATACTCCCTTATCTTTTTTTCAACTCTGTTCTACTTTTATAATAACATTTTTGCTACACAAATATTACGATCCAAGTGCTGTAACAAAAGTTAGGTCAGAATTCAAATTTATAATGTTATCAGAGTATATCTTATATCTTACTGAGATGTCATTGATCCATTTGTAGATGTCCAGTCTTATAAATTTTATGTTTGAAATGTCGAATCTTTCAAATAAGAAGAATGTGTTTGTGTATTAAATTAACCACATGTTCATTACTTCTTCTTTTTTTGCACATAGGAAGAGGATTTCCTTTATAATCACTTGCCCAGTCTTGCATTTAGAATGATACACTGCCTATTTTTTTATAAGACGATATTATTAATGAGAGTGCAAAGTAATTAGCAGTGCTTAACAGATTTCTAAACTATTTTCACTTGCTCTTTATGATCATTAAGTCAGAGCTTCAAACTCGTCAACTACTCCTTCCCTTAAGAAGAAGAACCACATGCATTCACAACTACAATTATTCGATTAGGACGGCAGAAAAAAAAAAAAAAACTGTTTCGGATAGAGGCGGTGACGATTAGTCTCACCCAAACATCATGAAAAAAAGTAAAATCCTCGTACGACCAAAAGTAAAAAAAATAGGGAAAGATTTCTTTGAACCCATGCTATCATCAGTGTTGAATTTGGACCCTGCCTAATTTTGTCATGATTTGCATTCAAGTCCACGGATTTGAAAACCAGTCTCTAGATGCTGCATTGTTGCGCATACATTTTTCCGTTGGAAAATCTATCTAGTCACTCTAGTGGGGTAATTTTTCCCTATCACTTTTTTGAAACTTTATTTAAAAATATCAAAGTTAAATTTAACTCGAACCAACAATATTTATTGTTGATTTTATTCCACTGGTCTAAAATTCCATCTTTCATAATCTATCACGGATTATATATATATATATATTGATTTGAAAATGTTTAATTATCTTTATATGATTCGTTAGACATATATACAGTGATCCATTTCATCCATACATGCATTTGTACACATTATACGCAAAGTGGAAAGAGCAAGACTGAGAAGGGAACGAGTGGGACCCACGATATTGAAAGAAGGGAACAAATGGGGCATGTTAGTGTCTCTTGGCAATAGGGTGAAGAATGGACTAACGTGAGCTTCATGTTAGTTGTCATGGTGGACTAGGCTAGCTTTCTAATGGTCCCGGTGACTAATGTCTATGTACGTTTCGGAGGGTGTTATGGGGGCATTTAAGCGAGGGTTTCACATGATCTAATAACGTTCTATGACTACAAACCACGTGGTCTCTTGTTTTATTCGCCCCCTCTCTCTCTTTATAACTCTCACTTCTGCGTTTATCTCATGGGTAATTCAATCGAATTCTAGATATGGATTGTTCTCATTTAATTTGGTTAGAGCAAGGTTCCAAATTTAAATTAATGGGGCATTTCTTTTATGGAGAATATGAAAAATATCGTATAGTGTATATCCAAGGTCCACTGCTTCGTGATTTCCTGTATAAACAAATGTATAAAATGAAACTATGGAAACATATATGTATATGCTTGAGTTTTTAACCAATTAATGATTTGGGGGTGTTGGAAATTTGTTGGATAGTACAAAACTTGAGGACTATTGTTTGATGTCTTTAGTTTCAATCAATTTCATCAACTAATGTGTTTGGATACAAGTTAAAATCATGTTGAATGGAAAAATTACACATTTTAATGCACAAATACAAAAGTTATGTGAGTGGTGGATTGAGCTGGATGTAGATGTAACTGTAGTCCAAACATATCATTCTACTAAATGAAAGGCCCCATTTAAAGTTGTTAATTACTTAATTTGTTGGGATAGTATAAGAAGAGTAGTAATATATTGTCGTATTAATGAACTTTCATAACTTGAATTTTTTTTTATAATTTATTTTGTAAAAAAAGATACTTAAAAAAATTTAATGAGTATGATTTAGTTAAAAATACTCGTTGAGGGCTATTGTTTGATGTCTTTAGCTTCAATCAATTGCATCAACCAATGTGTTTGAATAGACTTAAAATCATGTGAATGAAAAAAAAATTACACATTTTAATACGCAAATGCAAAAGTTATGTGAGTGGTAGATTCAGTTGGATGTAACTATAGTCCAAACATATCATTCTACTAAAGGAGAGACTCCATTTGAAGTTGTTAATTACTTAATTAAGAGTAGTAATATATTGGAGTATTAATGAATTTCACTTGAATTTTTTTTTATAATTTATTTTGTAAAAAGAGCTAGTTGAAAAAACTTAATGAATGTGATTTAGTTGAAAATACACATTGGATTTGTGTAAGAAAACTTATATTCTTTCCCGTAAAAGATATTTTAAAAAAAAAAAGATGAAATATTTTAAGTGTAACTAATTAAAAGTTAAAATTCATAGAAATACTTTGAAATCTTATCTAAGAATTAAAAATCTTAATTATGATAAAAAAAAAAAAGAGTTAAAAATGCTGTGTAAAATATATATTGCTAGCACCTTCCAGAGTTGTCCATTAATTTGGACGATGTTATCAATCGGCATTGCCTTCCAATGTGAAATTAATGGGTATTTGGGACGCCCGACCACTACGGTTAACACCCTTTGTATTTGTCAAACCCCATCAAATCGTTACTTTGCTTTGGTCGCTTTCAATTTTTTTCCATGGCATTTATGTAATGGGACCAATTTTTAAAGATTCTTGTCTTTCTATATATAATTTATTACATATAGTTGGCCGAGAAAAATGTAAGAGACATTAAACTCTATTAAACACAAAAAAAAAGAGACAAAAGAAATATAAATATAATATATAATATAATATAATAAGAAAAAAATTATAAAGTATTTTAATATATATAGAAATGTCTATATATTATCACGTACTTTATCATATTTGACAACAATAAAGGCTCTATTTGCATGTGAGGAGAGAAATGAAGTAGACATAAATAGAAGAGAAGTAATCTAAAAAAAAATAGAAAAGAAGTAAAATATAATACTAGATTATTTAGTTTAAAAGAAAGAGTGAAAATAATATTGTAAAGTTAAATGTTATGAATAAAATGATAGGAGAGAATTAAATAACTGAACAAAATTACAATTCTGTCCTTATTACAGTCATGTCTGTTGATCATGAATAATTGATTAACATTTACATATAAGCAACTAAATTGGTGTATTTAATTAATTATGTAATTGAATAATCTATTGTAGTTAATAAAAGTGATTTTCGCCTCAAAAAAATCAATTATAGAGTAGAAATAATTGATTATAGTTATGAACTTTTTGTTTTGTTTCACTCACATGAAATAAACTCAAGTATGGGTGATAAAATATTTTTCCACTTAAAAATAAAAATTGAAGACTCTCTTATCTAGCCACCCGCGCATGAAAAAAGAGAAAAATTACTTATATAGGTTCAATGTATTTCAAACTTAACTCTCACCTAAATCGTTTATACCAAACAATTATCACATATTTTTGTCTCTTCTAACATATTTCTGTCCTTAAAACTAAACAACCATGCCAGTAAAAACAAATACTAATTAGTTTGACAAACATTACATGTACACTTATTAATTAGCTAAGTGGGACTCATTTTCAAAATGTCAAATCAATTACCGTTAATATCAGTTGACTGCAAATTAAAAATATATGTATTTCATTTTGATGCATGATGTCATTCAATTATATGTATTATTTATTTTATTTTATTTTTGTAAAAGTATTTGTCAAAAATGTCTATTTATCAACATTATTAATATTCATATATATGTTTGTATTAGTCAATTTGAGTTTAACATTAAATAATTTAGTTAAAAGTAATTATTTATCCTAAAATAATTTATAGCAAACATGTGTTAACTATGTCAGTGATGTGTCTGAAATTATTAGATTTTATTCAGTTAGAAAAAAAAACTAATTTTATTATTGAATTGTAATTAAAACAAAAGTTTAAACTCTACGGTTTACTAGTAGCTTAAATACAATTGTAATAAAATTAATTTACAATAAATATTATGCTTTTTTATTAAAACCCAACATTACCCTTAGGTAAATTACCCAAACAGAGGTTCAATCCCATCATTTGCCAATGGTTGTGCAAGGGTTCCTCTTTGAAACTTCATGTGTGACTGTGTGTTCACTGCTCGTCTCCGCCATCATCGGCGCCACCTGCAGCCACCTCGCTGCCGACTACGCCGCTTCCATCCACTGTCGTCGCCTTAACTGAGGTCGATGCCGCCAACCCGTTCGAGGCACTGTTCAAGAATGTTGATGGATCGATGAGTTAGGGGTGCAAGGACCCAGATCGGGCTTTGTGGGGTTCTTCTGTTCTGTTGTGGTTTCAATGCCGATCTGTGACCAAATCTGTATTTTTTTTTCATAGCTGGAGTAAAAGCTGAACCCGTGAGGAATGATTTTGATTGGAAGGAGTTCTATTTATTTTATTAGAGTTGTGGTGGAACAGGATCGATGTGTATTGTAACATTTGCGCAAATAGAAGGTGGACGTTAAGGGAACTGAAGAGTTTTTGATTCATTAGATTTTGCCTTGGTTCAACCATAGGAATTTGCAGTATACATACTATTGGGTGGAAAAGAAGGTTTTGTCAACAATAGGAATTGCAAGACATTGAGAGATCTCGATGAGTCATGTGGACGCATAATCGTAATAAGGCTTCGGGCTCTTAGGATTTTATTATGTATATATAGAATGATGTCTTTAGAGAATGTGATCGGGGCTTTGCATTTTGGGCATAAGATTAATGTGGGGGTGCGTTTTGTGCTAATGTAAATCTTTGATTATCTTCTTTTAGATCTATTCTAGTTTCAATAGCAAGAAGGTTTTGTTAGTGAGTTAATAATAAATGTGTTGTTGTGTTGCTATCATCACCTTCTTCTGGGAGAGCAACCTTGTTTGCATGGTTGTAAGAAGCTTGCAATTCGTCCCAGCATTCCTATGTTTTGTCTTAGGGGGAAGTCCAGACCATTACACCAACACTATCTTGGTTGGGGAACCAGCCAATGCGTCCCATTCCCAATCGAGAATAGTCATGGGTTTGACTATCAGATGGTTGTCAAAGGCCATAAGAGGAAGGGAATTTGGACAAGAGGGTGAAGTTCATTGGTAGTGCTTGAGAAGCGATATATGGAAAATCGGATGTATCTTGGAAGATTACGGTAGCTTGAGGCGATAAGCTACTTGCCTGATACGTTCTTCAATTTGAAAAGGTCCATAGAATCATTTCCCTAATTTAGTGTACGTGGGGGTGAGGGATGTTTGTTGATAAGGACAAAGACGAACAAACACCGAGTTGTGATCGAGAATAGGATGCCACGGCTATTGACATTCGCGTGGTGCTTCATAGCGGCCTGAGCTTTTGAAAGATGGCATTGTAATGAGGCGTAAATGGTGGCTCTGGTGGTCAGCAAAGAGTCATCTGCCTCCACCGGTGAGCTTCCTAACAAATAATTAGGAACAGACAGCAGTGGTTTTCCATAAATTACCTTGAAAGGCGAAAGACCAGTGCCAAAATGAACTGAGGTGTTATATGACCATTTAGCGAGTGCCAAGAAGTTGAACCACTGAGTAGGCTTGTCATGAACGAACACTCAAAGGTATTGTTCGAGGATGCGATTTAGAACCTTTGTTTTCCCGTTTGTTTGAGGATGTTATGAGGTGCTCATTTGAAGTTTCTTGTCACTCATACGAAAGAGGTTACGCTAGAAGGAACTGACAAACAAGGAATCCCTGTTGAACACCAAGTTGTGAGGGAATTTGTGCAATTTGCTAACAATATCCATGAAGAGGACGACGACCTTGCTAGCGGTATAATGTGGGGGAAGGGCACCTAAGTGAACCCCTTTTGAGAACCGATCCACAACCACTAAAATGGTGGTGAAACCATGTGATGGTGGCATACACGGCCAAAAAAAGCTGGCCTCAAGGCAGTGCAAAGTTTTAGCCACTCCCATATGGCCACCAAGAGGGGTTTTATGAAACTCTTCCAACAGTAGAAATGTGAATTGACTGTTCGTAGGGAGCCAAATTTTCCCGTGGAAGAAGATTTGCTCCGATAGTTCATGGTAACTTGAATTTCCCAACAAAGATTTCCCGAGTTGTTCCTCAAACTCAAAATTGGGAAGAGAAAGTGAAAATAAATGGTTGTTGGGAATTCGGGAGAGAACGTCGATGACGACATTGTTTGAACCTGCTTTGTATTGAATTATGTAATCATAGCCCAACAATTTAGCGAGGTGTGTCTGTTGCTCTGGTGTTTGTATCGCCTGTGGCATTAATTCTTTGAGGTTGCGATGATCAATAATAATCACGAAATGGTGACCCAACAAGTAATGTCTCCATTTGCAGACTGTCGTGGTAATGGCATGAAGTTCCTAGACATATGTCGATGCCCGTTGAAGACGAGGATAGAAGGTCTTGCTAAAGAAGGCAATCAAGTGGGAATTTTGTAGAAGGACAGCTCCCATGGCGAAACCAAATGTGTTGGTTTCCAGGACGAAAGGAATCGAAAAATCCAACGAGGTTAATACCGGAGTTTTGGTCATGAGTTGCTTGAGGTTTCAAAAGCTCATTGAGCATCCTCGTGCCAACAAAATTGGTCCTTCCGTAACAGAGCCGTCAGGGGTGTAGCCATCACAACATAGCCTCAGATAAACTTTCAGTAAAATTATGTTAAGCCAAGGAAACCTCGTAGTTCTGATTGGGATGCTGGGATTGGCCAATCAACCATCGCTTGAATTTTGGTTGGCTCTGGTGCGACTCCCTCAGTCGATACAATGTGACCCAGGTATTGTAATTTGTTTTGGGCAAACAGACACTTAGAACAACACAAGTAAAATTGACCATATGAAAGTGAATTGAACACTGCTTCCAAGTGTTGGAGGTGTGAGGAGAAAGTCAAACAATAAACAAGGATATCATTGAAAAAGACAATGACGAACTGGCGGAGAAATTGTTTGAGGAGTTCATTCATGGCTTCCTGGAACGTCGAGGGAGCATTACAAAGTTTGAATGACATTACTTTGAACTCGTAGTGGCCTTGATGGGTTCGAAAATCTGTTTTGGAATATCTTTATCGGCCATGTGGATTTGGTGGAATCCTTGGCAAAGATCAAGCTTCGAAAACCAAGAAGCTTTGCCCTGTTTATCGAGAAGCTCGTCAATGGTGAGCATGGGAAAACTATCTTTAACCGTGATGACATTCAGAGCACGGTAATCCATACAACAATGCCAACTTCCATCTTTTTTTATAACTAGAAGCACTGGCGAGGAGAATGGGCTATGATTGGGTTGTATGAGGCCAACATCTAGCATGGAGGCGACCTGTCTTTCGAGCTCTGTCTTTTGGCAGTATAGGTAACGATAAGGCCTTACATTAACGAGATTTGAATTTGGTAGAAGGTGGATATGGTGGGTGATTGAACGGTATGGGGGTACATGGGATGGTTACTGAAAGATAAGGTCAAAATGGGAAAAAAGGTTAGTGATGGTCGGGGATGGGGGAAAAAGCTCGAGTGAGGAAGATGGTTTGGGTGCTGGTGGCCTGTGTTTGGGAGCTGGACTAAATGGAAGAATGCCAAGACACTTTGAGTCTGAAGATATCACTTAAATTGTTGGGCTAAGGCTGAATCTGGACGGAGGGGTATATCGGTGTGGAGGATTATAGGCTAGCCCAAATGGGTGAAGGACATCGTAAGGGAGGTGTAGTCAGCAGTGACAAGGCCCAAGCTTTGGAGCCATTGGACCCCGAGGACTATATCCGCATCGGAAAGGCGAAGTTGAAATAGGTCAAGGGTAAACTGATGTCCCTAGACGGTGAGGGTCACTTGAAGGCAAACAGTGTCACAGTCCAACAAATTTCTATTACCCATCATAACCTGTAAAGCTAGTGTCGATGATGTTGGAGGGTTGAGGACTATATGTGAGTACTTTTGCCATCAACCAATATAGTAACGTGGTGGTGAAGGATATGGCCATAAATGCAAAACATCTCGATCGCAAGCATCCCAGAGTGTGTGTTCAGGCTTAATTGTGATGGATTGTTTGGAAGATCGTCGAAAGAAAGAGCTGCCAGAGATGCGTCGACTGCTAGTGAAGGATCAGAATGTGAGAGGTTCTTTTCGTTGACAATGAAGAGGTGAAGTCTTGGCTTGCATCTATGGCCAATGACCCATTTCTCCTCACAATGGTAGCAGAGACCTTTATCGCGAAAGACAACCATCTCCTCTGGTGAAAGGCGTTTGATTGGAAACCTAGGAGTAGGGGCCGCAGAAGAACTCAACAATAGGTTCATCGGAGAAGGAAGATGAGACTGGGCTCTGGAATAGCGATGAAGATCAAGAATTTTGTCTTCCTAGAGCTTGGCCAGAATAGCCACTTGGGGAAGTGAAAAAGGCTTGAGAGCCTGAACTTCATATTGCAATTTTGGATTCAAGCCTAAGACAAAGCAGCTAAGAAGGAATGGTGGGGCAAGGCCCACTATTCTATTTGCAAGACTCTCAAACTCAATGAGGTACTCATTAACTGAGCCTCTCTTAGAGAGTTTGAACAAAGCTCCTTGTGGATCATCATAAAATGAAGGAGCAAACCTAGATTCAAGTGCTTGGAGCATCGCAGGCCAAGATGTGAGGAAATTGTTCCTCCGCATCCATTGATACCAACAGAGTGTTGGTCCTTCCATGTAGAAGGAAGCCACTCAACACCCCATTTTTCGTAAAATAAATTAAAAAGGATTTTATCTAAAAATAAATAGCGTTTTAGGAAAATAATGAGATTTTTGTAATTACATAAATATGGAAAAATAGGTTCATTAATTAAAATAATGATTTTAAAGTAAATAAAATAAATATATGTTCTTAGAAAATAAAAATGTATGTTTTATTTATTGATTTGATATGGAGTAAAATAGAGTTACTTTTTATAAAATAATGAAAAATAGAGTAAATAATAGGCTAAGAGTATCCTAACTATAAATAGAGACATATTAGGTCAATTTTTATATTTAGGATACATATCTACCCTCTCTCTTCCTCTTAACTTCGTTTTTCCTTCCCCCTCTCCCAAAACTCTCCTTTTCCTACATACATTCAAACTTATCTCAGTATAACTATGATATCAGACTCGTTAACCGTTGGATCATCTTGAAATTTTAACACCCGGTTCTGATCTTATTTGCACACATCTCCACCATTGGGATTGACGAAATAATGTTGTGCATGACAGAAATGTTCCTCACATGGAGCTTTTTTTCCCTGCATATAGCTAGACTTGTCCTAGTAAAACTACAATCCCAGACTCGTTAACTGTTGGATCATCTTGAAATTTGAACATCTGATTTGGATTTCAGTTTTTCACATTTCAACCGTTGGGATTTGCGAAGTAATATCTGTGGTGAGAGAAATATTCCTTGAACGAAGATAGTAAAATGAAGGTTTCAATCTCTTATCCTTCTCTATAATGCTTGAAAATCCTAGCAGAGCAACCAGAGGAAAAGCTTGAGGAATCTAAGGGAACCTCTAGAGACGTCTTTATCGCTGTCAAACTATACACATGAGCCCACTTAGAGGTAAAGGCTGAGTTTATTGCAATTGGGGTTAGAATGAATATATTTAGGGATCCTTAGAGAATTAAATTGAGGTTTATTTTGGGATATTTGTTGAATTATAATTCTTCCTTTACGATTAAAATTACGATATTGTTGTGTTTGACAAACCAATTGATGTCTTGATGCGAATTTGTTGATAAAATTGAGTGCTCTTGGTGTTTCGTATTTTTTACCTATGATTTTGATATGATTATATGAAATTGTTTGAAGGTTTTACTCTCCATGTTGTGAGAAACATTTTTGTATAATTTTTGTGTGTTTTGGACAAGATTTACTAGATTAGCGTGATAAATTATTATATTAGGATTATGAAATTATGTGTAAGGGATAAATTGAATATGTGTTAAATTGTGAGTTGTTAAAGTTATGGACATGGAACTTGATTGTGAATAAGTGTGTGATTAATACTTGAGGTGATATTAGTTATGTTGTGAGTTGTGAATTATACAATAACCTGATTGGTGTTTACCTTGAAAAAAATGTTTATGCGCGAAGTGTTACAAGGAAAGTGTAGAGTTCCAAGTTAGGGACCTGAGGTGTTAAATTGTAGCACAATGCATGAGGTGTTAAAAGGAAAATGTAGGGTTCTAAATTAGGAACCTGAGGTGTTAAATGTGTTTGAAAATAAGTGTGAGGTTGTGTGTATTGTATAATTCATGAACAATGTCGGCGTACAAAAGTTGTTTTAGGGGTTGGACCTGAATCAGAAAGATGAGGTCCTGACAGATTCTTCGGAGTCTAGGCCTTGGGGGTAAATACATTTGGTTTGAGTGCTCCTCTAAGCCTATGTTCTTCCTATATGGTTGGAGCATTCTCGCAAAACAGAGTGACCCTGACTGGTCACCTTATGATTTTACTTAATAAAAGTAACCTAACATACTCATTGTGTGGTGTGTCTTGTTATATACTTCTATGCGCCCTGGTGTTCTTTTTCACTAACATGGTACCATATTGTATACAGGATTGAGTCTTAGTGTATCTGTTAACGCTTGTGTAATGATCATTGCAACTTGCTATGTAATAGTGGATGATGAATTGTGTGAGTGTGAGATGTTGTGTTGTACTTGAGATTTATTGTTCTGAACACATGATTAATGTGAAGGTGTGGAATGTAATTTTGTGATTAAATCCTTGGGACAAGTGATGTTATGCAATGAGTGGTAAAATGATGAGAATTGTGCTAAGTTGAGCTTGTTATACTTATACCCTTATTTGATAAGTTTTTTTATTTGGTGATTAAAGAGAATGTGACACTTTTACCCACGTGAACTCTTTTATGTTCATTGAATACAATCTCTTTAATTAAATTTTGCATTTTTAAACGTTTTTCGTATTTATATGTATGTTGGGCGATAAGCCTTTCGTGATCAGGAATATCCTGATAATCGAAAAATTGAGATATCTTGAATATCCAACCCATAAGGTCTTGGCCGTAAAAGCATGGTACCTCCAGCTTTATGTAGAATGAGTGAGGGAATTGTAGGTGTTTGGAGTGATTTGGGGTGAAGAATGAGTGATTGTCAGGGAGGATAGGCATTCCAAAATGGAATCAATCTTGGTATTCATTGTGGATTATGCCTGGGCAACGACGGTATGATTTTGCTGCAGGGTTGTTTGGCTCTACGTGAGGCAGTTGTCGGCCTCCTCAAGGCGGTCGGTGGTGGTTTGAAGGGTGTTGTGTTTAGGCATGGAGGCAAATCAGACCAATTGATACGTAAGAGTCCTAAACTAAACTATCTTAAGGAAAATTAAGGGGAAAATTCTCTGCCCATTCTTATTACTCATAACAGTATTTATAATGTTCACAGGAAAATAAGATAATGCCAATCATTGGCCAACATAAGGAATAACATAATGGTAACAAAATTGATAAGAATCTAAATTGATTATAACATATTTGTTAGAATTGCTAATCCTTCAATGAAGAAATTTGCAACAACTTTTGTCTTCATCTACTCCTGGACTATATGTAGTCACTGAGGTAATTGGGCCTCTTCTTTACCCTCCTAGGCTTGGTGTGTGTTGTTGTGCTACTATCAACAAGGGTATTTTACACAAAAGCATTCCATTAAAAGACATGTGTTAGGCACATCATCGCACATGATGCGATGGAGTTAACACAATTGACTGTGTTAAAGATTAAGGGTGCTAGTGTAATAAATAGTAAAAAGTTAGGAGTTTCCTATAGGATAAAAAAAGAAGTTGAAAGTGCATGTGTAATTAGTGAAAATATCAGGGGGTGTGATAACTGCGAAAATTGAGTTAATTTGATAGTTAATTTTGGCTAAGAATGATTACAATTTCTTCACTTTACTGTTGTTTTTAATGAAATAACGAAGAAACTAATATCTTTGCAATTTTTTATCAGCAGAAGTTAAAAGAAGATTTCAAGTGCTTTGGAGGAAAATTGATGCAAAAACGGGAAGAAAAAGCCTTGAAGAAAAGTTGAAGATTGGGATAGCTCGCTTAACGCACAAGACAGGCCAAGTGTGTCTCCTCGCTTAGCGGTCAGCTCACGCTTAGCATGAAGAAGGCCCACGAAGAAGCCCAAAGGCGCACTTAGGGCGAAAGCCTACTAAGCGCGAGGTCGCGTGGAAATTAAGCTATCTTAGGCCTATAAATGGAGTAATAAGCAAAAGGGAAAGGCATACCCAGACACTGAGACTCTGAACTCTCTAATGAATACATCTTAAGCCTGAGTATCTCAAATAGGGGAAACCCTCCTTATATGTCATTTATCCCCTGATCACCCATATAGTATTTAGGGGGTAATGTATTAAAAAATGATTATTTTCTAAAGAACTAGGAAAGAGCATCTAAATGAAATCATTGCTAGAAATAAATTGATATTCGTTTAGCCTATTTTCATGCATCTCTAATCTTAATGTGATTTACTATTTTTATCTTTGCAAAGAAATTTGGGAGAGAAAAATAGATAAAGTAGGCTCTTCATGCTGGAAACCAAAGATAGAGTGTCATAGTAGATGTGGATGGAAACTGGGATAACATTAGATAAAGAAAAATCATTCGCATTGCTTCACAAGTAGTTTTGGCATGTTAGGCCCCAACATATTTAAATTCTAACTCAATTTGCACGAATGAGTTGACTCATTTGCACGAATGAATGACTCAATTTCATCACTCACTAAGCCTTCTCTAAGAAATGAGTGACATTGAGATATAGAAAAGCAAAATCAATCATATTGTTCATCCAAGCTAGCTTAAGAGCAAAATTTGGTCGTATAATATCATAACAGACAAAGAGGCATGACACAAAACACTATTTCTTTACATGCAAATAATCCCTTTGTTAATTAAGAGAAAAGAACCAGCGTTGGAGGTGAAGAAAGAAAGCAGCAAAATAATTTCTAAGTGAAGCAAGGTCACTGCACTATGCCCAAAGGTCTAACCTAGTTAGTATCTAATCTATGAATATCGGAGTTGATATCTTAAGGAAAAGGACAAGAAAACAAACGCCTGATCAATAAAGTAGATAAGCAAATCTTATGAGAGTTCACGGTCACCAGATTGAGAGGGTGTTTCCATTCATTCCTTGTAAAGATTGTCTTTCTTTGACAAAGCAATGGATTGCTTCCATCTTCCTGCTTTCTTGTAATTGTAGGCAACAACATGCCTCATTTCAAGAAGTTCATGCTTCTCAATCTGCTCATGTTTATTTTTGAAGCCAATCAATAATAATTCAAACATTTTAAATTTTCCATAACATTCTGATCTCAATTTTTCCTAATTGTCAAAATAAGACAAAAGATAAGCAAGATTCACCTTTTGTGCAAGAATTATTTGATCAAAGTTGTCATGCAAATCCGTTGATTCTCGGAGTCAGTCATAGTCTTCTTCCTTAACATAAATTCCATTCAAAGCTTCATTAAGAACAAACACATTGTTGCTTTGAATTGCAACCATGTACGACTTAACTAATTTGAGGTGGCCAACCTGAAAATAAAAAATCCAAGCAACAAACAATATTGTTACAGAATAGCATTTGAAACTAGCAAATTATCTCACCAAACAAGACTGAAATTGTAGTCATTTGGCAATAGGGTATGAAAATTGCAAACCTTCCGCATTATATCTACTATGTGAGTATGGTTTACACGAACAACAATTGCATTTAACATATCATTTATTATATTTGGATGCTCTTTCAAGTAAAAGTGAAGAACCTTATAGTACAACTCCACACTGGCAACTTTAATTATCACATCTTTGAATTGCATGTGGTCCCATGCTTTTGGAGAGTGATTCATTATAGTGATTGCAACATTATCAAACTCATCATATTGGATGTATGGGTATGTAAGTTCTTTCCAATGTTGTTATTCATCACATGCTCGAATAAGTTTTGGAATGTTAAGCCAAGTTGAGAACAACTTAATGTCTTCCATTAGCTTTTCACGATGATATCTTGCATACGGAACTTCCAACTCAGTAAAGATACCCATATGTGCACACTCCAATCATAACCCACTCTTCATTATAGATATGAGTTCATTGAAGCATCCTTTGTTTTGATAATACTCGCTAACCTCCTCCAAATCATCCACCTTTGATATAAAACAAATAGTAAGTATTCAGACAACTCCAAAAGGTTAGACAAAGCAATCAAAAGTTTTTTTGTCACTTGTTTTTAGTATTTTTCTACTAGCTGCATCCTTTAATTTGCATTTAAAGGATTTCCAACATGGTAGGATTTGTGTAGTAATTTTGGGGTAAAGAGGGGGCAATCATTCCTTGCAAGTCAAAATTCCACATGTTAAAATACAAACTAGAAAATGGTGTCACTTGAATGATGACATTGAGACCACAAATTTGAGCTAAGAGGAATTCCTCAGCATCAACACAGGTGAAATAAACTTCCTTCCATGTTTTTTAACTGTTTGGTTCTTGGCGGCATCAACAACACCTTGGAACTATTTAAGCTTCACCAATGTGATTGCCAACTTAGCCTAGTTAGAAATAAAAGCAAATATAATTTTGGCAGCCTCATACAAAGCCTTATCATACAAGCGGTCCCCAACAAATGTAAAAGTTGAAAAGAAATTATTTTTTTCTAGAGATTGAGTCACATTGAGTTAAACTCAACTAAATTATAAACACACACCTTAGACATCTTTAATGAAGGATCTCAGAGATGGATCTTGCACTCAAAATCTATTCTTGCCAAGATGCAGCACTAGAGATGCAGTTGGGATCTCCATGAAGAACCTCACTGCTTTCAAAAACAAATAATTTTTTAATGGCTATCAACCTATCATGTAACAGCTTTGAGAGGGAAGGCAACAAACTAAAGAGGCAAGGGAAGAATAACAAATGAAAATCAAATCCTGTCCAAACAACAACAATTCTCATCCAACAAAAGAATTAAAATAATAAATGAAAAATTTAAACAATACATTAAAAAATCCAAACAATTCCCCCAAACCTTCAATCCATAGGCTTCCAATGGCTTTAAGGTAGTTGTTGTCGGCAATCTTCAAACACCAGAAGGTTTCGAGTCTAAGATAGTGACGCACTGCAACCTTGTTCTCTTTATTGTGTTGTTCTCTTCTCTTTGAGAGCGAGACTCACAGAGGTTCCAAATCTATATCCATGGATGAGGCATTTCGCTTGTAGGAACGAAGTAAATCTAAAGAGGCGCCGCCATTGCAAGAAGCCAACATCGACAAAGAGGTGCTGATGATAGAAGCTTCTCAATAGATCCAATATGATCTCAAGTGGAGAAAAGGATCAAGACAGGGAGAAGGGTGCAGAGGGTGAGTTGCATAGTGGGGGTAGTAGAAAAAAGGTCAAAAACAAAGGAGGGTGGGGGCGGTGGTGTGGGAGGAAGACAAAAGGGAAGGTCTGTGTGGGAGGAAGATGAATGAAAGAGGGTGGGGCGAAGTGGGTTCGAGGAGGGGGGGTTGAAGTGAGAGAGGGGGGTTTTGAGACAGAGAAAGGGTTTTATAAAGACCTCAACATCGATTTTTTAAAAATTGAAGTTATCTAAGCACTTACAACATTGGTTTTTAAAAAAATGATGTTAAAATCGTCCTTGTTAACATCGATTTTCATCAAAATTGATATTAACAGAGAGATGTTAAAACCTATTTTTGTAATAGTTATAATATTTTCTTTTTTCTCTCTCTATTTTTTCCATTTTATTTTTCAAATTACTTAACTTGATGACTTGATTTGATTCAAACCAATTATAATGGGTCGGATTGGGTTAATTCATAGAAAATATAATAAATATAATTGACAATCTTCAATTAGTTTGCATTTAAAGTTCTCCCAAATTAAACCTTTATTTATCTCTTATATATTTAGGTCAACATAATTGATGTTTGCTTAAGACAGGATAAATAGTTTTGGATGACGCCACTTCTAGAGAGGGAAAATAAGTCAGGATAGACGCCACAAGGATTACCTTGATAAGTCTGAGATTGGTTCAACAAGGAACCCAGAGAGAAACTCTCACCAAATTTTATCAAATGCTAAAAATTCCCTCTATTGAAAACGAAATAGATACATATAATGTATCTAAACAAAAAAATAGAAATAGACATGTGCCTTCAAATCAATTTGGGCCAAAATGACAACGAAAAAAAATAGAAATATAAAAAAGAAAATATTTGGCATGGGCCTTCAAATTAGCCTGGGCCTTCAGTAACAATTAATATTCTTAGTAGTGCCTCTGCCTCTGGGCCTTAATCCTTCTCCACTTGGGCCTTATTAAGTATGTATGCTACCATTTGTTGGAGGGTATCCATTGATTGTTTAGTCTTACTCCTGGTCATAAGTCCTTGTATTTGAGCAGTTTTAGGATTCTCATCATTCCCTCCTTCTTGGAAACCATTTGCCCTCAAATGTTCAAAATCATCACCTGCACAAATGGAGTCAAGTCAGCAACATTAAATGAAGAACTTACTCCATACTCACCTGGAATATTGATCTTGTAAGCATTGTCATTGATCCTCTCTAGTACTTGGAAAGGTGTGTCTCCTTTAGGTTGAAGTTTGGACTTCCTTTTATTAGGGAACTTCTCATTCTTCATGTGTACCCAAACCCAATCACTTGGTTCAAGTACCACTTTCTTCTTGTTCTTGTTGGCTTGCTTGGCATAACTTTCATTCTTCTTTGTAATTTGAGCCTTCACTTGCTCTTGCAATCTTTTCACATACTCAACTTTAGCCTGTGCATCCTTATGCTGAGTCTCTTGGGGATTGTTTTTGTAAGCTAGCCTGTTAGGCAATGAAGCTCTTGGAAGGAGGTCAATTTAATGTTCTATGCCTCTTGAAGGTGACAGTCCATGAGGATTCTCCTTGGGAAAGACATCTTTAAATTCTTGCAATAAGAGTTCAACACTAGGAGAAACAGAAATAGTAAGCTCATTAGAATTATCAGCAAAAACTTTATTGTCTTTGTAGTATAGTAGATAGAGCGGCTCACGAGCAAGTAACAACTTCCTCACTTCACTCACCTTTGCTAAACAATTAAATTTTCTCTCAGGTGTATCACTCTTTCCCTCACGTGTATCACTCTTCTTTTTCCTATTCCTCTTTGGTGCTTCACTCTTTTCTTTCTCTTGTTCTCTTTTTTCTCTCATTCTGATTTGGTCATCACACACTTCCCTTGGGGATAGAGGTTCAAGAATAATTTCCTGGTCATGATGCTGGAAAGAAATCTTGTTGGCGAAGCCATCACGCACTACTTTGGTGTCATACTGCCATGGTCTTCCTGACAGTATATGAGTCACCTCCATTGGAACCACATCAGACGACACCCTATCATTGTATTTTCCAATGGTGAGACACACCTCAACCTATTGAGTCACTTTTACCTCTTCATCTTCACTAAGCCACTAAAGTCTATATGGCCTAGGATAAGGCTTAGTATCCAAATTCAGTTTGGACACTAACCTGGAACTTGCAACATTGGTACAACTTCCTCCATCAACAATTAAAAAGAAAAGCTTACCGTTAATTGTACATCTGGTGTGGAAAATATTTTCTCTTTGGGTGCGTCTAGTGGCTGCATCTGACTTCCCAAGAGCCTTCTCACCATTAGCATATCACCCTGCATAGCTTCCTCCTTAAGCTCTTCTTCCATCTCTTCTTCTTCACTGATTTCAGATTCACTGATGATTTCTCCATTTGCTTTCATGATCATGGTCCTCCTGGTTGGATAGTCTAAAGCAATATGTCTTATGCCTAAGATTTTGAAGCATTTTATGTTTCTGGTACCAGTGTTGGATGATGAGGCAAAATCATGCTTGGTTCCAACACTTGACAATGCTGACTTTCCATGTGGAGACTGTGTTGATGGGTTGGACGAGTTGCCTCTTTCCTTCTTGGATCTGTTGGTTCAGTTCTGGTTGAAGGTGTTGGAGGAGTTCCTTCTTGCTGCATTTTTCCTCTTCAGCAGCTATTCAATCTGGACTGCCTTATGTGGTAAGTCATCCAATTCCATGTACTCATGTAATTCAACAACATCTCTAATGTCAGGATTTAGGCCACTCAGAAAACGAGCCATTGTGTCGTTAGTTTCCTCTTCAATGTTTTCCTTCACTAGTGTCATCTTCATCTCTTTGTAGTACTCATCCACAGCCAGACTTCCCTGGGACAACCTCTGGAGTTTCTGTCTCATGGTTTTGTTGTAGCTAGTTAGAACATACCTCTTTTGCATAACTCTTCTTATCTCAGTCCATGTATCTATCTCCCGCCCTTCCTTTCTCATCATCTCTCTTTGATTTTTATTCCACCAAACAAGGGCATAGTCTGAGAATTCAGCTACTGCTAACTTCACCTTCTGCCCTTCAATATAATCACTACAGGAGAATACATGCTCAATCTTCATCTCCTAGTCAAGGTAGGTGTCTGGGCCACTCTTGCCTTTGAAATGAGGTACATTGAGTTTTACTCCCTCAATTATGTTCTGCCCGTCAATTCTATTTTGCATGGGTCCATCATTGCCCCCTCTGTTCCCACCATAAGGTCTTCCAGCATTCTGATTCAGTTAGTGCTCTAGTCCTTCTATTCATCCATAGAGTTCTTCATTGTTACGGTTCAGCAAACGTTGCATTTATGTAGTCATCACGTCTAATAACAATCACTGAGGTTCGTCTAGTTGATGATATTCACCACCACCATCACCTATTCCTGCCATAATTAAGGAACAGAAAATTTTGCAGTAATTTAAACAAAGGTTACAGGACCTCACCACACTCTACTCACGTGTTTCTCTCTTTGATGGTAGTTCACTCATGTTTGATGCTCTCAATATAGGCTTTTGTGTGATGTTTTTTCACTCATGTCTTTTACCACTCACTCCCTCTTAAGTTCCTGGATGAATCAAATTGGACGCACAAAGGTAATAGAACAAGAAAGACAACTTAATTATGGAATAGTAGATTGGGTAACAAACTAATAGATTGGATAAAAAAACTTGGATAACAAACTAACAGATTCGATAACAAACTTGGACAACAAATTAGGATAACAAACTAACAGATTGGATAACAAACTTGGATAACAAATTAACAGATTGGATAACAAACTTGGATAACAAACTAATAGATTGAATAACAAACTAACATACTCAATAACAAATAGAAGAAACAAAGAAACTACTTAATTAACGAAGATGACATGTAAACTTCAAATGGTCATAAATTTTGCTACGGTTGTTCGTTTGAGGCCCACTATATGTCAAAATGCTCATAATTCAAAGGAGAATCTTTAGGCAAATTCCCATGGTCTGTGATTTTTGCCAAAAAAATGTCTCTAACTGCCTCAAATTCGTATTCAAAGATCAAACTCCACTCACTTTTTTTTTTCAAACTTTCTGCAACTTTTTTTTTATAATGCTTTCTTTTCAAATTCATCTAGGATAATTTAGGCAATTCGCTCAATAGGAAATCAGGAAATTTGTTTAATTGGAAAATAGGCAAATAGATTCAAGAGCCTACTAAATCCTAAACCCCTAAATTCTTCCAGTAAGCCAAATTGTCCCCAAACATAATTTGAAACAAAATTCAAACAAATTTTTTGACACATAATCTGAAAGAAACAAGAACAAGAATGAAAACAAGAACACAAACAAAAACGCAAACAAGACGCAAATAAGATCACAACAAGACGCAAACAAGAACACGAACAAGAACAAAAATAACAGAACAAAACACGAACCTGAGACAAATTACAAAGAGAAAAAAAATTGAATAGGATAGAACCTGTAATAAGAGTCGAAGCTCTGATACCAGATGATGTGATCCTTACTAGGAATGGATCGCTTGATACATGTTACAGAGTTTTGGATGACGTCACTTCTAGAAAGGGAAGATAAGTCAGGGTAGACGCCACAAGGATTACCTTGATAAGTCTGAGATTGGTTCAATAAGGAACCCAGAGAAAAGCTCTCACCAAATTTTATCAAATGCCAAAAAGTCCCTCTATTGAAAATGAAATCCATACATACAGTGTATCTGAACAAAAAAAATAGAAATAGACATGAGTCTTCAAATTAGTTTGGGCCAAAATGACAACGAAAAAAATAGAAATATAAAAAAGAACATATTTGACATGAGCCTTCAAATTAGTCTGGACCTTCAGCAACAATTAATATTCTTAGTAATGCATCTGCCTCTAGGCCTTCATCCTTTTCCATTTGGGTCTTGTTAAGTATGTCTGTTATCATTTGTTGGAGAGTATCCACTGACTGTTTGATCCTAATCCTGGTCATAGGTTCCTATATTTGAGCAGGCTTAGAATTCTCATCAACAATATTAGTGCATAAAAAAAGTTATCATAATATTAGTGTGAAACATTAACTGATGTTATTGATGATTAATCCCTTTTAAAAAATTAGATTGATCACATTTAATGGAATCACTTCTCTCAATTATATTTTTTTCTTCCACAAAATTTGAGCTTGAGAATTACTGAAGAGATTTGAATCCAGTTTCACTTCAACTAACACCATGTTGATTTTTGTATACACCTCTACTAAAAAGAAAATATATTTATCTTAAAAATAAAATAACTAAAATTATTATTATAATTTTAAAATAAAACAATAAACTTTAAATATCATAGTTGTTTTGTATTAATATTCTTTGTTTTTTAATAATTAATAATCGTTGTTATGTGTCACTATGTATGCTTTTAGCTGCTAGGCAGGGCTACTGTAATATTACGTGGTTTCTTTCAAGGCAACCCACCCCAACCTTGAAACGCCAAAGCAAACAAAATGCATCATTAGTTGGCGCTCACAATTCTTGGTAAAAATGTTAAAAACAAAGGGTTTCGCTGAGGAAAAAAAAGTTTAAAACAAAGGGAGAAAAACCACCAACATAATATATTTTTATATGAAAAAAGGATATGCACAAAAAGTATTACTTAGTCTTCCAATTATAATTCATTACATTATAATTCTTCATGATAATTTCATTAATTTTTAAAATAATTATTTTAAATTATTTTATGATTAAATAATAATGTAAATTTGATTTATACTGTCATCATATAGATATTAAACTCTTTATATATAATAAATTAAATTTGAGTTCTATTAAAAATACGATCGTTCCAATATTTACATTTCTCACATATTAACAAGTATTTTACATTTTAAAATACATGTTTTATGTATAAACTTTCATATGAAAACAAATTAATATTTAATTAAATTAAAATGATAAATTTTAATTTATTTAATCAACCCTAAATATAAAAAAATATTTATAAATTACTACTAAAGTATTAATAAACTATTTTTAATTTATTTTATATTAAATCTGCTGTTAGAATACTCAATTAATGCACAAACTATGATTTTGAAAATGTATGCAACCATAATTTTGGTGAAACATCAAATTTTTTATATTTGATTATCTATTTTTTATCCGTAAAAATGAAACATAATTAATAAATAATTTATAAAAACACACATATTTTTAACTAACCGAACAAAACTACTTAATGTTTTTAGAGTGTCTTGGATCACAATATCAGTCATATTTATTCTCTTTTCTTTTCACATTATTGAAAAAGAAAACTCTGATTTCAATTTAAAACCAGTTATATTTATTCTCTTTTTTTCCACATAATTGAAAAACAAAACTCAGTTCAATTTAAAACCTTGATAAAATCTACAAAAAAGAAAGAAAGCAAGAAGCAATGCAAAACAGTGAGCGGGGATAATCTTGGATCTACAGTGGGGGGCAGTCACAGTCAAATTCACTACTAACTACCTCACCCAGCTTATATATTTTAACGGTCAGTGTGATAACTTTATTGCCTAAAATGGATCAACGCTTTCACCGTTGTTTCTACTTTTAACAGTGCCAACCAAACTAATAGGGATATAACTCAAAAGAGGCCAATTGCTTTATTTTTTTTTGGCTTATGTGACCCCTATGACTTCAGTTCACCTAATGCATGTGAATTATCGATTTGAATACTATCATGAAATCAGGTAGCTAAAAAAACTAAGGGCTGATGACAGGTTGCATTGCAAGTGATCGATAAGCAATTATTGCTTCGTTTCCATTATTTTAAAAACCTTGGCACGCACCAACTTCGTAAAAAATTTTAAGCATTGGTTTTCTTTTTACTACTACTAAATTTATGCCTCTTGTTTATACAAAAACCTAGGGGCGAAACTACACTCCGGACTTTTTCTGTTTCAGATTTGCTCTTTTGAAACGAAAAAAAGAATAACATATTTTTCTTAATTTGAAAAGAATATATACATCAAATTTAACTTTGAAGAGAATTGATGTACCTTTACTTTTTTACTTTACACATTTTCTTACTTTAAAAGTGTCAATCTATGTATTCCTCAATCTGATCTATATTTTTTTTTCAAAAAAATAAACAACTAAAAAATATCAAATAATATTTTTGCTCAACAGAGGTATTTTTAAATTTATACAAATTAAAAATTATAAACAATATAAATACTAAGAAAAATTATTTAAACAATACTAATATACATAATTGAATTTTAAAAAAGTAAGATAAATATGATTGGTTGAATTTTTTTAAAGAAAGAGTAATGGAATTTTCAATGAAAAAAGAAATTAATCTAAGAATATAAGTCATTGAGATTTAAGAAAAACAAAATTTAACACAATGAAATTAAAAATGTTTAATACATTTAAAAATTTGAATTTAGTAAAGATATAAATAATGATATACTATGGATTTAAATATAAGAAAAAAATTATTTCATGCTAACCAATAAAGTTGATTAACAATATATAATTATATCAATCTCAATTAAAAAATAAGTTATTTCCCTAAATAGTTATTCATTAAAATTTGATATAAAAAAATAAGTCATTAAAATTAAAATCCCTATTAAATGAAGAGTATTTTAAAGATAAATTCATAAAATAAAATAAAATTAGTTAGAATTTATTTACATTTAAACTTAAGACCAAAGTAGTTTTTTGTTTATATTCAAATTTGGAGGGAGAGTATAAAATAACATATTGTAAAATATATAATAAAAGATATTTTATTATCAAAATGAAAACTTTTATTTAATAATTATATTGATTATTAGTAGCAATCCATTAGTTTTAATTAACTAAAGAAATTTTCTCCAACATTATGTTGGTCTGTGTAAAGTTAGGCTAAATCTAAATCTTTTAAGTAAGATTTTTAGATTGAGTTTTGAAAATAAAAATGACATGATGAATAGAAAATATCTTATTAAAAATGATCGACTAAATTCTATAATAAAAATTAATTATCAATGTTAATAAATATTTTATATTTATAAATGGTAAAAAAAATCACTGTTTTTTGATTCTCAGCTCAAGGGTCACCTTTCTCAAATTTGTTAACATTGTAATTATTTATGTTTGAGTTATTGTTTTTTTTTTTTATCTCACCTTCTACATTTTGTATTGGAGTTCTTCCCATGAACAAACTCACCAATCTTCAACCTTTATAGATATCTAGAAAGTATTAGCCTTCATCAATTCCTTTTAGTGTGGGCCTCACCTGATTGAGAACCTTTGTTGTCGTAATTCTATATTCATAGAGAACAATCTATTATTATCGTCGTTACATCAAAACCTGGATTTTAAATTAACGTATTTTTTTAATTATGTAATCAATCTTTATTGGTTGAAGGAATAAACAGTTCTATTTCTTGTAAGTACGGTTGGAATTTAATTTTTTGTGATAAATAAACAAAATTTATGCATAAAGTCCACGACTAGCTTTTGAATATCAGAGCCTTGAACCCCAAAAAATGTTCCTTCTCTTCTATTTCAATTGCAACAATCTACCAAACAAAATTAAAAGGGAACTTTTTAGTTTTGGTCATAAAGGCAAGACCTATTTTAGGTAAACAGAGCGGGCATTGACTCATGTCACATGGCAACTTGCATTTCTATATACACAATTTTACTTGCTTAGCTTTCTATAGTATATGGTTCAAAACCCATTATCGCGATAACAATAATATTAATAAAAAATCCCAAAGTTTGACCAATGAAAAATCGATATGCTTACGTGATATTCCGTAATCTCTAGCTACGAGAGCATAATTGAAATGTATATGGAACGGGAGAAACATATCAGCGATATTGTCTTGATGCCCAATTGAGATTCTATATTCATGACTCCAAATGAACAAATTTGTTAGTTTGCTATAGTGCCAATATAGTAAACGAGGATCAAGAGAGAGAAAAGAAGAGCATTGGGGGCATGTTTGGGGAAAGGTTAAAAAGTGGGTTGAAGAAAATGGCCGACACAAAATTGGACTGGGTTAGGGTTAGAGGGAGCATATGGGTCATACCATTGGGTCATTGTTAAGCCTCGAATGGACCTCGTGGGTCACACTGACCCACTTTCCATGAGATTTGCTGTCGGTACAATTAATAGGAGTTGAGTTGATGGCAATAAAAACAAGAAACAGGACAAAAACATTCATTATTTCTTGACTCGCATAAACTCGAAACACCACGCGAGATTAAACCCGGTGGGGGACACTTTCCTCAAAATAGTGTCAATAACATTTTTAGTCGCTGCTCGTTATTGAGCGTGGACTTCTCGTGACATGGTTGGGGCGGTGCACAAAAGCGCTTTTAAAATTAAGCCCATTTATTCAGAGGTTCTGTCTCCTTCTTTTTCACTGTGGACAAAAACAGTTTTTTTCTTAACCGAGTTTACCAGAAAAATAAAATCTTCATTAATTCAAAATTTAATAAAAAATTATTTTCATCAAATTTTAAATTAAATATTATTCGAACTATTCAACATAATTTTAATAATTATAATGTATTAATCACTTCTATCCCTCATTTATTATTTCTCTCTTCTCAATAAAGTCTACATATTTTATTAGTGAAAATAGTTTCTGCATTACCACGGCCTCTACCCCTTTAGGACTTTGCATTATAAATATATATTAACCAACCAACCTTACTACACCACACACCAATTCGTCTTCAGTAACATTTCACTCCAAACATTCTCTTCTCTTCTCCTTCTCCTTCATACCTTCCTTGAGAAACCAACCTAGTTGTGACAACATCTTCATTCCTTCCCAATTCCTACCATCCAAAACACAAAGGAAAAAATGAGACTTTTGTCCACAAAAGCAACGTGCAATAGTCACGGCCAAGATTCTTCATACTTTTTAGGATGGCAGGAATACGAGAAAAACCCTTACGACAAGGTCCATAACCCCAAAGGGATTATCCAAATGGGTCTCGCAGAGAATCAGGTAGTTCATTTTTCTCACAAGCCCAATCTTTCTACAACCTTATAACAAACTTTAATGTTGCATAACATGTTTGACTCACAAAATTTAATTATCTTTTTGCAGCTCTCATTCGACCTCCTAGAGTCATGGCTCGCCAAGAACCTTGACGTGGCAGGGTTCAAGCGTGACGGCAAAACCATATTCAGAGAACTCGCTCTCTTCCAAGACTACCACGGTCTCCCTTCATTCAAAAAGGCATTGGTGGATTTCATGGCCGAAATCAGAGGAAACAAAGTCACTTTCGACCCCAACCACATCGTTCTCACTGCCGGCGCCACCTCCGCAAACGAAACCTTAATGTTCTGTCTCGCTGAACAAGGCGAAGCATTCCTCCTCCCCACTCCTTATTACCCAGGGTGCGTAATATTTACATTGTTTAAATTTTATCACTACCTTGGTGAAACAAGTTATAGTGTATTTTATGTCCATTCATTCATTCCTCTGACTTGGGTTTATGAACTTTTTGCAGATTCGACAGAGACCTAAAGTGGAGAACCGGGGTTGAGATTGTTCCAATACAATGCAACAGTTCCAATAGCTTCCAAATCACGGAGGCAGCATTGCGACAAGCGTACGAGGATGCGAAGAAGCGCAACCTAAGAGTGAAGGGCGTTTTGGTCACGAACCCGTCGAACCCGTTAGGCACCACGATGTCTCGGAGTGAACTGAACCTTCTCGTCGACTTCATCAAAGAGAAAAACGACATGCATTTGATAAGCGACGAGATTTACTCCGGCACAGTTTTTAGCTCCCCGGGCTTCGTTAGCGTCATGGAAGTTCTCAAAGAACGAAACGACGTCGTCACTGACAACGGAGTCTGGAACAGAGTTCACGTCGTCTATAGTCTCTCAAAAGACTTGGGTTTGCCGGGGTTCCGCGTCGGCGCTATTTACTCCGAAAACGACACCGTAGTTGCCGCGGCAACGAAGATGTCGAGCTTTGGTCTTGTCTCTTCTCAAACGCAGTACCTTCTCTCAGCCATGCTGGGGGACAAGAAGTTCACCAGAAACTACATCGCTGAGAACAAAAAGAGGCTTAAACGACAGCAGAGAATGCTCGTATCGGGGCTATTGAAAACCGGTATTTCATGCCTCGACAGCAATGCGGGGTTGTTTTGTTGGGTAGACATGAGACAACTTTTGCATTCGAACACGTTCAAGGCGGAGATGGAGCTGTGGAAGAAGATAGTGTACCAAGTTGGGCTTAACATTTCGCCAGGCTCCTCGTGCCATTGCACCGAGCCGGGGTGGTTCCGCGTGTGTTTCGCGAACATGTCCGAGGAGACTCTGGCCTTAGCCATGAAGCGCTTGAAGAACTTCGTGGCGGCTGAGTCTCAGAGGAATAGTTCTAGTGGTTGTAGTGCTGGTGCTCTGTTGAACAACAACAACGGAAGCTTCAAGAGAAAGTCCCTCACTAAGTGGGTTTTCCGGTTATCGTCTCGCGATCATCATCGTGAACAGGAAGAACGGTAGCCTGGTCGTCTGCTAGTTTGTGTCACTCATGCACAAATTCATTTCGATTTTAATTCTTTTTTTCTTTTTCGGCCTCCCCAATATTTTTGGTGGAGTAGTCCAAAAAAATGTCAATTTTTTTCTTTATTTTTTTTGTGATAAAAAATTAATGTAGAAAGAGAGAGAGAAAAAAAAAGCACTCTGCCCATGTGGATGTGAAGTGTGGGCTTTCTAGTCAGCCTTATTATTTGTATAATTGTTCTTCCATATATCAGTCATTAATTCCCCTACCTTCAAAATCTCCTAAGTATCACATTAATGAAAACTTTTATTTATACTGTTACTTATTTATTTCTCCTATCATATGCAAATCTTCTTGATACAATCAATCAGAAGTTTGATTACTCTGTAATGTAATGTTAGCTCATGTGATTACATTTTAGATCATATTACTTTAATAGACTATGATCAATTTACTCATCATACACAGTTGAATATAAATATGATGTTTAAGATAATTATTATAAATATATTAAATAATATCATAAAATCATAAAATATTGTAAACAAAAGAAAGTAATATGTATGAAGTTTGATATACCATGCCGTATTATCTTATTGTTATGTGTGCTTGTGGCTTCTTTGCCATGTGTTGAACACGCACATTTAGTTACAAGAGCTTACTTATACGTAATTAACGGCACCGGCGAGATAAACGGCCGAGGACGATGGGTCGGGCTGCCGACGTTGACGGCCCGTTATCAACAAACCGACCTTCATAGCCATTTCACCGTTTTCAACCATTAACATTTTTCTAGGCGTGTGAGAAGGAGAATTTGCAGAGTGTGGGTCAGAGGCCGAAAAAGTCAATAAGGTTTGATATATTTAGAATTTTTGGTATTTCGTAAATAGTAACTTTTTTTCTTCTTCCCGTTTTATGGGTTATGCTTTAAGACATGGCCGAAGGTAACTACACCTTTTTCTCTTGGACCGCAAGAAAAGGCCACTACACAATGTGCTGTAAACCAAGTAAAATGTGAGTAATTAATTAATTGTGTTTGTCCCTGTTTTTCGTACAATAGGAAAATAGGAAAAGAAAAAAAAAAGAAATTAGACAATAAAGATGGATAATTTCGATAACTTATAAATTATATAACTGAAATCTGTGGGGGGAGACGTTGAAGTTTGAACAATGGAATTACGGCTTTTTAAAATCTTGAAACCTACCAACTACGCAATCAAAAAGTGCGCTGGAGTTCCTTGCAAGAAATCATATTTTTAAAATTGTTCGAAAAACACTTTGGTTTGTTGAACTTTCTGGGAGTAGCCATAGTCATCACTGCTGAAAAAGTGATTTTGTCTAATTGTCTCGAACAGGTTTTGCGGTGACGAGTACGTTGTGTATGTGCTGGCTGTCCCTCAACTAATCACACAAACTCTACCAGAGGAGTGAGCTTTTTGTTTTTGAATCGCTTTTTTTGGTGAATTAACAAAGCAAAAAGCTGTTTGATTTTATGTTTTTTAATTAATTTCTACGAACTACTATGTCCAGGAAAAATACTACCTAATCACATTTGTAGTTCATCTACACACAAATGACACGTTCATTTAATTGACACATGCAATGTGAATGTGCAATCAAATGTGTCACTTCTATACGATTGTCCTGAATATCATCACAATGAGCAACTTACAAAACTATTACTTAAAATATTTAACGAAGGTGTATATTAAATTTAAATTTAAATTTTTTGATTAAATTAAAATAATCTCACATTATGATCCATATGTTTGGTGATAAAAAATCTCCTGTATATCAATATTTAAATTTGAGATCTTTAGTTAAAATAAAATAATCTCATATCATTTGATTTATATGTTTAATTATCAAAAGTCTTCCGTATATTTAATTTAAGAAAATAATTTGGAGTTTTATTTATGATGACAAAAATGTTGTCTTTTTTTTTCTGTAAAACTTTAAAGATTTATAAAAGTTACAAAAGCAAAATAGTAGTACTACCTAATCAGTGAATAGAATATTTTAAAAATAAAATATTGTATCAAATTAGTAAATAGATCCCTAATCTTCCTAGTTGGCTATGCCCATGTTAGCAGCATACCCTGCCTTTATATCTTCCGTTATGGTCATGAGTTCACACTTTGAATAATATAATACAATCTCCCCTACAAGTCTACAGCGCACACTCATACAATTGTTAAAGCACCAACCTATCACAAAACTAGGATATAGTATTCTGTATTATTTATTTGATATATATGCGTATAAAAGACAAATATTTTATTAATAAAAAAACAAATATTATTCATGTATGCCAAATTGAAATTGCATAACAACAAAACAACATGGAGTGGATACATATAGGATATTCTCTTTCCAATTCAAATCGAATCTACTAACGACCTTGATGATTTTTTTTTAATAAATAACCATTTAATTTATATAACTGATGTATTTTGATAATGTCTAGAACTTATGAAAAGGATTTTTTTTTTAAAAAAATTATTCTACACCTAAAGATTAATTCCTTTTACAGCAACAATAGTCTAAAGATTAATTCCATTTAAAGTATACAAATTTATGTAATTTGTTTGTTTGTTTTATTTAGATAACATACAGGAAAAAGAACTTGAATTACCGGATCATGTCAAACAAATTTTAGGCTAAAATATTGCCTAGCTATACTGTGATCGCGAGAGAATTTGCTAGGAGTCAAAGCCTCGAAGGCCATTCCAAAGTGAAATGTAATGCAAGAATAATTGATATATCAGTGGTTGAAGAATATGTAATAAGGTGTATGTTGGTACTTACATTTAGCAGCCATTAAACATGGACCCGATCGGCTTTACTTATCACATAATCAATTATATTGCCCACAAAAATAACATAATCAACTATTAAAAACTAGTTATAAATAATTTTATACTTTTATTACAGCTTCACTAATTGTGTTGTACTTCAATTCAACTTTTAGTTTAAAAGAACATCTGTGGTAAGATTGAAATAAAAAAAAAATCAGCCATAGTAAAACACTTAATTAAATGTATTAAAATTTTTAATTATGTGTCGGAATTTTGTTTATAGGAAATAGTTATTAATTGTTCAAATTAAAAGGTCTTTCGAAATAAAAAAACAATTATTATTTTATCAAAAGAAATTAAACCAAACACATTATGTATTTACTCCTAAATTATTTAACATTTTTATTATATTTCTAACACCACAAAAATCATTTGTAATCCAATTCACGTACTCTCTTTTTCTCCCTTGTTGACAGAGAAAAGGAAGAAAATTTTCTTTCCCTAACTAGCTAGTTAACAATATCAGTGCGACACTAATTATTAGTTGCACTGATTCCTTAATCTAGAAGGTGATTACACTTGATTCATTTCATTAGAGATGAATGTACAAATTTTCACTTGAGTTTCTCATTAAACAAATATTTTCCCCCCCCTTTTCATTTCAAAGAGATGTTGATAGCACAAATTAAACCTGTATACATCGCTTTTAGCATAGTCAAACAATAATATAAAGTTTTTTAATTTAATATTATATAATTTTTTTGTTTTCTTACAATATCCATCACTTAATCAACTGCTGAGATTCTATCTTTTTAAAGCAAAACATCTTCTAAAAATTTTCATATACAAAATTTTCAATCAACCTCATGAGTTTTTTTATTAAAATAAAATCAACCTCATGATGTAAAGACTACAATCTTAAAAAACTAAAGCCGTATTCTATACCAAAAAAAGAACTAAACCGTGTTTGTATAATAAAGAATAGAATTTCGTTTTCTGAATTTTTTATAATTAAATCTTTTAATAGTAAATGAGACACAAATAAGTCTATTGACAGATTCATAACGTAACATTTATTCAATGCAAGCTAGAAAAAAAAAAGGTAACAACATTGTTTACGTCGGAAACAAAAAACAAATTTTTATCTTAAAAAATTGGAGTGTCACATTTCATATATATTTTGTCAATTCAATATCTTGATCGCATGTAGACAGGTGTCAATTATCGAGGTTGCTGGTTGCATTAAGAAACTTAAAATTTAATTTGCAGTATCCCATCCTATATATCCCATGGGCTATGTTATGACTTGTAGATGGAGACTGTGGATCCACTTGATCTAATAAGATATTGCCGTATTAGTATGTGTATATATAAGATCTCATTACTTCTCAATAAAAGATTTAATTCTTTGATTTCTTAATTTCTGATTTTCTGTAGTCTAGTATTTTAATAAATAAATAATTGTTCTTAATTGCTTACGACCTTAATGATAAAAGCTTCCCAAGTCTCAGGACTCCATTAATTATTAATGGCAGACTCGTAGAGCAATTTAATATGTTAAGTTAACAGATTATTATTATTATTATTATTATTATTATTATTATTATTATATTGATCGAGTTTATTAAATTTTAAGCTTTGGGAATTTTGGTCAATTTCAACATTCTTGTCAACTACATGCATGTGCCCAAGAAGTTAAATAATCTGTTTTTTTGCTACATATACGCCCTTCACAGAGCATTATAATGCTCTGTGGGTACACCTAAATAACATATCATGAGGTTCGTTTCTGGTAGGTTTGAGCATGATTATATAATCAAGCATTAAAAATATTTGCTCTTCTCATAAAATAATTATCGTCCCTAAGAACTCAAAACAGAAAACATGTCAACACGGTTTTCTGTTAAGATTTGTAGAACGCGTCTCAGATTTCGGACGGCACCGGAACATGAAGTATATCTATTGTATTTTGGAGAATCCAAATATATACAATATCATCTAGGACTAAAGATCAATAAAAGCTTGTTGAACCATAATTCTAGTTATACGCACATCCAATGGGGGCACCACTTCAAGATTTTCTTCTGTGATTTGATTATAATCTTAGCTACTTGTGATGATTGATCGATCAAATGATTTTTTTTTTTTTTTTTGCATTAATCATTTGTTGTATATTATATACATAGAGAGATATGTACACGTATACTAAATTACTAATTATATAGAATATATAAAAGAGAAAACAAATGAAAGAGGAAGTATTCTATTTTAGAAGAAGAAAAAATTTAAAGAAAATGACTAATGAATTGGTGATTGATTGACTTTTTATATTGGATATGAAAAACTCTATTTAACAAACATGCCTAAATATGTTTAGACATCAACAATACGATTAGACATTAATCAACCATCCAAATCCAATACGTGTCACCTTGACACTTAAGAAATTAAAACAACAACATATGAACACTCTATACGTTATTGAACCAAATTTCTGAGATAATTATATATCTATTTTTAAATTTCATAAAACAGAAAGTGAATAAATTTGTATATGCATTTATAAAGCATAAGTGTTAATCATCTAATAATTAATGTAATTTTTTTTATTATATATAATGTTATTATTGGTACTTAGCCAATTTTGTGAATAACTAATCTTCATCGAAAAGTCTATAAGATTGACACAGTAATATAACATATAAGATCATATTATAGAGAAATAATTTATTTAATGAAAAAATTTGTATTTAATTTTTTGTGTATAAAATTTTCTTGGGTTAGTGATGACAATCATACACCATGAATGATATTAATTTTTAATCCAATGAATTAGGAGACACCATAGTTTTGACTTAAGACAAAAAATTTTAACGATGACTGATCACGTTTGTTTAGATAATCCTTCCACTACAATTTATATTATATCAATGTAATTTGATTTCATCCTATAATATAAGTGAAAGTCTAATTATTCTAAGATCAATTTCTCCCAATAATATAGAAGGAAATCTAATGAAGTAATTTTTTATAGAATTACTTTATTTTGACAGATTTTGATAGAATTATTATGTTAAAACACTCTTTGTAAATAAAGATTTCAATAACTTATCTGTTAAATTATTTTTTTATTAAATAGATTAAATATATAACATTTTATTAAATTTTAACACTTCATTAAATAAATTTAATTTAACTTACAATATATTTACTTTTTTAAAAGATAAGTAAATGTCGACTCTAAATTTTTTTAATTAAAAATGGCCAATTTAGTTAAATTTTGGTATACATAATTATTAAAATAATATCAAAATATTCAATAATTGAATTATTGAAATTTTACATATACAATAAATTATTAAACAGAGTAACTTTACAAAAAGTAATATGACACATATATATTATTCAAAAGTTATATAATGTTTGAAAAAATATAAATAGTGCATGGATGATTCATCACACAACTCTTTAAATATTTTAAAAAAATTAGTTTCTAATACACTAGAATTTCTATAATTATACCCATTAAAATTTGCAGATTGATGGAGGGTATGTGTAATTTGTAGGAGGTTCTATATTTAATTAATTTTTATTATTGTCATTTTTATTTTTATTTTTCTAAATAATTATAAGAGTTTTTTTATAAATAAAAATTGAATATTTTTAGCAAAAAAAGTCTTACCTCTCATTATATAATAAACATAATTATTCCTACAATTTCCCTTCATAACAAATAGCAGCTTTCTAATAAAATTAATGGATTTGGAACATATTTATTAAAAAATATAAAATAGTGAACCATGTGGAGATAATCAAAATGCTATCTAAATCCACCTTTAAAATACACAGAATCTAATTTTTAAAACTCAATTTCGTCATACAATCTATTTTAACTTATCAAAATTAATTATTAAAAGGAACTCGTCATATAATATCAAAATAATGAAGACAAAAACATTTGTAACAATTAAACTAGCTAGGATTTTAACCCCTCCTTAGTTTGATATAGATATTTGCCTATTTAATTTGGGCAGGATGTGACAATTTGATTACGTGGTATGGGTGACATGTGGGTTTCACATGATGTAGCACATGTTAGGGAACAGAGAACACCTGCACAATTTGAATAATGCAAGTAGGGGAGGGGGGAAGAGAGAGAGAGACTGTTAGGGTTTCCTTGTTCCTCATGGTAGGAGCTAGGTAGCAAGCTGCAGATAAAGGCCTTCCGTTGTTGATGGCGACATGAAGGGTCAAATGAACATGGCCTTTTGCTTCTCATAATAATGTTCTTTCACCCATAAGCCATACAAGAAATTTTAGTATTCTAATTTTGGGCCCCATGGGTCTGCTCCGTATAATCCATGATGATGATGATGTAGAGATTTCTCTAATGAATGATTGATCAATTACTTAATTGTCTCTGATCGAAACGATTGATTTGCATAGCCTTGATTGTCAAGTTAATTACCTTGTAACAACTATCATGCTTATATAGTTTCATTCACGATGAAATTTAAATCTATATTCTATATGATAAGAGTTCAACACCAGCTCAAGGTCATTTTCCGTGGGTTTAATTTGTTGCTCTAATCCGCAGCATCTTGATTGAGCATGGAGTGTTGCCTTCACCAAGTGGGATTGGTTTGTGATTTTGTCTTGGCTTATTTCGGCTCTTCTTGTGCTGCTCTAACCATTTGCAGTATAATTATTTTAGTCCTTCAAAATTAAAAAATAAAAAACAGCACAAGGTGGCGATCGAGGAATATTCTTGATAGAATTTAGAATCTCTAGTGAATTTTCATGAGACCAAGTTTGGTCACTTTGGTGTCATTTCTTACAAGGATTTTGAAACTCAAATCAGTATATTTAAGAGATTGATGATGAAATAAGGTAAAATTAATTATAGTGCTGTATATCTTAAACTTGGTAGACTTAATTATAAGGTTCTCATTGAGTATGAGTGATGATGTGTGAAGGCTATCCAAGAAGGTTCTCATTGAATATGTAAAGAAGGTACTTGAGTAATGAAGGAAGTTGAATGGCCTTAGAATAACATTTTTTTATTCATAAAAATAAAAAATAAATACAAGAAATTTATAACCCAAGCATAATTCTTAACTAAAGAGAGTTAGAATTCTTGACTTGAGCGGCTTATGTTTTGGGTTTAGTAATCTTTGAGTAACTATGTTGACTTTATTCAATCATATAGACCAAGGTGGGCTTAGTAATGACGTCGAACAAGAATAAACTTAAGTAGATGGATGAAAGAAGTTGAATCATGATCATATTATTATTATTATTATTATTATTATTATTATTATTATTATTATTATTATTATTTAATCCAATAACTTTATACAATTTGTTTATAATGAAAAATTACATTTTTATTAATTTTGCTTGTTTAAAGAATGATAAGCTCAAAATATATACAAGTTTTAGTGAAATTAATCGAGAATAAAAACTTTTAAAAAGTGTAAGGTAAATACACATTAAAATTAATAAAATAAAATCAACATGAATAAAACAAAAACTTTCATACAGTTGTATAATTCAATCTTGGAGTTGTGGGGGACCAAGGCTCTTCCTTACCCTCCAATGGATCCACCACTGATAGAAGTTAAGATAGCGTTTGAATTTCCATGTTGTTGCATATGTTTGACACAGATACAACAAAAAAGTTGGTGGATGAATAACGTTAATTATGTAACAGCATTATCCATTTTCTTATTATGCACAAATTAAAAAAAATTGAATTATACACCAAAGAAGAGGAACATCAAATTAACTTAAGCATAATTGGTGTTTCAAATAAAAACTCCATTTCTTTAGTATAAAATTCAATTTCTTTAAATTAAGGATAACAGCATTATCCTTGATCTCTTCTAACTATGAGAGATTTCCCAGAAAATATAATTATATGCTAGCTCTTCATATTCTCTGTAATAAATCTTTAAAATCTTTCATCGTCCTTCAAAAAGAAAATGTGAAAGAGGGCGGAAAAATGCTAAAGGAGTGCTTAAACTAGATAATTTATTATTTCTGCTTACTCCAAATATGATTCGTTGGCTGCACTTATTGGTTATATAGTCCAACTGAGAGTATATTATTATTATTATTATTATTATTATTATTTGATTTATCTTTTTCTCATGCGCATGCAGTTCAGCAATTATCCATGAACTTGTTTTTCTAAGTCACGCAGTGTGTCCTGCAGATTCTGTCCCTTGACTATCACGATCCATCACCATTAATATACAAACAAAGAATTAGTATGTTTCGTCCACTAAGAATTGATAGAAAGTTCAAAGCTGAGGATAACGATGAGTCGATGACTTCAATTATGTATCCCTATTGTCTAGTTATGAAAAGCATTTTGGTCTTCTATTCTAACTTTGCCTTGTCCAAAGGGGTAGCATTAGTTGAATTAATGGGAGATATTATATAGTCAAGACATTGGGCTATTTATATTCAAGCATTTGTACCCTCATCGAGCATTTGTTTTTTCAAATGCAACAATGAAAAAGGAAAAAAAACATGGGGCACTAGCCATATGGGTGGGGTGAACCTTTTTCAGATATGAGTTGAATTGGATTGGTATGCTTAATTGATATCAATGTTTTGTAATGTATACGGTTGGGAAAGTAATTAATTAACACATGGATCGGAATTTCCAAGAAACTTCAGAGGTACACACTAGTAAGAAGTTTTGGCAGAATTCCACTGTGTGACATAGGGTATGTGAGATTCGTGTCTTCTTCTAAGATTTTGGACAATCTTTTGGTCGCTGCTTTTTCTTTTTAGAACAAACTTTTTTCATGGTTCATAAAGTGGTGTAGATATCCCCCATATTCCGCTCAAAGGTTCTCCAATAATGTGATTTCTTCAGTGATATGTGGCGGTGCCCAAAATCCAAAAGCTAATAAAATGAAACACTCCCAACATTTCTTTCATGCAAGATTTTTGTCGGAGTTCATGTTCTCTTTAATGAATTGGTAAGAGTTAATTATACCTAACGTACGACGGTCTCTAATTTTCTATACATCACAGCATCCATCTATTGCTACAGGGTAATCATACATGCAAAAGTAATACACTTTATGATATATATATATATATATATATATTTTTTTTTTTTTGCGCAAATCATATCCTAACTTGTGCTTTACTTTCTTTCTCTTTAAATTATCTTCCAGCTAGGTTTTTGTCAGTGTCTGGTCTGTACATTGAGTTCATGTTTTTGTGGACTTTAGGGTGGCGATAGTGTGAATATTCTGAAATGTAAACTATGATGGTGAAGTCCTAAAAAGTTTTTCTTCTTGCTTTTCCATAAAAATTCTACTTGTATGTTACTCATCAACTGTCGTTCAAAGTTTTCTCCAGCTACACAAACTGAGTGCAGTACATAAATTCCAACACAACTAAGCTTTCCTAAACCAAATTTTACGTACGATTGTTCACGTCATGTCTCAAGTTAATTTTAAGTACGGGTTTAACTTTTAATTAAATTGTTTATTTTAAAAATAAGTTTGAGCTATATTTTGGGTTATTCCATCTCAATGGGGCCCCTCTTATATTTTTATTATATATATATATATATATATATATATATATATATATTTGTTAATAAATGAGACTTCTTAGTTAATAAACTATATTCTGTATAATATGATATTATTTGTTTTAAAATATATATTATAAAATAAATCTTAATTTTAGTTTTTTATTTATTTAATTTTATAATTTATCAATATAAATATATATATTAAGGTTTATACATTTTACCATTGTACCAATAAATCAAGTTAATGTTAATTTTATTTCATATATTATTAATTCTTGGAGAGGACTAAGAATTAGGTCTACATAGATAGTCCTGTCAAAATTTCGAATTAGGTTGAAGCAAAAACAAAAGTAAACATATACCAACCTATTAGATCAACATTTATACCTAATGAGTTTTTTTTTTTTAAATGTTTTTTTTTTCAAAACTTTTGTGGAAAGCCTTAATAAGTTACCGATAACTATTTTTTATTAAATTGGAGAGAAAAAAGGGGATGGAAGTTAATGGTAGAATGTTGTAAATTAAGGGCATAGAATATGTTGTAGAAATAATTTTATTAATTAAAATAATGGTTTAAAAGGAAAATAAAAAAATATGTTTTATTTATTCATTTGATAAGGAGTAAAATAAAGTTTTTTTTTCATAAAATAAAAAATAAAGTAAATCATAGACTAAGAGTATCCTAACTATATATAGATAGACATATTAGGTCAATTTTTATATTTTACGATATATTTCTACACCATCTTTTCCTCTCAAATTCGTTTTCCCTTCCCCTTCTATCAAAACTCTCTTTTTTTTCCGCATACATCCAAACTTGTTCCAATAAAACTACGATTCTGGTCTCGTTAACTGTTGGATCATCGTGAAATTTGAACATCAGGTTAGAAACTCATTTTAGCACATTCCCACCGTTGGGATTTGCGAAATAATATCCACAGTATGAGAAATGTTTCTCACATGGAGATAGTGAAATGAAGGCTCTAATCCCTTCTCATTCTCTCTAACGCTTAGAAACCCTAACAAAGTAACCAGAGGAAAAAACTTGAGGAATCTTAGGGAACCGCTAGAGACGTTGCTATCGTTGCTAGACTACACATGTGATCCCGCTTAGAGGTAAGGGATGAATTTATCGTAATTGAGGTTAGAATGAACATGTGTAGGGATCTTTAGAAGATTAAATTGAGGTTTATTTTGGAATGTTTATTGAATTATAATTCTTCCTTTACGATTATAATTACGATATTGTTGTGTTTGATGGACCAATTGATGTCCTGATGTGAATTGGCTGATAAAATTGAGTGCTCTTGATGTTTTCGCATTTTTGACCTATGATTTTGATTCCTTTGATTTTGATATGATTATGTGAAATTGTTTGAGGAGTTTTACTCCCCATGTTGTGAGAAGTATTTTTGTATAATTTGTTTGTGTTTTGGACAAGATTTACTAGATTAGTGTGATAAATTGATATATTGAGATTATAACATTGTGATTGAGATTGAGTGTATGTAATAAATTGAGTACGTGTTGAATTGTAAGATACATGTATATTAAGATGTTGTGTGCATTGAGTTGTGAGTTATGAACCGTACAATTACACGACTGTAAGACCCTTTAAGGGTGATGAGTTAATGTGCGACGAGTATTGTGATGGGAACCACTGCGGAAACCCGACGAATTTAATCACTTTGAGGCACAACGAGATAAAATTATTTTGAGAAAAATTGAGGAGTCATGTGTTTTGTACAGTTCATAGATAGAGTCTGCATGCTAAAATACTTTTTGGGTTGGACTTGAATCAGGAGGGAGAGGCCCTGACGAACTCTTCGGAGTCTAGGCTTTGGGGGTAAATACGCTTGGTTTGAGTGCTCCTTTAAGCATGTGCCGATCCCACATGGTTGGAGCATTCTTGCAAAACAGCGTGACCCTGACTGGTCTCCCTATGATTTTACCTGGTGAGAGTGACCTGACTTACTAGTGTATGGTCTGTCTTGTCATGTACTCTTAGATGTCCGGCGAGATTTTTCACTGACATGGTACCACATTGCACATATGATTTAGTCTTAGTATATTTGTTGCATAACGCTTGTGTATTGATCGATATTGATTGGTTGAGTGATATTGTGTTTTGATCCTTGAGTACGTGAATGATGTGAAAATGTGTGAGACATGTAGTGTTGAGATGTGATGTTACACAATAAGTGGTGGAATGACGTGAACTATATTTAAGTAAATTGTATTTCATTTATATGATATGTATATCTACATGTTGTCTTGTTTCTCTCTATTAGTTATGAATGTAATAACTCACTCCCCAGGTGTTGCTTGTGTTTGTATCCTATATTAATCTCAAATCTTGTATTTGTGGGAGCAGATGATTAGGTGGATTGCTTTCAGAAACCTTGTGATGGAGGATGTCAGGACATAATGCTCTGATAGGATGTGACATTGGGGGCATGAGTTTATATTTCAATTGCATGATATTTTGAGCCGAAAATGTTTCTGACAAGTTTTATTTGGTAATAGTGAAGTGAATATGAACCTTTTACCCACGTGAACTCTTTTATACTTAAAATAAAATCTCATTTTATGTAATTCCGTATTTTCATGTATTTTATTATATAAATATGTATATCGGGGTAGAGAATGTCACAAAAAAAATATTTCAATGCTAAGAAATTGTGTTTATATAAGAATGATTCTTATACCAAGCCCACTTCAATGCTATTCTTATAATTCTATTAAGAGTTTAAAATAAGATTAAAATCAAATTACACTGGCACTTTTTAAAATTATACACAATCCTTATTTTTCATATTCCTACACTAACATTTTTTATGTTTGAAAATATTACATTGACACCTCTTATATGTGTACACTAGCACTCCCTTAATATTTGAAAACGTTACATTTTCACCCCTTATATATTACACTAACACCCTCTACAAGGGAGGTTAATGTATTGATTAAAAAATAGGAGTTTGTATAATTTCACAAAATCTCAAGGATGATTAGTGTAATTTACTACAAGAGCAATGGTAGTCCTTCAACTTACATGCAATTGGTGCAAAATGTTTTCTTATTTACTAAGAATAAAGAGCAAGTGAATTCCTTCCATTTGTATGAAGATAAACCTTGAATTATTAATGTCGCACCACTATTGACAAAAAAAATAAATTGATATGCCTTATGGATGTGTCTAGCATGAAGTACTTTAGTAAGTGCTTTACCATCAAAATCACCTAATATAGCAAGTTTTAATCAGATAAAAAAATATTTAAAAATTAATTAAAATATTTTTATAAAAATTAAAATAATGAATAAAATTATATATTTTCCATCACTGAGTCAAGGGGTCAAAAGTTGGTTTTCGCTTGAGCTAATGTTGAAACAGAGTTTGCAGGAAGCACTTTTGAATCAATGATGTTTTAGGCTAATGAGTTAGGAGTTCTATAATTGAAGCACCTCAAAGGTTGAGGGAAGGGAAGAAGAAGCCTACCACTCTATTGTATAGGGAACACTCAATGCAATGTCATATGGTGAAGCAGGCTTCAACGTTAATCAAGTTGGTGAAAGGGTTATTGTGGGTGCCAGTTTGGAGGCAAAATTTGGTGAGGGAGAGAATGTGTGGGGGACGTTATGTTTGTAATTTGTGGTAGTAAAAAATTGCTTATAATTGTTAAATTTGAACAAACTTCGTATACAATTTTGCTCAGGGGAAGGGGGGAGGGAGGTTAATTTGCAAAAAAATATATTTAGACCATCACAAATCATGATGTCAAAAAAAAGTTAACTCCATTAGTGTGTAAACCATTTTTTATGAATGTTTCCATTTGTGTAATTAATATAATGGTGATTTTTAATTTCCACTATAATATTTAAAAATGGTCCTTTGTAACATCATCGTCACTTTCACATATCACACACAACAACGATTTGTCTTCGCTCTTCTTTGTTGTTGCCATCAAATCTCTTTTCCCTCATAACCCCATAAGTTCCTCTACTCATATTCTCTTGAATGTGAGACCCTTGGTGACCCACTTAGGACCCCTTCTCACCACACAACATCCTTTTAGGAAACCCTTTCACTAGTTGAACAAGGTATGATAACTGAGGCTACAAGGAGGCTCTATGTTGGCATCATTCCACAGTGTCACCAATAATGAGCTAGCCAAGATTGTTGAAGAGGATGGCACAATTGAGAAAGCTAAGGTATTTTACCCCTTCATCCATGTTTATGTTCTCCTTTTCCTAATTTTATGTTGGATCTTTTATTTTTCATGTTGGACTACATTTTATTGAATAAGTGAATTTGGTTTATATTTTTCTTATTGAATGAATTAAATCTTGTTCACTCAACCTTGTTTGCTTATGATTCCATAACTTTCAATTTTTGTTAATGGGGTGCAGTGATGATAATGATAACCTCAATGATGAGTTTTAGACCTAAAACACCAATCACTGCTAAAAAAGTTATTTTTCACGACACACATTCTAAGACGGTTATGTGGAACCGTCTTAGAATGTCACGCAGTGACAATTTTGTAAATAACAAAAGTTATATGACGATGGTTTTATAAAAACCGTCTTAGAAATTAAGTATTCAAAATATTCAAAGACGGTTTTGTTAGAAAACAATCTTTGAAATTTATCTCCTCATTCTTGCACACCTTCTTATTTTGACGCTTAGTCTCCTATTTCTTTGCACATTTTGTGCCCTAGAAGCTTCCATAGACTCCCCTTTCAGCTCGGAGCCTCTTTGAACTATGGTCTCCCACAGCCACCTCCTCCTCCTCCTCCACTACACCAAGCTCATCTCCCCTTCGCCCACCAACTCTTCGTCCAAACCCCACCGTCGCACCGAAATGTCGTCGTCTGGAATACCATCATCTCCTTCCACGCGCACAACAACAACCTCTCTGCTTGCATCAACATCACCATTTTCAGTTTAATCAAAGAGATCCACGATTACGCCCTCATCATCGTCATCAATAGCCCTAGCGGCATCGGTAGGGACACCCTTATCGCACACCATTATTATGGTCACTCCTCTCTTTCACTTTTCCAAAATGTTAACATAGCATGCCTTCCCTGCTTCTTGTTTCTTTGAAATTTTTTAACAATATTGTTGCAGTATTTATTTATTTATTTTGCTTTTCACTTTGCAAAACTTCATTGGGGAGAAAATTGGCCCTGATGAAAAACTTGCTTGGGCCTAAAGGGTAATTTGAAGAGGCTTTACGGGTGAGGTTTGGCTAATTTGCTTGCACTGCACTATAGATGAGAGATCATAGAAAATTTCCCCCAAGAATTTGTCCTGCACTAGTGATCTACCGCACAATCGAAGAAGGTGATTTTCAGTTACTTTTATGGCTTAGTATTGCTCATCAGCACTACAGTGCATCAGAAATTATTAAAATCGTGTAAGCTATGCATAAATGTATAAGTAAAAACATTTCAAATTTATAATATAAAAATTAATTTACAATTTAAAAGCATATGGAATTTCAAATATAAAAAATGGGAGAGAGAAAAACTCCTATGAAATTTACTTCTGCAAAAGTTGTTTATTTTTCTTTAATAAAAATTACTTTCATTTTTAATAATCTTTTAAATTATATTTAACTCAGTTTGTTTATTTAAAAAGAAGACAAACAACATTAGTATGATTTGTTGACTTTAACAGTTTTAGCTATCTTATCTTATTCATAGAAGTTCTAGAAACATACTTTTATTACCAAATTCAAATCAAACTTCTTTTACTTCTATATCCTATTATATAGTAATCGAACTAACCAACTTATGATTATTCCTTGAATATATGAATTAGGTATGTCTATCAAAAGGCCTAGATATATATTCATTTTGAAAGATACTTGATACTAAGTCAAGTTGTATTATATGCATTTGCTATTTTAGGCTAGACAACTAAGAAAAACCTTAGGTGGTGGAATGATGCAGGTTGGCATCCTTTGTGCTGCTGCACTCGTTGCTTTGCAGGAAAATCTTGGAAAGCAAAGTGATCACAATAAAGCTAAACTTTTGGCCGGTAAATGTCATACAATTATTTTAACTATCCTTATCTTTTTGAATAATTACAATTTATATACATCCTTTTTTTATTCTTTTCCCCCCTTAATTTCACTTGTTTTTCTCATATAATTTTGTCCTTTTTGTTTTTTGATGGATTAAATGAAATTTAAAGACTAAGAGTGGATATCTCTTCTGTGGGAACCAATATCATGAGTATTATTATCCTGCACAACAATGTAAAATTTACTGTTTTATAATTGAACATTGATGCGTAAGTAACTATGTATGTGTGAGATTTAGGATGTTAAATGGCTGTACATTTGTTTTTTGGTTCAGATTTTTGAGGTTTGATTTAGTTCATATGTGTTTTAGTATGGAAATTTCCTTTTCTTGTCCTTTATTTGCTGTCTTGCCTTGATGACAACAATAGTGTGCCTTCCTATCTTTCTCTTACTGTGTTTTTGTCCTTTGTATGAAAAAAGGAACATGGTATCTTTGATGCTATTCTTCGTGGCCATATTGATTTCGAATCAGATCCTTGGCCTTCCATACTGAGTAGTGCCATAAGATTTGGTCAAGAAGATGTTATGAGCTGACCATAAACAAAGGCTCTCATATTGACTCCATGGGTTGTGGTATATCAAGTTGTCATGTAGTTAATGGAGTCCATGCCCCAGGCAACTTTCACCCCATTCGGATGAATTCTGAGAATGAGTGACTACTTTCTCAATTTCACATAATTCCTATATGTGACTCATAGGGGACAATAATACAATTAAGATTGTCTATAGATGGTCTTGCATGGCTAGCTTTTTTAGTTGTCTGAAATGTGTAAATGTGTGTTTTGTGGTTAAGTAGTCAATGATTTCATCAATGAACTGCGGTCATATGACTGATATTGTATTTCTAGCTGTTTATGTTTCTGCATTATGTACATTTTATGCCCAGATTGTAGTAGTTGTTCTGCACTTAAATATTAGTTAAATTTATGTTATTTTGAAAATAACCTTCTTTGCTTTTGTCCTTGTTGAAGTATGATATGGACATTGCATAAGATGAATATTGAAAATTCTTGATTCATGATATTTGATGTTTGACAAATGGCCATGTCTACCTAGAAAGTGGGTCAATTTTCTCTGAAGAACATATGCCTTTTGTAAACTAGCAACATCTTATAATATGATAAGAACATCTAATGATATGATTTTAGTAGCAAAACTAGCAACATCTTATGATATGATAAGAACATATGCCTTTTGTAATCAGAAGCATGATGTGTTGCATCACTTCTACCTTAACTTTTTGTAATCCATGATGTTGCACATCATGACATATTCATGCGAGAAAGTTGAGCTTTAGCTTCGAGGGAAGCTAGTACAAACTTGTGAAGTGACTACACAATATATGGAAGTTATGACATTGGTGATATCATGACTTTATGTGTTATGTATATATCTTAGAACATTGTGCTTATTGGCTGGTAATGACTGGTGGTTTTTTTGTAGCACTCAAACCATTTGAATATTTTTTTCCCACTACCTTTGATGAGCAGTAAAATTCCAAGGTTACATTTGAATATCATCAATCTAGTTTTGTAATTACTTGCAGGTCATTGATGGAATCAAAATTGAAACTGGAACAACCTTCATTGTTGACCGTTATTCTTATTCTGGGGTGGCTTTCTCATCTGCCAAGGGACTTGATTTTGAAAGGTGTAAGGTAAAAGATTTAGCATGGTTGAGGACTTTTGGGAGGTCTTCCGTGCTAGTATATTTTAGAGTTTTCTTAATTACTTATGTTCATTCTCTATTAGAGTATTTGTAAAAAAAAATTTTAGGTCCCAAAGATTGGATTGTCGGCACCAATTGTGGTAGTGTACCTTGACATATCTCCAGAGGTATGCAACATTTATAGTTGCGTGGCCAGTAAATAGTGTTTTGTTGTGTAAGTTTTAAGACAGTCTAAAAGTTGTTTTGTTTGTCAGAAATACAGTTTAAGAAACAAATTTTTCGTATGCATTAGTTTATTTCCTTTGTTGTAGGTGAAAAGTTTGTATTCCATAAAACTATGCTTATTTTCTAAAAAAAGTGTTTCCCTGTTTCCTTTTTTATATTCCAATATGCTGTTGGGATCTAAGATTTTAAAGTAAACAGAGAGGGGAAGGGGGTTAATTTACAAAAGCTTGATGTGTTACTCACAAGAGCGTGGTACATAGATAATCCAAATTAATGGGATTTTTTTTTCAGGTGGGTGATGGTGACATTGACCATTATTTTTTTTTTTTGCATATTTTTCTGAATAAAAAAATAATACATTATGTTTACATTTTCACTAGAAAAAAACAATACATGTGGCTACTAATAGAAATGAGATCGATTGCAACATTCTAAGACAGTTTAGAACTATTATTTGAAAAACCGTCTGAAAAAGTCTATCCTTCTAAGACGGTTTTTAACAAAGAACCGTCTTAGAAATGTATCATTCTAAGATGATTTTTAACTAAGAACTGCCTTAAAATGATACTTTTTTCTAAAACGATTTTTCTATATAACCGTCATAAAAAGTGAAGGCTTTCTGACATTGCTTACGACGACGATCATTAACCGTTGTCGAAAGTATCTTTTTACTGACGTAAAAAACGTTTTGTGTAGTAATGAATGTTGATGAGCTTCACCATGTTACCTCCGGTGGTTAGATAGTATGTTAGATTAATTGATAATTTTTCTTTTTTTCCTTCTAAAATCATCTTATATTTTTTTTTATCTGTGAGAAGATTAAACATCATCACATACCACAAATTGAAAAAGAAATTGATAATAAAATTTTCAATGTCTACAAAGATATCATATCAGAGCTCTATTGCCAATTTGTTATGAAGTGAAAAAAAATCAACTATACAAAATACAAAAGTGACAAACAAATTGTTATGAGACAATATTGAAATTAAAAAAAAATATTGAGAATTACTATCTCACAACTTTCATCTCAAAGGATTCGAGTCTTTGTGTTTTCTGAATTGAAATATACTATTTCATTTTAAGTATTTATAATAGAATACAAGTTAAGTAATGAATCTCGTTCAAAAAAAGTGAAGTAACAAATCGTGTATAATAAACATTCTTATTCTTTTTTTTTCCTGCAAACATATTCTTAATGATTTATTATGGATAAATTATATTCATTAAATCTATTTACTACATACACTCTCCTCCAATCATAAATTTATGTTTGAATTATTTTAAAATAATTATTTTAAAAGTTAATAAACTTATAATAGATGATAGATTATGATTGAATGATTATATAAAGTTTTTTATATTGATTGTGTATAACCTTTTTTTCTCATAAACTAATCCATATTGGAAAAAAAAAATTATTAGTTATTATTTTTTTTAAGGTAACAATTGGATTTTCATTGATAAAAAAAATGTACATCAACAATCAAGAGGGAATGCACCTGAGGTGGTGCTCCCTCAATCCAATAACGTTCCCTAAAACCAAAAGCTAAATTCACTAACGAACCATATACTTTGTTTCCTGTATGCTTTACAAAAGACATTTTGAACGTATGAAAACCTCTACTCTGCAGCTCTCTACAATCATCAAGGATGCCTTCAAAATAGGAAGTTGAAAACTTCCTTGTGTTGTGCCAAGTCTAAACAATCTTCAAGCAATCTGTTTCCATGACAATGTCAAAAAAAAAAAAAAAAGAGGTCCTTAGCTATCTTTAAGGCCCATTTGAAAGCTACAGCTTATGCCATGTGTGTTCGATAACAATGGTTCACCATGCTCATGGCAACCCCTAGGATCTCCCCGTGATGGTTTCTACAATTAAGCCCATTCCTATACCAAAGTTCTCCTTTGTAGCTTCATCAAAATTTTGTTTGACCCCTTCATCCTGCAAAGTTGGGCTCCTATGGGACGGATGGTTCAAAGCTTGGTCCCTTTTAATTTCGAGGTCAGGATAGGTGACCCAAAAAGCTCTATCAAGGATGAGCTTTATAGGAATACTTTTTCCTTCAAAGACCCATTCATTTCTACGCTTCCATATGGACAAAATCATTCCAAAAGTCTTTCACAGAAAACTCATATCATCATATTCGAAGCACTTTATCATCCACTACACAAAAGACATATTCTGATAGCACTCCATTCTTCCACTAATTTGACTTGCAAACCAGAGATGAATCACCTCCTTACGGAAAAGAAACTCATGTTCCACCATCTCCTCTTCCTTTCCACAAAAAGGGCAAGTTGGGTCAAAAGATTCTATTTTTGCTTTGAGATTCTTCTTAACTGGAACAACATTCCTCCATAGTCTCCACATCTAATTTTCGCACTTTGGGGATACATTCACTTTCCAAATCTTCTGCCTGCAAAAACTTGATATAGTACTTGTGGAGTTCTCTTCATTTGTTAGGCCAACCATTGCTCTGTAGTAGCCAGACTTCACCATGTACCTACCATCTTTAGCATATTTCCATGTGGGCTGATCCAACTGCAAAGTAGAACTTAAGGGAATAGCCAAAATATGGTAAGTTGTTTACACGGGGAAGATATTGCAGATGGAGGGTACATTCCAAGAGCTTATCTCAAGTTGGATTAACTTGAAAACTCTTAAATGGTCATGGATAGGAGTAGCCCCATGGTTCCAGATTCTATTTATCATAGGTGTCTAGAACCTATTTATCCACCCCAACTCTAATGCTTAGCTCATTTCCCACCTTCCAGACTATACCATCGTCCATAACACCTTTGGCCGAGTAAATACTTGTCCAAGTGCAGCTAAGACGATGGCCTTTGTGAGCCTCCAAAGGTGTAGATTAGGGAAAATACTTGGACTTGAGTACTTTTGTTATCAACGAATTACTAAAAGTCAACATTCTCCACCATTGCTTGGCTAAAAGATGCTGGTTGAAAGCCATGGACATATGAAATCCTAAGCCTCCCTTCTTCTTAGATGTGGTAAGTTTCTTCGAATTGAGCCAATGCATTTTCCACTCTTGGGCATTCCCACTCCAAAATAATCTTGCAGTGAAGCTTTTTATGTGATCACAAATGGCATTTGGTAACCGAAAGCAACCCATGACATATGATGGTATGGCTTGAATAATGGCTTTTATAAGGACCTTTCTCCCTGCTTGTGATAAAGTTCTCTCCTTCCACCCATTCAAATTATTCCACAACCTTTGCTTCACAAAATTAAAGATTTGGGATTTGGACCTTCCAATGATGATAGGTAGACCCAGGTACGTCATAGAGCTTTCCATTGCCTTAACTCCAAGAAGCTATTGTAGCTCATTTTGTCTGGAAGTAGGAACATTTCGACTACATGAGAGCTTCGATTTGTGAAGGTTAACTTTTTGCCCGAAAGCATTTTCATACTTGCTAAGGAGGCAGGCAAGATAATTTGCTTCTTCAATGGTTGCCCAAGCAAAAATAATGCTATCATCTCCAAAAAAAGAGGTGAGAAGTCATCAGGGCTCTCAGACAAATCCTCACCCCATGTAAATGTTTTTTTTTCCACAGATATTTTAATAAAAGTAGACAAGGTTTCAGCACAAAGAATAAAGAGATAGGGAGTGGATTCCCCTATCTCAATCCTCTGAGGTTGAAAGTGCTTCCTTGACCTCCTCTTTTGTAAACTGCATGGCTAAGATATCTCGAGTTACTGACATGACTCTTCCTTCCACCAAAGATTTATATCAGCCATGTTCACTGGGTTTGAGGACATGAAAAGAGAGAAGAAACCCATAAGTACATCCCCAATGTCTTCTTCCTGGGTAAACACATTCCCCGTATCATCTTTAATTCTTTGTATAGAATTAACCTTGCTTCTCTTATTTTCCTTTTGGTGATAAAAGGTAGTGTTTCTATCGCCTTCAAGCTGCCACGAAGCTCTCAAGCGTTGATCCCAAAAGACTTCTTCAATGCCCAATAGTTCATCAAGGTTATTTTCCACTTCCCTTGTCTTTTCTAGAACCTTTTGTGTTAGAGGTGCTTCATTTAATTTTTTCAGTTTAGTTCTCTCCTCCTTGATCTTGTGGTTTAGTGACCCAAACTTACATTTACGTTACTCCTCAAGGTTGCACCCTATTTTGGTTATATTGTTAGTAACACGACCACCTTTTACCTAGGAGTGCATCATGATATCCCCACACTTATTATCTTGGGCCCATATTTTCTCAAACTTATACTGCTCGTGCTTCTTCCTTCTCCCATTATGGTTTCCACATTCCAGCAAAATAGGAGTATGATCCAACTGATATTTGGCCAAAGATTGGATCCAACTGATATCTTGTGAGCCTGGAAACACCCCCACCTGCACTGGAACTTACATAGGTGGTGGCCCCCTTCACTACCACAAAAACAAGCTTCTACATCGGTGGAAAACCAGTATCTACGACGGGCCCAACACCGTCTTTGTTCCAGGTGTCGTTGTATGTCGACAACAACGACATCGATCAACTAGCACCCGTCTTTGTAATGCAACAATACAACGTCAGTGGCTACAAAAGAACAGACGTTATAAATAAGGATTCAACGACGCACATTATGAAGAACCCGTCGTTGTTGTGATCCATTTCAATGACGGGTAGCCCAAAACACGTCGTTGTTTTGTCCCATTTCAACGTCGGGTAGCCCAAGACACGTCGTTGTATGCTTCCATTTCAACGTCGGGTTAGAAAGGCCCGACGTTGTTTGCCAGTATGTCAACGTCGGTGTCCCTAGCACCCGTCGTTGTTGGTAAATAACAATATAAAGACGGGTTTATAGGACGACCGTCGTTGAAGTATTTTGCCTGCTGACGAAATTTGTGTTATGCCATTCAAATTTCAAAAACAAAGCTACATTTATATACAACAAACATATATAAATACATGCATGCATGCATGCATTGTTTATATATATATGAAAACAAAAAAAAAAACAGAAAGGATACTTCAGGTCATACTAGCAAATGGAATATAGTTCTTATAGTATCAATCCTAATTTGGGGTTCCATATATTTATATAAGTAATGAAGGGTGTAATAGTTAATGTTTGGATCAATATATGACAACGACTACAGCTCCAACCTGAAAGAGTGAAGTCCCATTACTATGGCAATAGCTCTAATGACCCTGAAATCACATGCAGATAAATCCACTGTTTCAAAGCTATAGCTCTAATGACTATAGCTTTTTAAGATTGTGATGTTTCAACTTTTATGTAAGAAACACCAAACTTTTAGTGAGGCAATTAAAACGTTTAAGCTTCTTTCTTTGTGCCTAAAACAAGATATGTTCATTGGGAGTGAATATGAGTATTGAGTACTTACCCTCCAAGATATATTTTTTTTGCAAGGATGAAGGCACCCATGATGGCTACGATAATCATCATCAAAGGGCTGAAAGCAGTAACGAAAACAGGCCCTTTTTTCTGCATGACAATCCCTTGAACATAGTAGGTGATACCTGATTATATTATTCCCTAGTTCAACAACAAATACACAGAAAAATAGAATAAAAATTATTGTATATTCCGAGACTAGGACATGTCTATAATCTTGACTCCTGATCAATTTTTATGTCATAGGTAATTGAGGTTTCTTTTAATTTTAAAAAAATAATTAATAAAACTCGATTATGTGTTACTTAAAAATTAATTGGAATCAGATGATCTTAGACCATATATATATATATATATATATAATAATTTATCAGATAGATCATAGATGGATAGACAAATAGAGAGAGAGTGGCTTACAGCATAGGTTGCAGCAAAGTGTACCTAAGGCACACACAAGTGCTGTGAGGGAGAGCTGAGCAGGGTATTTCCTTAATGTCGCTGCCTGCATTAATCATAAATAATGTACACAAGTCACTCTCATTAGACCAACAATCAAAGTAGTAAAGACTTAATTACTTGCCTGAAGGATGAAGAAGCCCATGAAAGGGTGGCAAGTACGAGAAGAACAGAACCCTTGAACCAATCCTTTTCACAAGAATCAGTGTTGTTTTCAGGTACATAGTTTGTTGGGTGATGCATGTACTTAGACCCGAAGAAACTGATTACTTGCCCTTTGTACAATGTCATCAACATGGCCCCAACAACTGTTACTACAGTTCCAATCACCTTTGGTTGGCATCTTACTTTTCTCACGTTTAACTTCTCCATCCTAATCCATCCCAAGCAAAGAGTAAAACCATGTTATCTCAAAGCAATACAAAAAAAAAATAGTACTAATAGTAACAAATGAATAGAATTAAGATTAACATTAACATTAACTGATTATGCATTTAAATTTACCTGAAAATAGCAGCCATGACAAATGTCATAGCAGGGAGCATGTTGCTTATCGCACATGACAACACAAGTCTGAGGAAACTGAAAATCAGGAGCCTGTTTGACATAAGGAAAATATTTTCTATTTCTATTTTCACTAATAACTACAAACACCATTCCTAAACAGAGAAATGCTAGCAACACTGTCTCTAACACATTCTCTTGAACACACTCTTTATTGTTGGCTCAAATTTCTTAAAAATCACAAATTTGGCAGGTCCCACTAGTAATTTGATGAGTCATTCTTCTGATTTTATAATTCTCAATAAATTTCAACCACCAGTGGAGAGTGTGTTACAAAGAGTGTGTTAAAACTCTAATAAGATTTATATATAAAAGTCTATATATATAGTGCCTCTTCTTAATAATTATACCTAACACGCAGGAAATCTTATTAGTTAATAACATGTACCTCTACCAAGCAACCATCCAATGACTGTGGACACTTCATTTGTTCACTTAACTGATGCAGTGCCAAGCTTGGTGGTACTATAGCTGCACTAAATTGTTGTTGTGGTAATCAAATGCAGATGCAATGCAGTAGAAGGGGGTAAAGACAATATATTACTACAATTATATGAAATTTAGTAGGTAATACTAAGAACAGAAAACCATTGCACGCAATCACCATTATAGGAATTGTGATTCATTATGAATCACAGTAGCATGACCGAAAATAAAATAGCTGTTGTGTAAAATAACATAACAATTGTCTCAAATACAGGAAAAAAAATACTCCTACGCCATCATTAGCCGTTTTTAGTTATCGCTCTCTTTAAAAAAAATGTTGCCCATTTCTTTCGAATTGTGGTGATGATGTCGATGTCCAACGGTGTGTCATTAGCAAACCATTGCAAGTATTCATAATTGTAAGTTAGTACTGCAAATATAAAAATTCAGTTCCAATTGCACTGAAGTTTATGCATACCATGGACCAGTCACTCTTTATGTCGCTGGTTATGATGTTCCAGATCCAATGCATTACGTAATATCCACATTCATAACAGCCGGTTTGAACGTGACTCTACATATGGAAAACATTTGAACATCGTATACATTACATAATTTCATGACTTAACTAGACAACAATAACGCATGGTACATAGCTGACTTACCTTTACTTCAATCCACTTAGGTGCAACTGCCTTAGTTTCAGGAGACAAGGTCGTCTTCAATTTCGTCATTACACTGCTTTTAAAAAACCACATCAACCAGCGATATACAACAACATGTCAATCAATAATGACCATTAAAGAAGGCTTGTAAAAATTTATATGGTATGAGATAACCTATTAATTGTAGCTTTGATATGCATATCAGGTTTCCTACGCAAGGAACAAAACCAAACAACAACATGTTGCCTAGGACACAAAACTACGAGTTGCCAATGTGCCCTGCATGTCATGCACATTAGATACGTATACACCCAAACATCATTTGAAGTATGTTTGTTAAATAACACTTACTGATGGAAGTAAGGTCCAATGTACACCTCTCGGTCAGATTCCTTAAGCCATCTTTGAAGATATTGTTCGCATTCGCTGCGTCTATCCTTTGAACAAACCAACGACTGTGGCTCAAGGAATGCATACATGAAACCTTGACTGAATATCTGACTCCACTCATGCATATACCTATTCACATGATTTGAAAGTATTGTAGTGGATCATGATATAGAATGAATGACGAATAAATAAATGAAGGATTTCACTTACATTAACCATAATTGTATGACAGATATGTTCAGACTTTTGTCTCCTGCTATTATTTCACTAACATCTGAATATGTGATGAATATCGATGCAGATGCATCTACAATTCCAAGAAAGCTCCCATCAAAGTTGATTTCAAGTGGGTTGTCGTAAATATCGAAACTGTACTTTATCAATCCACGCAACGGATCATCTGCGTCCACATTAGCCGGCTTCGGCACATGTGCATCCTCGTTGTGTGGAATACTTTGTGGATCCTACATGGTTAATGAAAGTGGTTGAGTATTTGTACTGTAATGTATGAATGTTTTACTTTATGTATGTCAAATCAAACATGTTACCTCATGTAATACAGCTTTCACAAGGTGTGTGGGCCAAGCTACAAATGTATCGACGACCTGCTTCACATATTGTATTTCTGAGGTGGCATAGGGGACCTCAGCCTCAGGATCAATAACTGTTTCTACACTTACCCTGACAACATCATCTGCATATGCCACTGTGTGTATGATTGAATCCCCCTCCATTATTTTCCCCATGGCCACCAACCCTAAATGAACCATAAACAAAGAAAAAACTAATGCATATAAAACACAAACTAAACGATGAACAAAACACAAACCAAACCCAACAATTACAGCAGCAAGAAAAAACAAAAGTCCGATTAAATTGTAAGTAAGGTAATATTTCTACAAACCTTGTTGTACCATCCTTAAGCTGCACATACAGTCCCATCAATGGTATGGCATTAGCATGATGTTCTTGTGAAGCCTGGACATTGGTAACAACATTACTTCCCTGTGTGCTGACACGCGCACCTACTTGTTGTATGTCCGGCTGAATTTAGAGTAGCTCTGGGGATCCTTTATTTGACAACTCTTTTTTAATAGCCTCTTTCAATGCATTGGTCATTATTTCCAAGCTCCTTTTATTTTCCTCTTCTAGCTGAGTCCTCAATTCTTCCTTAATTTGAGTCCTCAATTCTTCCCTAATCTGCCCAATCATGTCTTCCCTAAGCCTTGTAACAACTTCATCTAGTTGTTGTTGGCTGATGGATGTGGACGAGCTGTTGCATGTCCTTGATGCCATTCTGTAGTACTGCGTAATAGTCACACCTGAGCCTGCTGCCCGAACGCGACCCCCATGGTCAGGTCGGCCAATGGCAGTGTTCAGTATGTCTTGCCGACCATGGTGTACAAACGAACCCTGCGTTACCTGCTCTTCTAAGGAGTCCTACACAAAACAAGTGATACAAAAATACACAACGTGCAGTCATTGTCATTACAAAATACTTAAACATTTGAACATTGCAACATATTGGTGAACCTACTATTTTATCTGCAATTTCCTGTGCGGACTCAGATGTCATATTGCCAACAGCCCTGGTCCGAGCAACCTTCCACTTAACATGTCTTTTTATTGAAGATGGGGGTTCATCAAGGCTTGCTGCATTTTCACTCAACAATGCTTCCTCTTGTATCCTTTTTCGTTTCTGGTCTAACAATTTCTTCTTAAGCAAATCATATCCCCCACGTGAAAGTACGTGGGGGCAGTCGTTGTGTTTTTGAATTGATTGTGCTCGTTTCCTAATACCCTGTAATGTGACATACATAATTGGGGAGACTTTTTCCAAATTAAAATAATCAAATTGGTAAACAAATATTCATTTTAAGTTACAATAAACAGATTCAACTAACCTCCCAGTTAGGTGTGAGCCGGGTTTCTTCAAATTGTTTCCATGCTTCAGGATCTAGTCCATATTTTGTCACAACATCTTGCGTTTTTTGACCTTCACTCTTAGCAAACACAAATTTGCTAGTCAATGTGGACTTAAATTGCCGCCATCTCTTCGCTACTGTTGACATAACCTTCGTCTTCACCTTCGTAGCTTCTGCGATATCAAACTTTGCCTACATAAATACATTAGTCAAAATAAAGGGTTAAAGGCAACCAAATGTATATCATTATACAATACTAGCAATCAACAAGTAGTCAATGATAATGTTCTGCCACAATACACCCAATAAAACAAAAGCATGCAATCAACATATAATGTAAGTTTAGCATGCAATGACAGCCTTCAAATTTAACATCCAAATTGAAGAAATAATAAATGAAATAATTTTTTTTTCAAACTGATAACAGTTATTGCCTTAAAGTATGAATTCCTATCAAAACTTGTTTTCATGGTTTGTTAAGAACATGGTTCAGCCTTCGCAGAAACTGTCAAAACTTTAGCCAATATGAAATATGACAAATGACTAGGAAGAAAATTTATCTTTTTTAATGTCTGATTTAGAAGCGATTAGCTCGGCAAGACCGACGAACATCAAGGGATCTTATACCTAAATTCATATCTAACTTTCCCATTTGCAGATCGTGCTTTTTAAAACAAGTCCACTTATTAGGCAGCGAAACAAAAATATCGTTCAAGTCATACACCATATACTCAAATAGCAAGTAAATAGATGATTCAACAACATATTGTCCAACACTTTAACTCTATATGATATAAATCTATGAAGCTGTAATAAATTCAAATATCATTTGCAAGGGATGAAAGAATGTTGACAAGAGTAAGAGCCAAAAGATATAACAAAATTTTTCAAAGCTTAATCGTAAAAGTAAAAGCTAAAGAAGATTAAACTAATTTAGACTCCAATTAACTCTTATTTCTATTAATTTGAACATAAATTGAACAAGTAATGGTATATGTAAACTGAAATTCTCATAACAGAATTTGTCTTTTGTCATTTCAGACTATCAGCAACTCGTTATTCTTGTTCCCTAATTACTAGCACCAAATCCTTGCAGCATTTCCATGTCATTGACACGAGTGCAGGGCTTCAGACCTTCAGACGAAGTCTTTTAGGTACGTGGGACTCACAATCTTTTTTTTAGTTTTATTCACTAATTGCACCTCTTTGTTTGGTTGGTGTACCCCTGTTGTTGCTACTGTAGCATCTTCTTGTTGACTTGCTATGTTATCCCCTGTATTTCATGAGCTGTCACTTGCCATATTCTGTAGTTAGTTTTAATGATTGACTGCATTATAAAAAACTAGAAAGCAACTGTGTGTCTTTGAAAAGGAGATGAATTAATGAATACATTGTGATCTTGTTTCAATTCTTTTGTGGACATATTGCAGTAGAGGTGTTCAATAGTCTACTAATATTGCACAAACTGGTTTAAGTCAGCATGCTTTAATTTGCCCTGGGGTTTGTATGTGGTGTGGTGGATCAGCTGGTTTTATGTATTCACTTGGTGGGTCCTAGGCTTTTTTGCTTACTCTGAGTTTCATTTACCAAATTAGTGCATTGCATATAGTTTGATCCATATGTAGCTTTTCTAAAGTGGCTAAATAAATCTAATTTTATCTTTGATTCTGTTGTAATGTGTGTTAATTTGGTATTTCCAGATGATGATGGCATAATATTGTTTCAGCATATTAAATAATTGTAGAGAGAAATTATTGAAAGATATGAATGAATTGGGATATGTTGCCCTTGGGGCAAATGATTTCAAAAGGAAACTTTACAAACTACTAGACTAATGGAAAATAAAAAAATTTCAACCATAAGAGGGCATAACAGGGTATCTAACAATACACCCAAGCACATCGGGGCTGTACTTAAATTTTCTTCAAACCCAGCCAACTTCAGAATTATTAAAATCCATAGAATATAAAGCACTCCTTACACTGCTTTCTCAATCACAAAAGTCTCCGTAAACCGTTTACAGTTATTCCTATTTATATGCAGTTGTTGGTCTACAATTCATAACCAAAACCCATCCTTAATGGGCTTAATTAGTTGCAGGTGCAGTCTCCTTCTTTTCCTACATGACGAACTAATGCCACTAACTAACTAAAAAACTAACTATTCCACTATGGGTTATCTAACAGAATATGACTATGGTCTGTATCTAAACAAATCTCTACTAATGTGTGCACTGCCAAACTAATTGCATTACATTTCTGTCTATCTAGAATAGCATCCTAGATATGAAAATAGATACTACTAGAGATAGCACTGGCAGAACATAAAAAAAAACTGATATATTGAATAATTTCACAATAAAGCACCCATATATATGTTGATATCCTGTACTGTCAAATCAGACAAAGAACTCATATGACTGTGTCTCATTCCTTATACAGTAGCCATAAAGCCAAATGAAAACAACCTAAGACTAAGGCCTAATGATTTCAAAAAATAATACATTAAAGTACATGCTTCTTTTACTTATTTTGACAGTCTCATGCTATCATATATAAACATATTATGTGTAAAGATATTATTTTGACAGTCTCATGCTTCTTTCATGTTTTTTTTTTGGCATTCAGCCACAAGTGTTTTATTTTTGTATCCTTATACAAATTAAATGACTTGTAATTAAAAATGTATGTGTCTGGTAAAATAATTGGTGCAATGGCCTGTTGAAGAGTTAAACACTCTCAGAGGCAAAGAAGTTAACATAGACAATCAAAGGCTTAAGAAGGGAGATTATAGTGAAGTAAAAGGAATCACTGCAGCCCAGGTCTAATTCTTAATTATGCATTAATGATTGTATGTTCATACACATAAATACATATCACGGTATTATATAACTGCAGGCACATGTTAAAAAATTGTGTTATTATAAATTTATTAATATTTATAAAAGTAAGTTAAAATTAAAAATGATAGGTATCGTAATTTGTGACTAGCAAGTCATTTATATTATCAGTATATCACCTTTAAATTCATATTCATATTAAAAAAACGACCTAAGTAGAGTAAAAAATTAGATATTGAAGTAAACTTGTAATTAAAAAAATACCAATTAACTTCAAAGTTACATTTTAAATGACTTGTTTAGTTGTTATTCCTTATGGTTCGAGTAATAATAACGATAACAATTCAGGCTGAATTGTTTCATATTGATTTTCTTTTTTGCAGAAAACAAAGAGGGAAACGAGCAACAATTTGAAGGTTGTACATTCAGGAACTAAAGAATTCAAAATAGCTAGTAATAAGAGGGATTTGTTTTTGGGATTTTCTGAGCACCAAGAGGGGCTACGCAAGAAGCTTGCACTTGAGGAGTGAAGCATATTTGCAGCTAATGAACAACTTTCTTAACTATTTGTCGTTCAGATTGGATTGTTTCTTTTGCTAATATGTAAATATAAATAGTATAAGGCTATGGCTTATGGACATGGTCTTTTTTACCCCTAACAATCTTAGAAGTAAATATAGACCATGTTTTTATGCCATAGCCTTATACTATTGTGATTTACATATTAACAAAAAGAAACAACAAAGTCTGAAAGGACAAATAGTTAACAAAGTTGTTCATTAGCTGCAAATTTCCTTCCCTCCTCAAGTGCAAGCTTCTTGCGTAGCCCCTATTGGTGCTCAGAAAATCCCAAAAACAAATCCCTCTTATTACTAGCTATTTTGAATTCTTTAGTTCCTGAATGTACAGCTTTCAAATTGTTGCTCGTTCCCCTCTTTGTTTTAGGCTAAAAATCAAATCAATATCAAACAGGTTTTTCCAGCAGAGATTTTCAGAACCTATGCAGTGCAGGCCACAACTGAATGGGATATCCTTCAGTAACATTGGCCAGCAGCAAAATCAGATGTTGGTGGGTAATTTTTATGAGCAGGAAATAAGGGCTTTCAACAAGGCACTACTTGGAAAATGGAGGTGGGAGATGCTTCAGCAAAGTAACAAGTTATGGTCCAAGATACTGGATTCCAAGTATGGTGGATGGAGATCATTGGTGGAAGGCAGTAGAAGGAATAATGAGTCAGGTTGGTGGAAAGACTTAATGGAGGTTACACATGACCAACAGATGAATTCTATCCTCCAAGATGGCACTGCTTGGAGGGTGGGATGCGGGGATAAAATCAAATTCTGGGAGGACTCATGGGCTGGACACGGAGAGGCTCTAAAGATGAAATACCCAAGGTTGTATAGGATATCTCTTCAGCAGCATAAACTCATTCAGCAGGTGGGAAGTTTCAATGACTCCTCATGGGAATGGAACCTCTCATGGAGAAGGTCTTTGTTCGATAATGAAATCGCATCTGCTGCAGGTTTTTTGGAAGAAATTTGTCAGATTACAATCCAGCGACATATAGCAGATTGTTGGAAGTGGGAAGCAGAGCCTAATGGTTGCTACTCTACAAGGAGTGCATATAACATGTTACAAGAAAGTTCAGTGGGAGCAAATCCGGATGAAGCACTGCAGAACCTTTGGAAATTATAAATCCCATCCAAAGCTGCAATTTTTGCTTGGAGACTCATCAAAGATCGATTGCCGACTAAATCTAATTTGAGAAGGAGGCAAATAGAGATAAATGACAGCACATGCCCGTTTTGCAGAATTCAGCAAGAGGATGCAGCCCATCTCTTTTTCAATTGTACCAAATCTCTAGCCTTATGGTGGGAATCCTTAGCGTGGACTGTAATAGTTGGGGCATTCCCCATAATCCCTAGGTACCATTTTCTGCAGCACCAAAATGGGATGAATGGAGGGAAAAGAAACAATAGGTGGAAGTGCTGGTGGGTAGCCTTAACGTGGTCAGTGTGGCAGCACAGAAATAGGATCCTATTCTCGAACAAACCATTCAATGCTACTAAGCTGATGGATGATGCTTTGTTTTTACTTTGGTCTTGGCTTCGAGCATTAGAGAAAGACTTCACTATGCACTTTAACTATTGGTCTACCAATATGCTTTTCAGCAGATTATGAGGGTTCATTAGCTGTGGTTTTTATATTTTAGGAGGGCTCACAAGCCATGGGGCTTTGATGATGTATTCTTTTATATAGGGTGGTTCATATCAATCTGAAAGTAACTTGACATGAGGATCCACTAGGATTTCTTTAAAACTTTGTAATTATCGTACCCCTGGTACTCTTATATTTATATACATATCATATTTTGCTGATAAAAAAAAAAATCAAACAAAACATGGATACAATTGTCATCATGATTATTACTTGAACCATAACGAATAACATCTAAAAAAGTACTTTAAAATGTAATTTTTTTATTTTTTGGTATTTTTTTAATTACAATTTTACTTCAATAAGTAATTTTTTCATGTACTTAGGTGGAGGATGTTGACGAAGAGAAGGACAAGGAAGAACAAAATAAAAAGAAGATTAAGGAAGTGTCACATGAATGCTCCTTGGTGAACAAGCACAAGGCCATTTAGATGACAAAGCCTGAGGAGATCACAAAGGAGGAGTATTCTGCTTTCTACAAGAGTCTCACCAATGACTAGGAAGAGCATTTGGCTGTCAAGCACTTCTGAGGTGAGGGACAGTTGGAGTTTAAGCCTATCCTCTTTGTTCCTAAGAGGCCACCTTTTGACAAGTTGACACAAGGAAGAAGCCTAACAATATTAAGCTTGGTGTGATTTAAAAGTTGGGATGAGTTAAGAGTTAATTGACAAGAATACATCATCAATTGGAGAAGAGTAGATTGGCTCCAAGCTTTGTTCTGTTCCTTCCCCTCACTTGCAACTATAGCTTTTTATTGGATGTTGCAGGTTTTGAACTGAAGACTTGAGGCTTGTGACATTTAATTAAACAAGGAAATAACTTCTGCCTGCTGGTACAAACCTTAACAATATTTTGGTTTTTGATTTCCTATTTTCCTAAATAATTATCATCTTGTGTACAGTTTATTTTTGACCTTCAAAGATTTGTATAGAAAACGGTGAAAACAACCAAGTTCATGTCACATTTTAATATTTCTTTGCGAAAACACAGAGTGAAAGCAGGAAATCTGGTAGGAAATATTTATTTTATCAATTAGAAACTAAATTGAGAAATTGAAACCTTTTTTATATTATGTTGGGAATAGCTAATCAATCACAAGGTAATACTTGGAAAAGTAGTTTATCAATGACAAGTTAAAATTGTTAGAACTTCAACCTGAAGAAAGACCCTTCTGGTCTTCTTTGTCCATCATTATTTCCAAACTCAACAAAATAACAGAATAAGAAATTGGAAGAAATAGAATTTTCATTTCATTGGCAAGGATTAAACCTGCGTGGAAAAAAGGATCTGAAACCTGATTTTGTGTAGAAAAATAACGAAGTTGAAAGAGGAAATTGGTAGTGGTCCAGATATGCAAGAGACTAGAGAGAGTGACCACTAGCACGTGGTGGTGGCGTGGGTGTGACAAACTGAGACAGAGACAGAAACGGAAGACTTTCCAGAAACATTTAGCGTTGCCTTGAAATTGAAATATGGCAAAAGAGTAAAAGGTAAAAAGTGATACCTTAAATTTGACACTATTGCATAATGTCAAGGATTGAACCAGTGATTGAGGTTTGATGTGGGGCAAAACTGCCTTTAGAGATTAGCATTAGAAGGTGCTATTCTTCCTTCCCAAACTTATCTCAACATGTTCCACCGCTAGTAGTGGATGTTTGGACCACTATAAAACACACACAAGTACACCCATTTTACTATCCACTTATTTCCCAATTCAACCATTTCTCACTCTTTCTCTTTTTCATTTCATCAATCAATTCCTACATTACTCAATCAATATTGATCCATCTTCCACGTATAAAGAACACTTTACAGAAACATTTACCTTATTCAAATAAAATTACTTGCGTAAATTCTGCTTATATAAACTAAATCAGCTAATAATAGACTGTCTACTACTACTGTTCAAGAAAGCAAATCAAAGTTGCTGATATTTTAGCAAAACACTGTCTACTACTACTGTTTTACAATTTTTGACATTGTTCCTTATTTCATTGCTATTCTGTTGTTAGCATATACATGTTTCATCCACGTGGTTTAGTTATCAATTTAAATTTGTGAAGTTATTATACACATGATTTGTTCTGTTCTCTATCTTTGATCTGCCAATATTTGTTCTCTACCTCATCTAACTAACTAATATTCATATTTAAAATAAAAACTGCCCTTGTGCCGTTCTTTACAAATATAGGAGTCTAGGATATCAAATCAACTATTCAAATAAAGGACAAGTCATTTAAAATAAAGGGCAGCAAACACGTGTAGAGATTATAAAGGACAAATATTTGTTATCCTCAATTATGTTTTTAACAGAAAAATTGATGGGGAATTCAAATATACTATTTGGTATGAAGGACTTACTAGAATGTCATTCCACACTATGTCCTTTAGCGTTTCAGGTACGTCTTTCCAATTATTGTGGATAATGGGAACCTTTTCTCGCGCCACTACGCCTAGGTAGCTGTGGAACTTTTCACGCATCGGTCCCGATGCTCTCCCGGTAGCGGGATCCACATAAACTGCCGGTCTGGGCTGATCCACGGTTCTTTATGTCAATGTTCTCAGCCGTGTCGTTGTTCTACTCCTCTTGGAAGTCGCCTCTGATTGACCATCAGACTGCGGGGGAGACGGCGGATCTGTGGCCATGATCCTGTAAAAAAAATACACAATTAATATTAATCTTCAGATTCACAAATTAACCAAAGCAAAGGCGTACTAGTAAAATAATCATTATATTTACACATTAAGCAAAGCATTACTTTCGCACTCAGCCTGTAGGAATGTTTTCCCATAGACCTTCATCATGATCTACACGATTTGCATGTCCATCATCCACTTCATCAGCTTCATTCATTGAAGGCAATTGTTTTGAAAAACCAGACATTTGACCAATGTCAAGGGTTGACTCATCATTATGGTAATTCATTCCACTTGGTCTTCCTTGAAGAACCACACACAAACTTGAATTACATGGATCTTGTACATAGAAAACTTGTCTGGCTTGTGCTGCCATAATGAAAGGTTCCTCCATATATGCCACCTTACTAAGGTCTACCAAAGTAAATCCCAATGGATTTTGAAACACACCCGTTGTCCCGTTGACCCACTGACACTTAAAAACAGGCACTCTAAATGCTGTATAATCAACCTCCCAAATTTCTTGAATGACACCAAAGTAAGACATGGATGCTCGAATGGGGTTGTTGTCCGATGTACTGCAAAAGTGATCCGAATCAGCATCAACACAGACCCCACTGTTTTGTACCGAAATTTTATCATCTTGGGACTTTGTGTAGAATGAATAATTGTTAATGTCATACCCCTTCCATGTAGGGACATTCAGATTTGGGCCAATGGCTAACAATGTCAGTCTTCTGGAAACAGTTTTATCAGCAAGTATTGTTTGTCTAAACCAATTTATGAAAGTTTTGTTGTGCTCTTGCAATACCCTCATCATGTTCATTTTGGGGTGACTATCTCTAACATGTTTTTTGTGAGCCTCTATGTACGGAAACACCTCTGTTGTGTTGTTTAATATATACAAATGTGCTTGTGACATGTCATGTCTAGTCGTTGTCACAACATTGTATCCATGAGTACCCTTGTCGGCTTTTGGCTGGTCATGCCGGGATGCAGGAACACTGACAGGTTTCAATGAGTCAATGTACTGTGAGGCAAACTCAATGCATTCTTCAGAAACGTATCTTTCCACTATTAAGGCCTCTGGTCGATGTCGATTCTTCGTATAACCCTTTAAGACCTTCATGTACCGCTCAACTGGATGCATCCATCTAAAATACACAGGACCACAAGACCTTATTTCCTTTACCAGATGAACAACTAAGTGTACCATAATGTCAAAAAATGAAGGAGGGAAAGACATCTCCATTTGACAAAGGACAATGGCAACCTCATCTTCCAAAGCATCCAACTGTTTAGGGTCAATGACCTTCGCACATATAACATTAAAAATGAAACACAAGCGACTGATTGCAACACGGACCTTCTCAGGCAATGTTCCGCGGATTGCAACAGGAAAAAGTTGTTGCATTAACACATGACAATCATGCGATTTCAAGCCAACCAACTTAAGCTCATTCACAGACACAAGACTCTTGATGTTTGAAGAGTAGCCTTATGGGACTTTCATATTTCTCAAGCATTCACAAAAACTTCTCTTTTCAGCTATTGACATTGTATAACAAGCTGGGGGCAGATATGTCCTGGTACCTTTTGAGATAGGATGCAAAACCTGACGTATACCCATGTCAACCAAGTCTTGACGACACTTGAAACCATCCTTTGTCTTGCCTTTCATGTTTAGGAGGGTCCCAATTAAAGAATCACAAACATTTTTCTCGACATGCATCACGTCTATACAATGCCTAACATGATGATCGGACCAGTACGGAAGATCAAAGAAAATAGACTTCTTTTTCCACATGTTTGAAGTGGATGATGGTTTTTTTTGGGACTTGCCGAACATATTTTCGACATCCTTGACCCGCTGATATACTTCATCACCAGTTAATGGATTTGGCGCGGTTTCATGTTCTTGACTTCCATCGAATGCCTTCTTCAATCGTCGATATGGATGAAACTATTTGAGAAATCTTCGATGCCTGGTATAGACAGTCTTCTTTCCATGTTTAAGTTGGCGGAAACTTGTATTTTGCTCACATATAGGACATGCGTGATGTCCTTTGACACTATATCCACTTAAATTTCCGTAGGCTGGAAAGTCATTTATGGTACAAAAAACCATTGCACGCAACTTGAAAGCATGCTGTAAATTTGCGTCCCATACATCAACCCCTTCATCCCACAATTTCCGTAAATCATCAATTAAAGGTCTTAGATATACGTCGATATCATTACCTGGTTGTCTTGGACCAGCTATCATCATACTCAGCATAACATACTTTCGCTTCATGCACAACCACGGAGGGAGATTATAAATGAAGAGCAAAACGAGCCACGAGCTATGGTTAGTAGTTAAGGTTCCAAATGGGTTCATTCCGTCTGTTGCAAGACCAAGCCTTAAATTTCTAGGCTCGGCCCCAAAGTTAGGATACAGACGATCAATTGCCTTCCATTGCGGGCTATCTGCAGGATGTCGCATCAATCCATCTGATTTTCTGGTATTTGCATGCCACATAAGGTTTTTTGAATCTTCTCCATTAACAAACAACCGCTTAAACCTTGGTATTATTGGGAGATACCAACACACCTTCGCTGGACGGCGGTTGGCGGTAGATACTAGTACAGTAGAATCTCCGTTGGTCGTTTTGTACCTTGAAACCCCGCACACAGGGCAGTAATCTAGTTCAGCAAATTCATCTCTGTACAAAATGCAGTCATTACAACATGCATGAATTTTTTCGTACTGCATCCCAACTGGACATAAAATCTTCTTTGCTTCGTAGTGATTCTTTGGCAACACGTTATCAGCAGGAAGAATTGTTTTCAACAACATCAGCAACTCACTAAAACTCTTGTCACTCCACCCAAATCGAGCCTTCAAGTTAACTAGAGCTAACACAACAGACAACTTTGTGAAAGATGTGCAGCCGGAATACAAAGGCATTTTTGAATCAACTTCTATGTTGTCATACAACGCTGCATGTGCCTCTTCAAACCCCTCTTGCCCAAGATCGTGAATCATATATTCTATAGGATTTCCACTGGCTGCAGTAACATCGTCAGGCTGTGACATGTCAGCTGTATCGAGGGATTCCCCATGCCATATCCACTTTGTGTAGCTACGAATTATTCCCTCACAAATAAGATGGGTTCTTATGTCATCAATTGTTTGGCGCCTCCCATTTCCACACTTCACACATGGACAAAAAAATTTCCCCCACATAGGTTCCGCTTTACTTTGAGCAAACTGCAAAAACTCTTCAACACCATTCTCGTACTCTTCAGTTATACGTGATGCGTTCATCCAACTTCGATCCATGTTACACCTTCTATGTCAAACGTTAGTGGCTTAGGGATTACTTGACATGCATCACAAGCATAGGGCACCAATTGCAGTAGAAAACACAGCAGCACTGCACCTTTTGTACAAAACGCTGCATTACAAAACACAGCAGCAAGTGCAGTTAGTTGGACCAACAATGCTAACAAGTCAAATGGTGCATGGCTGTTTCAAGGGATTTGGCATTTTTCACTTTGTTGGCCTCTATTCTACACCTAAGGTCAACGATGGTCAAATTTGGAGGTTGTCAAACTCATGAAAGACAGCATAAAGGGTTCTTTTACCAATGCTTATAAGAAAAAATCAACAAAAACTGCAGAAACGACAGCATCGAAATTGAATGACGAAAGTGGTGCAATTCAAATTCAGCTTCATTTTTCAAACATTTATAAAATATCAAATCAGCTGAAATTGGGAAAAATAGTCTGTGTCAAACACACTTTTCGTAGTTACCAAATTTATTGGGGAATTAGAATCTATTTATAGAAAGGCTTGAGGGGTGATGTGATTGTGGTCCTAGCTGATGTAGTGTATAGGGTTTATAGACTGATGCAGATTGCTTCGCAATCATCGTAGACTTCGAAGTTATAAAGCCTGCGTTACTGCAATTTATAATGTAATTTTCACTTACATTGGGGTGATTTGGATTTCCACAAATGTACTGAGTACATAACGTAATATGTATCAAACTCACTCGACCGTAGCTATTTCCCTATGGATATTGAATTTTTCTATTAATTAATTTATGTTGTATAGTATGGGATGAGTTAGTAATCAGATAGAAAATTATGGAGGCAATTGTTGTATTTAGAAGTGAGATACCACTTCGTAGGATGAGGGACTGCTAGCTTAGCTCCAATTAGCTGGATTTCCAGGATGTGGAAAGCTCTGTTTGTTTAACCGAGTCCTGTTTAGAAGATCGTGCTTACAGTTTTCCTTGTCCAACAGAGCTGCAATTGGAGTAATTAAACTTGAGACATACCACTTCTTCAATAGTTATTCAACTTGAATGCTCTTCTCCCCCATTAAGTTTGTGCAGATTTCTGTCCATTAAAAGCAGCCTCCTTTAAGTAGACTTTTCATCTTAGTAACAGGAAATGAAAAGTCCCATTCGTAATGACATTTGGAAACTATTACTTTTGTATTTGGAGATTAAGATTATATTTTTCATGTTATCTTCTTCAGACATTTCTAATAGAATGCAATTCCCATACAATTTTCATAGTCTATAATTGCCTCTAGGTTTCTAATTGGGTTAGGTAGAAGTTTTTATGAAGTCTTACATGCAGCCTTAGGGTTTTTTTTCCCCTTAAGTCTTACATGTAGGGTTTGTTAGCTCACTTGCTATTATTGATAATTTTTGTTGGCTGTTGGGGCAATCCATTACATCTGTTCGAATCATTGTTTGAGGGCAATTATCGTGGCAGAGGTTCTAGAGGGTCTTGGAATGGAGCAAATGATTCTAAACATGAGTATTACAGTCTTGTTTTCAACTTTAAAGAAGCAGTTTTTCGCATAGAAAAATAGATAGAGATACGCCGATTAGATAGCTGTGGAACTTGCAATGGTTCAGGGGCTAAACCAAGGACTACACCATCCGTATGTAGCAGTTGTGGAGGTCAAGACCGGGTTGTCTCATCAACGAGAACTCCATTAGCCATCTTCCAGCGGTCAATGACATGCTCTGCATGCAAGGGGACTGGAGAAATTTGAACAACTTGCAATACATGTTCTGGGGATGGTCGGGTAAGGAAATAAAAAGGCGGAGATGAAGAGATTTATTGTACCCTACTTCAGTACACCTAGTACTGAATTTTATACATAATATATTTGATTTTTGCCGTGCAAAAAAAACAACAAAGGAAGGGTAAATGCTGAGACCTCTTCCAAGAGGTGCAGCATACATGTACTTAAGTTATGGGCTGTAGCTGGTCCACAATACCATCCTCTAATTTCATCTTTTGAACCACAACACTGGGGTTTAAACTATACTTGTACCTATAGTACCTGTGGTACTCTGGTAATTGTATGATATTGGCACAAAAAGACATAATAAACATCATACTAGACAACTCAAAAGAACAATTACACCGCATGAATATCAAGGCATTAGACGCATACATGTTTTCAGGCATCATACATGTTTGTCATTTGTGGAATTTAAAAAACATATTTTAAACTATTACTACAAACAATAAACACACCTACAAATAATTAAAAGAGTTCTTTGGTGATTCTTTGGTGCCTGATTCAGCCTGAAAAATAATAAGACTTTTGTCAATCAACCGCAACTATGACAAACATTTGTGTAATATGTAGAAAATAATTTGTGGCAATCAACTTCATATTATAAAGAATTAAATTGCAAGTGGCTCACTAATGTTTGCTTCTATAATTTATTCTCAATTGTAAGGTTCTTCCCCAGTTTTAGTAACCTTGAATTCAGCACATGGTTGACTTCAAATTTCATAGGTCTATTTTTGCATGTTTCATATCAGGCCTTGCTGTATATGTATAATTTTTTTAAAAAATAAACCTATCCACCACATTTAATGATATGATAAATTGGGAAATACGTAGGGGCACACATGGTTTTCGTAAAAGGAAGGACCCCATGATGGCATACTTACTTGAAAAAGTATCTGTGTTTGTCTGCTTGACAAATATAGATAGAGTGATAGACCCGCTGAGATATGTTCTAAAGTTTGACTAATGACTTGAATATATGAAAGGACTAATAAAGAATAAAATGAACCAATACCAAAAAAAACTGCAAATATAAACTGTAACTACTAAAAACTAGTCAGACAGGTTTCAATTTTTTTAAATAAAAAAAATTTACTAAGACAACGCCATTTTACAATATTTTTTCAAGCGGCTAAATAACATTGTTGTAAATAATGTCATGTGTGAACTTAATTTTGAACGTAATTATAATGGTACAAACTTGTGAATGGAATGTCTATTACTGATAGTGTGTAATGTTATTATATAATTTGAGTATAAGTGAATATCACTTTACTAGTTCGACTACTATTTGTGTAACTTTTTAAATTTTTTAGCATATAATGTAATATAAATTACTTAATTTATATCTATAAATTTCATAATAGTGGTTATTCCACTATCTACTATCCTACTATACCAGTTATGGGGTCAAATGCTCTGCATCAGTATTGAGGAATTGATAATGATGCTACAACTCTCATTGACCATATTAGCCCAGAAAGGGAGCTTGGACTAGCCTAGCCTGAGTCTAAAGGGTGAAGGTTCCATCTCATGGGGTTAAACTGCTGGTATATTGATGGAAAATTTAATGGGAGCTTAAATTGTGACCAGTCCTGATATCAATTGGTGGGAGGTATTGGTTTGTTTGAGTTTGGGATATTGTTGAAAATCAAACTATTGTTCTTATGGAATTAGAGGTCAATTTGCTTTGTTAATAGGGCAGAAACATTTATCAGGCTGGAGGGGTAGACAAGTGAATGTGCAACGGGATGGGTTGAGGTTGAGTATATTTTGGATTCTATATCCAAATGATGCAAAGCCCCAAGCTGTTCACTCAATAGAGGCAATGGAGCCTCATAGGGGGGCACATCACGTTTGACTGAGTTATATCCGAGTGCCATGGTACACAGTCCTTGAAGCTCTGAACTCAGATGGAGCTTCATAAGGGGCCACATCATGCTTAGTCAAGACATATCTGGACGGTACACTAATCAAATGGTTTTTTTTTTCTAAAATACCAGAGAATGGAGTTCTTGCTTATAGTAATGCTACCACGAATAAGAATCCAAGGAATGTAATTAGAAACCTTGAAACAAACACCCCCTTAGATCTTGAGAAAAAACTGTAACAAATGAATGAAATTAGAAACCAAGGAATGTCTATTTTTCCTTGATTACTAATATCAGCCTCTATTAAATAAAATTTGATTGCATCATACAAAGAAGGATTGGTGTAACAGAGAAGTGCAAGAAGGAAAGCTTTTAGAACCAAATTGTCATACAAGGATGTGAGAAAATGGGCTTGAAAGTAGAGTCTGTGGCTATAAATTCCTCAGCAGATCGCTTGAAAAAGAAGTGGTTAGGAGTGATTGCTGCAGCAAGTTGGAGGACTAAGGTAAAAAAGAAACTCCAAATTCAATACAAGGTAACCATCTCAGCATGTGGCTCTCTCAACACTCGTCCTCTAATGATTTCTACTGGACTAGTATGCTACGAAGACATAATTTGCACCAACAAAATAATTAACTAGAAAGTAAAAGTTTCCAGTGCAAACCTCCTATCATTTATGCTAAAACACAGTGCATGATCCCATCTTTGCCATCAGTCCGTGACAACTAAGAATCCAACGAGCCTGAAGGTGTTTTGGGCCCTAAGGTTATGGGCCGATCTGAATCTGTCACAAAGGTCTATGTTAGAAGAAAAGTGGTGCTGCCTAGTAGGGGACATGCCCAATATCCTAAGAGTCCAACTGTGAACTCAGTTACGGGCTTACAATCTGTTTGCAAACCTTCAGATCAAGAAGAGGAACTGGAAAGGCAATATGCCCTGGTAAAAGACCTGGGATTGACCCATAGGGGTGCTGCTTTGAAGGTCCAGCAGTTCATGAAGGACATGGACACCAGACATAACAAAATGGCAGTTGAGATGGGCATTAAAAAGCAGCAGTTATGATCATCCTTTCTTATAATTCAAGAGGTTTGGGGATAAAGTAAATTTCTGGAAAGACAAATGGCTAGGGGAGGATTATACTCTCCAACAGAAATACAATCAGGTCTTTGTCATCAATGAACAGCAAGCTGATCTCATTTCAATGATGGGGAATTTTGACCAGGACAGGTGGAGGTGGAACTTCAAGTGGCGAAGGAATTTGTTTGATTATGAGAGTGATCAAGCTGTGAATTTTATGGACGAGATCAATTCCATACACATTCAGAGATATGTTAAAGATGTTATGTTATGGAATGCTGACCCTAGTGGGGTGTATACCACTAAGTCTGCTTATAAATTACTGATAACACCTTCTACACCAGCCTCGGATAGGAGAACATCACAATTACTATGGCATATGAAAATTCCTCCAAAAGATGCAGTTTTCACTTGGAAGCTTTTAAGAGACAGACTCCCCACTAGAGCTAATCTCTCAAGGAGAGGGGTGATCATTCAGGATATTGCTTGTCCTTTATGTGGTGATGAACAAGAGGAGGTGGGGCATCTATTTTTCAATTGCAAGAAGATAGTAGGGCTATGGTGGGAGTCCATGAGCTGGATTCAGGCTATGGGACCTCTCCCAGCTTCTCCAGTGGACCATTTTCTTCAGTTTTGTGATGGTTTTGGAGCAGAGAAAAATCATAGTACTTGCTGTGGATGGTGGGTTGCTTTGACAAGTACTATATGGAAGCATAGGAACTTCCTCATTTTCTAGGACAAACCTTTCGAGCCGCAGAAGGTCATGGAAGATGCTATGTTCTCAATTTGGTCTTGGTTAAAGGCTAGACAAAAAGGCTACAACATCAGTTTTAACCATTGGTCTTCCAACATCTCGGAATCCTTTGGTTAACCTGTATGGGATAACCTTTTTAGTTGGGATAGCTTGGGCTTTTTGGAGGGCAGCACCACTGGTGCCTTGTATTTCCTATATCCAGTACCACTTGTACTATTTTTGCATATATTAATATATATCTATTTTTGCGTTCCAAAAAAAAAAACTAAGAATATAGTCAGATTTCAACTCATGTAAGCAGACAAGAAGAGACCTATCTTTAAATAGGCCAATGGACCTCTAAACAACCTAAGTTAGGCATATGAGCCAATAGGCTAAAGCATGTAAATAGGTCAGTAGTGCATGAAACACTTTTGAAAAACATGTGGACCTGTTAACAGTGGCAATAATCCAAAAAGCTTAAAATACAAATGAAAAGGGAGTCAAATGTAAAGGCAACAAAAGTGACATTTACAACCAATAAAATATGAATGATAATACTTGATAAAAGGGACTGTCTATGTTTTGATAACCATAGGAAAATAAGAATGATAGCACTTGATTGATCCAAGAAAACCTAAAAACAAAATGTTGTACTGAAGTGGAGAAGTTGTGATGATGTTTATGTAGAACAACAGAAAGGCAGATAAAGGTAGAGCTATGCTACAAGCCTAGAACAACACATGAACAGAAAGGCAGTGCCATATGGAAGGTACAATTGTTGCCACGGTTCAGTGGCTGTAACTGTCAAGAAAATTTGTGGCACATTCTAGCATTATTGGAGTTCTATACTTTCCTCATTATGATGCTAATTCCTTACAACTACAGTACTATTTCTGATGAGCCATATGATAGTGCAACTTCCACTTCCTAGATGTAAAGAATAAAAATAATCTACAAGCCTAGTAAAAGGGAAAATCATTTCGAAGAGCCCAAAAGCTAATCTTTCAAAGAACCATCTATTGGCTAAGGCTGGCATTTGGCAATATATCGTGTCATTACTCAGATTATAAAATTCACAATTTGTAAAACTAATCTTTTGGTCTCTGCCAATAAATTCTACGAATCTTGAAGGCTTATTTACAGGGCTAATTATTGCTAAACTATGTTCTATTTCTTGTTTGCTAATTTTACAAATATCTTCTACCAGCATTATGACTAAGACTAACAAAGAAAGCAAAATGTAATGGACAACAATCTGCAGAAACACCAAAGATACACCAACTTACCAACCAATAACAACCCATAAGAAAATTATTTTTTTTAATCATTTCTAAACGCACAATCAAAATTAATAATCAAAAAGTACCTTGTGCCAGCAATAGATGCAGAAGGTGGTTCAGTCCTTATGGTCTTCAATTTAACCTTCTTGAGTAACTCTTCCAATTGATCTAAGTTCCTCTGAAAAATGTAACAAAATTAATTCAAACCCAGAGTACACAACGCAAATAATTATCCAACTCGAATAGCAGTTCTTGGACTCTTAGTTTCAGAAAAAGCTTAATTACTCCAATTTGCTGACTATGTAAATGAGTGAAGAAACTGTAGACATTTTTGATTCGATAACCACGTAAGACATGTTTCCACAAAGAAAATAAAAGCGAAGCTAACTTTTTCTGACTAAGTAGAGAAATGCCAAAACAACACATAAAACATGGAAATACTTATAAAATCAATGATTTTAAAGTGCATTAACTGCACTTTTACACATAAACAAGAAAAAGAAAAAGAAAAAACACATGGTCAAGAAAAAAAAACAAAAAATAGGTTAGGATGTTACCTCGTATAATCTAACCATGTTCGGATGCTTCAGCAGCTTCAAGGTGGATATTTCCCTCTTTATCTGCTATGAAAAAATGAAGATGAGAAAACTGATCTTTTGTATTAATTTGAATCATAAATTATAAGCAAAGAGAGGTAAAGAAACAAACAAACATAAAATTTGCACAAAAATTGCAAAACAAAACCCAATTACACTGTAAGAGTGTAGGACCACCTAATTTCCAGTCATTTGTGCCAGAAGATTTTGGCACATTTGATTCATGCTTCTCATTGAACTGTTCCCATGAATTGGGACAAAACCCAAGTTTGAAAACTCTCAATTTGATCTTTTGTATTAATTTGAAAACTTCCTTTTGTTATTTGAATCCAACAGGTTATGCATATGTAATAATGGAAGAAAATAATCGAAACCACAAATGCATATGTAATAAATCCAACAACCTATGCTCGAAGTGCACCAATCCAGATAAGAAAAACGCGAAACCAAAACAACCAAAAACATCAACTTCCTTAGTACTCTGACTTAACTAAACCCTTTGGCCTTCAAATCCTTTTCGCATATTCAACGATGACATTGTTAGGGCAACTCAAGAAGTCGATAATCACATTTTAAAAGTCTTATATTATCAAACAAGAACTCAAAAACTTATATTATCAAACAAGAACTCAAAAACTTCGACATCCTTACCTTCACACTAGCAAGGTGGCGACACCACTCCAAAGGGCACGAGATCGGATACGTGGTGGTGGTCAGAACAATGGCTAGGGTTTTTCTTCTTGGTGGTCGGAAACGCAATGTCAGGGTGGGCACGACGGAGTCGTCGCTGGGATGACTTCAGGCAACAGAGCGCATGCACATTAGGGTTTTGCTATAGCTTTTTCGAGGACGCGAGAGTGTTCAATCATCGCGAAACAAGGAGTATTTAAAGCACAAAATTAAAGACGGTGCACACGTAACACCGTCTTTGTCTCTGACCACAACTATGACGGTGTCTATAAACACACCGTCTTAGATTAGTTCCACCAAAGCTACAAATGCGGCGTTTAATTGAAACGTCGTCGTATACGAAATGCGCCGTATATAAAACTTATATATTTATGGAAATGCCACCATGTGCACTACTACGTCGGGTTATGTACGACCGACGTAGAATGTGCGTCGTAAAATAGAATATTTTTAGTAGTGAGCTTGTTGTTTGTCTTCTTTATTTCGCACTGTTTCCTCCTTATCTTGAGTCATGTTGGTGGCCCCTTTATCATTTTCTCCCTCCTTCATTGTGATGGTGAACCCAATCAAAGGAAATGTCATGTCATCTACAGTGCTGATGAATGTTATTGTACCCTTTTCCACACTCTTTTGTTGCTCCTTTAGAAATAACTAGAGAGACGCCCGTGCCGATGCACGAGCTCATATTAATATTTAAAATTTTATATATAAAAATTATTACATGTATACACTTATATAATTTTGTTTATTTGGATAATAATAATGTTTAAGTATTGGCAGAAAAAAATACATTAAATAAAATATAAATTTGAAACATGGATCAAGGTCTTTACCGTAGACTTGTTAATGATATTGCAAATGAAGTCGTTCGAATTAGTTTGAATAGCCATAGAGACTCAGAAGGAGACATACACATTTTTGTTATAAACATTAACTTTTTTTTATCAATAGTGTTAAAATTCATAATGAAATGATGGAAAATTTAGTTTATTTGTATAATAATAATGTTTAAGTATTGGCAGAAAAAATACATTAAATAAAATATGAATTTGAAACATGTGCCAAGGTCTGTACCGTAGACTTGTTAATGCTATTGCAAATGAAGTCGTTCCAATTAGTTTGAGTGACCATGGAGAATCAAAAGGAGTCATACTCATTTTTGGTATAAACATTAACTTTTTTTATCAATAGTGTTAAAATTCATTATGAAATGACTAAAAATTTAGTTTATTTGGATAATAATAATGTTTAAGTATTGGTAGAAAAAATACATTAAATAAAATATGAATTTGAAACATGGGTCAAGGTCTGTACCGTAGACTTGTTAATGATATTGTAAATGAAGTCGTTCGAATTAGTTTGAGTGGCCATGGAGACTCAAAAGGAGACATACTAATTTTTGTTATAAACATTAACTTTTTTTATCAATAGTGTTAAAATTCATAATGAAATGATGGAAAATTTAGTTTATTTGTATAATAATAATGTTTAAGTATTGGTAGAAAAAATACATTAAATAAAATATGAATTTGAAACATGTGCCAAGGTCTGTACCGTAGACTTGTTAATGTTATTGCAAATGAAGTTGAAACATGTGCCAAGGTCTGTACCGTAGACTTGTTAATGTTATTGCAAATGAAGTCGTTCCAATTAGTTTGAGTGACCATGGAGAATCAAAAGGAGACATATTCATTTTTGGTATAAACATTAACTTTTTTTTTTATCAATAGTGTTAAAATTCATTATGAAATGACTGAAAATTTAGTTTATTTGGATAATAATAATGTTTAAGTATTGGCAGAAAAAATACATTAAATAAAATATGAATTTGAAACATTGGTCAAGGTCTGTATCGTAGACTTGTTAATGATATTGTAAATGAAGTTGTTCGGATTAGTTTGAGTGGACATGGAGACTCAGAAGGAGACATACTAATTTTTGTTATAAACATTAACTTTTTTTTATCAATAGTGTTAAAATTCATAATGAAATGATGGAAAATTTAGTTTATTTGTATAATAATAATGTTTAAGTATTGGTAGAAAAAATACATTAAATAAAATATGAATTTGAAACATGTGTCAAGATCTGTACCGTAGACTTGTTAATGCTATTGCAAATGAAGTCGTTTCAATTAGTTTGAGTGACCATGGAGAATCAAAAGGAGACATATTCATTTTTGGTATAAACATTAACTCTTTTTTATCAATAGTGTTAAAATTCATTATGAAATGACTGGAAATTTAGTTTATTTGGATAATAATAATGTTTAAGTATTGGCAGGAAAAATACATTAAATAAAATATGAATTTGAAACATGTGTCAAGGTCTGTACCGTAGACTTGTTAATAGTCCAAGAAACATTCATTGAAGGGAAACTGAAACAAATTAAACGCAAAAGATAAAAAAAAATAATAAATGTTGATTGACATTGATAAAAATTGATTTATTTTTATGATGATTAGCATTAAATTATATTAGTTATTTATTTATTTTTCGTTTGAAACATTAATCTTATGTTAACATTAATCTTATTTTTTTTAACTAACATAATTAAAATATGTAACTCTTCAATAAAAATTTGAAATATCTCCTCTTAGTTTGAGTCATCGTTCCTATTAATTTGAATGACCATAGAGAATCAGAAGGAGATATTTCATAAATATAAATTATTACTACATGTACACACTTATATAATTTTGTTTATTTGGATAATAATAATGTTTAAGTATTGACAGAAAAAAAAAATACATTAAATAACATATGAATTTGAAACTAATATTGAGTTACATGTAGGTAATAAAACATAATTTTAAGGTAATGTGTAAATATTATATATTGTTTGATATTGTTTGGAATAAAAGAAAGGATGCATAGTAAAAATATGTGAATCAAACGATTACATGATTGAATAATATGTACCTCATTAAGTTATGAAACATCAAGAACACTAAGTCATGAAACATCAAGGGGCAGGAAAAAGAAATGATAAAAATATAAGTCAACGAAATAAATTCAGAATTAATTAAAGCAAACCATAAACTGTTCAGTTAAAATTAAAATGGAATTGAAAAATTGTTCGATACCCAAAGGTATTGAACTTACAACATTAATAAAAGTATGAGAAAAATACACATGAAAGAACCTTTGGAATGCACATAACTAAAATCAGACATTAGTAGTGTTAGCTTGTACCTTCAAATTGTTAGGTGTATTTTTTTTTTTTAGAAGAACCTTTGGAATGCACATAATTAAAATAAGATATTAGTAGTGTTAGCTCATGCCTTAAAATTGTTGACTGTATTTTTTTTGTCTTTTTTTTTTATTGAAGAATCTTTGGGATGGACATGACTAAAAATAGATATTAGTAGTGTTAGCCCGTGCCTTGAAATTGTTGGTTGTATTTTTTCCCTTTTTTTGATTAGAGGACCTTTGGGATACACATGACTAAAATCAGGTATTAGTAGTGTTAGCCCGTGCCTTTAAATTGTTGACTGCATTTTTTTTCCTTCTTTTTAATTGAATCTCCTCCACCATAAATTTAAGAAAGTAATGCACACACAAAAATTATAGAGCATAAATCTTTCGTCCAAATTTAATCTACAATTAAAATTCATAGAACATAACAGGTGGTAACCGAAATAAGACCACACAAAGAAAAGAAGGGAGATCTCATATGAAAATACGTTTGGTTGAACAGTATAGATTATTATAAGTCGTCTTATATTGTTTTTAATTACTAAATATAAAACAAAATAAAAAAGGAATAAATCAACGTGCAAATTATGTTTATTTTGATATCCTAATAAAATTGTTAAGTAGTTCATAATGAAATGAAAAATAACCAAAATAAAAATAAAATATGGTTATTAATTAAATGTTAATAAATTGAAAATGACTTTGGCAAAAATAAATACAAAATTGAAGCTGATTTGAATAAAATGTTAAAATTGATAGTGTAATATTTAAAATTGATTGTTTAGTTCAAACTAATTAGGAATAAGTCAATGTCTAAATTATCATTATTTTGATATCCTAACAGAACATGCTTATTAAAATTGATCAAACTTTTATAAAGTGACAATGATTACGACAGAAATAAATACAAAAGTGAATCTGGTTTTAATAATTGGTTAAAATTGATATGGTAATATTTAAAATTTATTGTTAAGAACCTACTAATTAGGAATAACTTAACTGCTAAATTATTATGTTTATTAATTAGAAAATCATGAATATTTTAATATACTAACTGAATATTTAAAACTGATTGCCAAGGACCCATTAATGGAAAGATTTAAATTATGATTATTTACATATCTAAACAGAATATGTTTAGTAATTTGAAAATCATGATTATTTTCATATATTAAAATTGATTGTTAAGTACCTATTAACGAAAAGGTATTTTAAATTTGCCTAACGTTTTGTTTAATTTTTAAATCCATAAAACATACTTTTAAATATAATCGATTGTTAAGTTTCTACTCATTAGAAATAACGCCAAAATTACTTTTTAAGATTAATAGTGTAATATTTAAGATTGATTGTTAAGTAAAATGATATTATCATTAAATTTTTATAAATTGACGATGATTAAGACAAAAAAATAAATACAAAATGGAACCTGGTTTTAATAATATGTTAAAATTGATATGGTAACATTCTAAATTGATTATTAAGAACCTATTAATTAGAAATAATTCGACGTCTAAATTATGAATATTTACCTATCCAAACAGAGTATGTTTAGTAATTTGAAAATCATGATTATTTTAATATACTAACAAAATGTTTAAAATTGATTGTTAAGTATCTATTAATGGAAAGGTCTTTTAAATTTGTCTAACGTTTTGTTTAATTTTTAAATTCACTAAACATACTTTTAAATATAATTGATTGTTAAGTTCCTACTAAGTAGGAATAATATGTTAAGTTCCTACAAAAGTGAATCTGGTTTTAATAATATGTTAAAATTGATATGATAATATTTAAAATTAATTGTTAAAAATCTATTAATTAGTAATAACTCAATGTCTAAATTAATTTGAAGATTAATAGTGTCATATTTAAGATTCATTGTTTTCATGTCCTAACAGAATATGTTTATTAATTAGAAAATTATGATTATTTTCATATCTTAATAGAATATTTTAAATTGACTATTAAACCAAACAAATTGATTTTATTATCCATAAATTAATTTCCATAACTGGTCCAAGATTATGTGACCCGGATATACCAATTAAATGATAAAAGTATAAGAAAATATAAAAAAAATAAAAATAAAAAACTAGCATTCCAATGAAAGTTAGAAGTTACTAAAAAAACTTGTTTGCCGAATAACTAATTTAATGAGTTTTTCAACTAATAAAAAAACTAAAAACTCAAGCGGGAATAAAAATGAATGAATTGATTGCATATATAAATAAGAGTAGTAAACATTTAAAAATCTCAAGCGGGACATTACTACTTTATACAACAGTACTAACCTAAAGAGTGGTAAATTTATATGAATATGCTTTAGTGGGAGTGATGTAATACAATTGTACATGGGCCAAGGTCTTTCCCGTAGACTTCTTAATGGTCATTGCAAATGAAGTCATTCTAAGTGGTTTGAATGGCCATGGAGAATCAACGCCTACACTCAATACGAATGCCTTGTGGGAATTTTTTATCATTGTAATTATTTGTTTTATTTGAATAAATTAAATTGTAAAAGTTTAATTTTAATCTTTTATATTTTTAAATTACATTTATTAATTATTTACTTATTTTTTGTTTGAAACATTAATCTTATGTTAATATTAATCTTATTTTTTTAACTAACATAATTAAAATATCTAACTCTTCAATAAAATTTTGAAATATCTTCTCTTTGATTCAAGTATGAAACTTATCCTTGATAAAAAAAAACTAACTGCACTTAAAGATTTTTTTTTCATCTATATGAATATGCTTTAGTGGGAGTGATGTAATACAATCGTACATGGGCCAAGGTCTGTCCCATAGACTTGTTAATGACAATTTTTTTAGAGTAAATAATCAATTTCCTAAAAAAAAAAAAACATTATCAAGTTATTTCTTGAAAATAATAAAATAATAAAAAATTTCTCAAAAAACAATTTATCACTCGTTTAAGTTCAAAATTAAAAAAATGTTAACGTAAAAGACAATATTAACATAGTTCAAAATTCAAAAAATATTAACGTATAAGACAATATTAATATTTCCGAGAGAACTAAAATGATAATAAAACCCTTGGCTCATTTTATTACTTTTAAAATTAAATCAACAGTAATAGAAAATCTTATTATAATTAATTTATTATAATAATGAGTAAAAGCACTATGACAGAAAAATGCATTGGAAAGATAAATCTTGGGAACAAAAAAATGCATTGGAAAGGCAAAGAAAAACACATTGAAAAGCCAAGCCTCGGGAACAGAAAAATGCATTGGAAAGACAAACATCTTGGGAACATAATACAAATAATTAATTATTACATATTTAAATTTACAATGGAAATAAATGAATAAATGCATCGTAATCGGAGCAAAAACAACGCAAAAGACAAAAAGTATTAAATGCACAATAAAATTAAAATTAATAAAAATCATTAATATAAATGGAGGTTGACAGTGAAGTTTTTGGGCGGGAATGAAGGCTCTTGACATTGCCACACGTAAGCACTGACTCATCCACGTCAGCATCGGGCAAAGAAAACAAAGTTTTCTCTTGCGAAGAAAACGAAGCATGTTCAGGAACACGAAAAATTATATCTTTTCATTGCGAGAACTAACAAAACAAAGGCAGAACAAAAGAAACACGAAATGCAAAGGAAGAACAATACTCAACCACGGACAAATAAGACACTACAAAAAAAATGACATATACCTACAGAAACTTTTGTCTACACACATAAATTAGTGTAGGTAAAAGTCAAAAAAATACTTATACCCACAATTATTTGTCACAGTGTAGGTAAAAGTCAAAAAAAATAATTTCATTTCATCCTTGCACTACTACAAATATTCATTTCGATTAAAAAACGCGCAACACATGGTCCTTCTCCTTTCGCGCTGAACAAAACATTGGCTTTTTCTAACCCTAGTCGCGGTTGTAGCACCTCTGTCTCTCTCAATCAACAAACCCTATTTTTTCTATTTCCACACTCTCTCTGTCTGTCTCTCTCAATCAATGCCATTCCCTTTGTAGAAAACCTATAAATTTCTACAAGTGAGTCTACCCTTTCCATCAAAATCGAAGGATATATCCAAGCGTAATAAGCCCTTACTTGAAGAGAGAAGGGGAAGGGGTGTTGTCATGGAACATGGAGAGTGGAAAGTTCAACACCTTCAGTTAATAAATAGTGAGAAGGTAAATATGTTAGCTAATAGTTTGTTTGCTTGACTTTTGTTAGCCGATAAACCCTAAACCTCACCAAACACTACACTGGCGAGAGACTTCACTGAGGGAACCTCTTTCAATGTCTGTCAATGACACTGATCAATCCAATAAGGCTCACAGAACTAGTCAATCTAGTGCCAAAACCAACAAGAAGAAGACTAAGAAGAAGCAGAAGCAGAATCCCGATAACGTCTGAGGATCCGAGGAAGCAAAACCCTAAGGCATTTGCCTTTTCTTCCTCCAACAAAGCCAAGTGCTTGCAATCACGCGCCGTCGAGAAAGAGCAGCGCCGCCTCCACGCTCCCATCATCGACCGCTCCTACGGCGGGCCTGCTCCCTACGTCTTTGTCGTGCAGGGCCCTCCTCAGGTGCATATTATTCTATTCTCTTTTCTTTCTCTTGAATTCAACTCAACACAACGCAATTAGTTGCTAATCTTGCTTTGATTTCAGGTTGGGAAGTCACTGTTGATAAAGTCTTTGGTTAAGCATTACACGAAGCATAATTTTCCCGATGTGAGAGGTCTAATTACCATCGTATCAGGTCTATGATTGTTTTTTCTATACCCATGCTTTTATTTGTTTATTAATGCATGTGTGTATTTCAGAATTTCTCTGGACTTGGTTAACGATGATTGTTGTGTATCACATATGTCAGGGAAGCAAAGGCGGGTGCAGTTTGCAGTTTGTGGAATGTCCGAATGATATCAATAGCATGATAGATGCCGCGAAGTTTGCCGATCTAACACTTCTTCTTATCGATGGAAGTTATGGTTTCGAAATGGTGAGTTAGTTTTGAATGATGACAGGTTTGTGAATGTGTTTGTTCTCATGTCGAGGTGCTACTGTGTGATTTTCTTGAAGTTTGGTTCAGCATTAGTTTTTATATAATAAGGATGCTATTTTTGAGATTTTACTTCACTTGCAGGAAACCTTTGAGTTCCTTAACATATTGCAAGTTCATGGGTTGCCGAGGGTCATGGTCAAAAGGCAAATGTGTCATCAGGAGCTCTAGGTGATGAACATGGCACAATTTAATGAGTAGTAATGCTAAGAATGTTGAACAGAATGACAAAATAGAAGCTTTGGATAAATATCAGCCTGGGACTGGTTCTGATGAAGATGAAGATGCACCAAATAGTACTGCTAAGAATGGAGTCCACTTGCAAGAACATATTGATTTTCATGATGGAAGATGGAGGAGAAGAGCAATATTTGGAAATGATTGTGTAGTCAATAAAATTATTTTTATTTTGTTTCACTTTTGTTTGTGATATGTGTATCAGTTTGCATTGATAATGCTCTACTGGGTTACTCATAATTTCAGACTGACTTCATTGATAGGATTCAGAAGGGGATGAGGATGGTGCTACCAGTGATGATGATATAGAATCTTCAGAAGAAGAGGAGGAAGATGGCAATGATAATCATGACACAAATGGTGTAGTTTTCCTCTTATCTTTGTTAAGATTTATATCTTCTCTGTTTTTATCTGGCTGTATAAATTTGTTTTATTCATGCTCTCATCTCTGTACTAGGTTTTGGTAAATCCTTGTAAATCTCAATACTAAGGGCACTGATTATTTTAAAAAGTTTAGAGTTTTATTATTAAACTTGTAATTTTTTATTATTATTGAATTTTGATTAGTTTAGAGTTTGTTCAATTTTGATTAGTTTAGAGTTTATTATTAAACTTGTTACTCATGTCTTCCATCTTCAATCTCTCTTATTTCCATGATGTTGCTCACCAAGGTGAGCTTTTTTGTACGTGTGGTGGCAATGGAAGAAGCTGTGTTGGTGTTGGCTTTTGTGGGCAAGTTGAGAAGGCACCTTCTGCTGCTTGTTGTGGCAATGGTGCTTGTGCTATTAGTCTCTTCATTTGCTTCACCTCTCAGCGATGAAGGTGTGTGTGCACGTACTCTCACCTTTGAGACACCCGTTTTTGCTCATTTTGTTTCCTTTGCTTTCCCCAAAGAGAAAAACAAGAGTTTCTCTTGCATTCGTGCATGTGGGTGTCTGTGAGGATCACGTTTGGTTATGCTGGAGGGTTAAAAATCCAAGCTTGGTTGTTTTCATGAGTTTTCCCAGAGAAATGGAATGAGTAGTGGAGTGAGTGAGCCCAGTTATTTTGAGTCCTTTTTTAATGAGTTTTAATGAGTTTTAACTCTAATTTTCAGCAAGCATAAATGGGTAGTAATAGTATCATACATCATACTCTATGTTTACTAAAGGGCATTTGAATTGAAAATTGTTTCAATTCAAATTCATCCAAGCTGATTGATTACTAGACCTTGCTGTTAAAGCTTCAACTAACTAAATAGTAACTTTTCATCTTTGATCTTTTAGTCGAAAATAGGAGCATGAAAAATGAAATGAACTTTATTAGGAGCTGTATTTTCATCTTCATCAGCTACATTTTTTTGATGCTGCTATTATTTAAATCTTTAATTTGCAATTGCAACACTTCCTTCCTGCAGTTAGTGGAAGTTCAGGGCTGCAGAACAATTCCTTTGTTTCTGGCATGAGTACAGGATGGGTTGTTATATGGCTGGTACCTATGCAGACTGTTTCAGCTTAATGAATTGTTCCTTACGGAGCCTCAAAAGGCTAGGATTTATCATTACTATGTACCTGTCTTTCTCTGGTGTGAACAGCAGATTACTGAGCATCAGTCGAAGTTTAAAGATGGAGAAGATATACCTCCTTTAGTGGTATGCTACATACTTGTCACTCTCTCTGCCATAGTGTTATTTATTTTTATTTTAATTTGGAAAAACTAGGTAACTAACTGCTCCATAATTCAATAATATTATTTCCTACTCCTTAATTAGACATATATACACCAGTTTATCTTCAATCAGCTGTAAAAGACACTTGCACAACTAACAATTTACTCGTATTTAATCACTGGATTTAGTTAGAAGATATTTATGACTAATTGTAAATAACTTTCAAGATCTCAGAGGGGCAGAAGATCAAAGCCAAGACATCCTCTCGTATATAAAGAGTGTCTCTGAAATCCAATGATAGGATATTTATGTACTTTCTAGTTTCTAAGTACATCATTCATCCATTTCTTTTGTTGTTTCACAGGATGTCTCTTCCAAAGCAATCATCAATAGAGCTGAATTGAGTTCTAATTATAGGACATCCAGTGGCTCTGATATGACATTGTCAAGTTCTGATGATAGGTTAGATTTTTAAATAGTTGTGAACCTTCCATTGGAGTTCTTAAATTGAATATTTCATGGCTTATAGAGTACAAGATGTTGCTGAGTTACTTGACATGATGGTTGAGGATATTCCTTTTTCTGGAATTTGTTAGTGTATAATTTAGTTTTTTTATTTTAAAAAATTCTAACAGTTATAATGCAACAATAATATCAAAGTATTTCATAACTCTTGTACAAAAAACAAAACTACTACGACCAATTTTTAATGTCCACAAATTATTATGTCTATTTAAAACACTCACATGTTAAGAAAATCGTTATTTTATTGATGTTTGTTTATTCGGGTAGAAATGGAGTGAAAAGAAATAGGAAGAAGGTTTTAGAATTTGAGTTAGGAGTAATTGGCGTAAAATTGTTTAGTTTGATAAAAAAGATTTGAGTTTGAATGTTAAATACTGAAAATTAAGTTATAGCACATACCTAATTAAGAACCTTTTTTTAATCCGAGTAGCTGAAATCTTCAATATAAAATATACGTATAAACTCAAAGACAGTCATTGGATTGTCCTTTTATAGGCATTATTGGGTGGATATTGGGTAGATATATCCCGTGCAGAGCACAATTAATTGTAAAGGAATACTTATCAATGATTGAGAGGAAAGAGAGATATTTCATACTTGAGACTCATATTCATATATATATATATATATATATATATATATATATATATATATATATATATATATATATATATATAAAAGTTTGGGTAGAAAAGTCAGCTAGACAATTAATAAAGTTTGATGCGTAAGTAGAGCAGACAACTTTGAAAATTGGGGCAAATATACTTTTCTACTTTCTATATTTCTTTTTTTGTATCTAACTCTGTCCTTGGCCATCTCCATATTGCAGTTCCTAAGAGGTTCAGGCTTGCAAAGGACACAACATTTGGACAAAGGCACTTGAATAAGTGGAGTCAGTCATCAATTTCCTTATGGATGGTAAGGACATATTTATTAGGAAAAAAAAATCTCTTAATTAGCCTTTAGCTAAATTCTGAATTTCGAGATTTTAGTTTGCAAGTGACACGTAAATTAATTTCAAAGTTCCTCATGCTTTTGTACTCTGCTCGAATCAGGTTAGCTTCTTCAGACAATTCTCTGGATCTGTTAAAGAAAGTTAAATAATAAAAGTTTCCTTTTAATTTGTTCACTGATATATTAAGCGAAAGCCTGGTTATTGATTGTGATGAATAGAGTAGAAGGAGGATAATATAAGTTCTTTTATAAATATTGTTTGAATTTGGAAGTTTTTTCCCCTTGAATTAAAGCACCATGTTACTCCCTAAATTTTTATGTCAAGAAAAAAATTGGCCAAATTAACCCTTGAGCATACTGAAATATAAACTTTATTTGGGGTTTTTATCAAAAAGTTCAAGTTCTAAAAGATTCTAAAAGACATGTTAAGATAAGATTCTAAAAGAATGTTCTATAGAGAGATCTATTGTAGAAGATAATCCTAAAGTAACTTATAAAATATTTTAGAATGAGTAAGTAAGTTTGTATTTATAAGGAAAATTTTAAAGAATTATTTGTAGCCATTGGATTAAGTGATAGTTGGAAAAATTCTAACCATTTGTTTAGGAAAAATTATTACTATAAATAAGGATGATATATTAGAGTTTATATAAAGTCAAAATCAAGCCAAAAATCAAAAAGTGATCATTTGTAAAGTAATCTCTTCCTTCAAAACTTTCTAATCTCTTTCATTCCAATGTAACGCTATTTTGGACTGCCAATCAGTCCTCTTTCATATGATGAAATGAGAATATTCCAATTAAAGAAAATAGTATTAAAAAGAGATAAATTAAACCTTCATATTGTAGGGACCTCTTAACTCTAAGTCACATGCAAACCCAATTAATAAGACCAAGCATGATACATAAGTATCACTTTTTAAACACTTAATCAAATACTCATAATTTTTTTATTATTATTATATCACATCATAATATCTATAATATATTTTATTCTCGTTTATCTATTACTATGTGTATAATGACTCATTGGATGTTGGATGCCCATCCATACTTTTCCAATAAGACCCTCCTCCTCACATTCCTAGCATTTAGCAAGCCATCCCCATAAATAAAAAATCAACTATTTCATTACATTCATTCAGAAAAATAAAATAAAAAATTCTAATTTTTTCGTGTTTTTTCTTTCGATTCTGTTGCTTAAATTTTACTTATGTCATTAAAGTTTGCATCTAATATTTTAACATTTTCTTCGGCATAATATCAAGTTTGCTCAAGTTACTCGTCAATTTTATTCATGTGTGAGTACAATGTATTTTTGACAGCATGAAAAGTAACACGTTGAGGAGTTGTGTTGTAATTTTTGTATCTGTCACAATCAGAATTTTACTGAGCTATTTTCTATATGGCATATTGCCCATTTTATGCAAATGATGAACACCTTTACATAGCCTTCATTGTGTACACTTTTAGGTTGGCATGATGGTATTCAATGTAATGTTCATATACTGATGCACTCTCTGTTGATATCATTGTACGTGATTGTAATAAAGCTGTGGCTTTTAGAACTTTTGCGGGAAAATAAGAGAATGCTGGACAAATCAGTTAGAGAAATAGAATGAGAGAGACAAGATTTGCAGTCATGGGAGAAGAAACTGATTTTGGAGATAAAGAAAAGTGCCAAACAAGCCCAGATGGTATGGTGATCGTGTTTTGAACTTTTGCTACTATTTGTTGCCTTGTTTGCTTTAGCTTTTGGTTAGAGCACTCCCTATGCTAGCTTAGCTGTTCTTTATTGCATATCTATAATACCCTCCTCTGCCCCCTAAGGTGGAGGGTGAATTTGAGTTTTCAATGGTGATGAATGACCACTACAAGGGGAACTCTTTTTTAAATTACAAAGTCCAAAAGTCACCTAACAGGTAAGTATATAATGTAATGTTTCTTTTAGGTGGATGAATATCAATGGTTAGTCTGTCATGTTAATTTGATTTGGCACTGCTTATCTGTAGAGGTAAGAGCCAAGTAAAAGCATCATGTAATGTGGGCAGTTGGACAACAGAAATGGATAGTCAGCCATCCGGTTCTGCTGCAGATGTTGTAGATGTTAATGAGTCTGGAAGTAGCAAGTTAGGTGGATCCGAGCCTGAGGGTGCTGTTCTCTGCTTGCAGGATCGATTAAAGTGGCTCAATCAGCAGGTCATCATAAAGGTTGTATAATTTCCAAAAGCCTATCCTTTCATGATTTACTGCGATCACTATCTACATCCTCTTTTCGTCTATCCTTCCTTTCAAGTTTTTTGTTCTAAGTGCTGCTCCCTCATGATAGATTACCTGTTAACTTTTTCATGTTTTTTTTTTACCATCAAGGACAACCTGGAGTGTTTTGCTAATTGAGAATGACTTTAAAAGAAAAAATTATATTGGTCTTAAAAATGAGAATGACTGTACACCCCGATTTATCTTATTTCTTTGGGATCTGGAAATGAGATGAAAATAAAATTTATCATCAAGACTGAAAACCAATTTGATGCTTTAATGTTTCTCTTGTTTAAAGGTTAGTCTGCATTATAATTGAAGTATTCATGGGAAAAAATATGTTTATACTTTTCTTCTTTCTATTATGATTTCGTTTTTAAATTCTTCCATTCTACTATCATTTCTATTAGCTATGTAGATGTCAAGATTAAATGGGCTTTGTAATCACATTCTTTTGCACTTTCAAGGCTTTCCACTCCTACAGGGACAGGTTTTAGTTACTCTTCTGATGCTAGTGACATTCGTCAAACAAATCCTTAATGACCATGATGGAGATATGTGTAAGGTGTCTCTCTGGTGACCCAACTGAAAGGCCTTATGTGGAACATATTCTCTGGAATTTGCAGTTTGCAGCCCAAGTTCAGAATTCATGGAGAAGAGACTCAAGTGATCACAGTTACTCACCTGCACCATCCTCCAGGGAGACATAATTAATATTAATTTGTATGAAATTTCCAGCAACTAATAGGGCCATCAGTCATCTCCAAGTAGTCAAGACAGAGCACTCTATGAGAGGATGCTGGACAATAAGGTGGAGTTTGGTTCCCCAAATAAGCGGTCTGGCGGATTCTTTAACTTTGCTCTGGTAAGCAGGTTGCAGCACTTTTTGTTGTGTGTGATTTTAGAGATATATGAAGTTTGAGAATTAAACTAAATAGAACTAGCATTGTTATTGTGGTTATATAACTAAATAGAACTAGCATTGTTACTGTGGGGGGGAGCAGGCCGGTGTTCTGAAGCTTAATGTTCTTGTTGCAGTAATATAAAATTTTGAGACCTGAAAGAGAAATTATGGTTATATATAAATTTGTTCATGTATATTTCACCAGTACCTCTGGTACTGTTATGATTCATATTAATAATATATAATTTCTGCCTTCCAAAAAAAAATATGGCTATATATAAATTATACAAAATTTTATTCATTTTTAAAGGTATAAATTATGTATGTTCTAAGCTCTCTCTAAGATCTAAACATTTACCTACAGTTGAAGATGATATGTACATATTAAAGACTTTTACCTACAGTTAGGAGATGTAAGTAGAAGTTAATGACTTTTACCTACACACTATACATAGTAGGTAAAACCTATAGTGACAGACAATTAGCCGTCATTATATGTCCCTTCAAAGTTGACGGAAGAAACGTCCGTAGGACAAAGTCTATTGTACATTTACCTACGGATTTTTTATTTATAGTGACAATTTTTGTCTGTAGGTATAGGTCATTTTTCTTGTAGTGAGGCCGAGAAAAAAAAATTCAATATTTTGCATTGTCAGAACCCAAAAATCAAAGTTTTTTGGAGAAAAAATCGCAGTTTTAGGAGAAACAATGAACATGCAGTGAAAAAAAAAGCTGAAATAAAAAAAAGCATACAAATGCAAAAAGAGGTAAAATGAAAACGCAGAAGGAGACGGGGAGGGAAAACAAACCTGTAAGCTATCCAACATACTATGATCTGTGGCTTTTGTCTTGCAAAAGAAGAAGAATACTCAACCACGGTCAAATAAGACTGAAGAACACAACAAAATTCAATCTTTTGTACCGACAGAACCCAGGAATCAAAAGGAGAAATGAAATACATCACAAACCTGTTCTTTTCATGTCGGACACTATTTGTTGTCTTCGTTGCTGTTGTCGGTCACAAAGATACCCAATGCTACATATCTGAACAAAGCTCTAAGCTTTGTTGTTGTGATGAATCAAAAAACCACAAAAAGCTAGTAAATGATGCACATGCAACATCAAAACCCAACAAACCCCGACCAAAATGGTACATAACAACAAATGACTCAAGAAAAATCCATAAGCTTCGTATACAAAATGATAAACTCGTTGTAGAACAAAAAAAGATCCAACCTTTTGTACTAATAATAAAAAATGAACAAAGCTTTAAGCTTTGTTGTTGCGATGAATAAAAAAACCACAAAAAGTTAGTAAATGATGCACATGCAACATCAAAACCCAACAAACCCCGACCAAAATGGTACATAACAACAAACCACTCAAGAAAAATCGAAAAGCTTCGTATACAAAACAACAAACTCATGATAAAATACAAAAAGGTCGAACCTTTTGGCTTGAAATACCATCATACCTGCAAACCAAGCCGAAAACGAACAACAAACAACGTTTATGAACAAAAAGGTCGAACCTTGTGGCTTGAAATATCATTATACCTGCAAACCAAGCCGAAAACGAACAACAAACAACGGTTTTTATGAACAAAAAGGTCAAACCTTGTGGCTTGAAATACCATCATACCTGCAAACCAAGCCGAAAATGAACAACAAACAACGTTTTTTATGAACAAAAAGGTCGAACCTTATGGCTTGAAATATCATCATACCTGCAAACCAAGCCGAAAACGAACAACAAACAATGTTTATGAACAAAAAGGTCGAAGCTTTTGGTTTGTTTTTGTGCGAAAAAAGTAAAATACCATCATACATGACGAACCAAGCCGAAAATGAAGCCCTTGTTTCTTACATGCGAAAACGAAGCCCTTATTTGGAAAAATGAAAATAAAAAATGGAGAGAAAGAAGAGAGAAGTGGGAGAGAACAGTAAGATGGTGGAATACCAAACGGGGGAGAGAAAACAGCGAAGTACCAAATGACAGAGAGAGAAAAGAAGAAATGCAATGCAATAAATTAGAAAACGTAATAAAAAGGATGCAACTGAAATAGGGAGAGGAGGAAAATGAAAGGCCTTGCATTGGTATTGGTATTGTCTCGGTAATGCCAAAGCATCGGTAATAATAATAATAATATAATAATATATAATAATAATTAATAATAATAAAGTATGATGTGATGTTTTTAAGCGGGAAATTGGATAGCTGGCTGTGTGACACATTAGCCCTGGCAATGCCACGTCAGCATTGCAGGGCCTTGTTTGTATCATGATAGATGATTGCTTCTTTAAACCCCTAAACGACACTTCCCTTTTGCAGCAAGACACCACATTGTTTCTTATTGGACTAACTCCCAGCCATGGGCCGAAAGGCATATTCTCGCCATCTCTTATAACTTGGGTGAGGCTCCCACACGCATAGAAAAGGTTACTAAGCCACTCATACTTGAAGAAGATTTTAAAGGTAGGGCATTGTTCAATGGTTTAAACACATAGATGTAACTCCCACTTGTCATCGCTTTCCCAAACTTGTCCTCACCCCCTTCATCCCACCTAGGAATAATCTTTGCAATCTTCTCCGAGTGGAGTTCCACAAGCAAATCCTAAAATTTGGACCCAAATGGGGCACATAGACAATTGTACCTCTTCTGGTTTCTGTTGTTTTGCATTTTTGCCAACACCACTAGACGTCTATCAATGTTCCACGGACTAGACTCCATGACTCTCTGTTAGAATTAATGTCTCATGTGAGAGACATGTGACTTATATAGGAACTAATAAGTAAATAATTATCGATTAAGGACTAAATTGTAATTGGGCTTAATAGAAGAAGTTTTCAGGGTTAACTACTACTACTCGATGGGAGTAATGATTATAAAAGGGGGTTAATACCCACTAACGTGAAATAAGATCTCCTTCCTGACATAAATGTGTTTTCTTTCACTCATAGCCATCATGAATGGATATAGGCAGAAAGAAAGGTCAAAGGAAGTGAAATTTTATTTCTGTCATCTTTCAAGGAAATCAAAGTGCACTGGAGAGAAGTTTCTATAGAGAAAGGTACAAGTCTTCCTATGAAGAAAGTTACAAGTCTTCCTATGAAGAAAGGTACGCACCATTATCTATTGTTTATTGATTGTTTGTGAGAATCATATGTTTTAAGATCATGTTGTTTCCTATAATTGATAGTCTAAGAAACCCCTTAATGTTTTACATGTGATATCAGAACATGTGTTATGAAATTTATGATTCTCCAAGAATGATTTAATTTCTTCCAATTATGTATGAACCCTAATTATTAAATCTAGGGATGATTTAATTTATCTCAATTATGTATAAATCCTAATTATGAAATTTAGGGATTTTAATTTCTATTACATGTATTTTCAATTACATGTTTCAATAGTATACTTTTGGCATTAATTATGTTTTTCCGTTGCAAAGTATGAAATTTTGTATGAAAGGAATATCATACAAAACTTCAAAGAGAAAGCTTATGCTGCCAAATTTATTTCTAATGGAGGAAGCTTTTATTTCTAATGGAGGAAACAGTCTTTCCATTAACGTTATTTATATATTAAATTATGGAGAAAGAATGACGCGCTATGTTGTGAATTGGTTTTGTAAAGCTGTGCGGCTGCATGTAGCTTTCTTTCAATTCCAATTTTTGTTTGAAAAGTCGCTCCTAGGTGTACGTTCCTCACAGGGAGAATAAGAAATTTTGGATATTGCTATTTGTAACCTATTTTGCTATTTTCAGTCCCACTTGTTTTTTTTTTCCAGAAATTATTATTAAACGTGATTAAAGGATTGAAAGTTTATACCATGTAATTAAATTAACGTGAATGCTTTGAAATTATTGGTAGTAGTAAATATATGTATATGCTACATATTTGCTTGAACGTGTTTGAATGCAAAAACACAAATAAATACAAATATTATTTTATGGCCTGAAATGAAATTAATAGAAGGACTATGAATTGTTAATAATAATAAGTATGTGCAGGCCATATATATTTGGTTGGAATTAAATGTATGTTGAATTTGTTAGTTACCAAAGTGGTCAAATTTGTAACGTTATTTAATTCTAAATTAATGATTATTTCAATTATATTTGGTTGGAATTAAATGTATGTTGAATTTGTTAGTCACCAAAGTGGCCAAATTTGTAAGGTTATTTAATTCCAAATTAATGATTATTTCAATTATATTTGGTTGGAATTAAATGTATGTTGAATTTGTTAGTCACCAAAGTGGCCAAATTTGTAAGGTTATTTAATTCTAAAATTAATGATTATTTTGATTACTCATAGAATAATGGATGCTAAATTATATGGTTATTGGTTTATGGGTAATTGAAATTCATTGTTATAAGGCATTTATGGATCGCCCAAAGGTTGATTAGTTGTTCTTATAATTAATGAATATAATTGTAGGCGATTTGTGTGTATCATTAGTTTTATTTATATGCCCAAAGGAAATAGATACTACTAATTGATGCATATTTAATTGCCAAATAATTTTAAAATTTTATTAGTATCATTATGTTTGTATGTTGTGTGTTGGTGTATCACCCAAAGGAGAACATTAATATACATTGATTGTTATTTGAATGAATCATATGTATGACATGTATTTTATGTCTCAAAGCACTTATGTGAATTTATTATGTAATACATGTTTTGAATTCATTGGATTCTTATGTATCATCTGTGCCAATTTTAATGGGATTAACTTCTCTAACAGAAATGAGTAAGTCCAATTTCACCTCAGTGTTTTGGATCATGATCTTGCTATGTTGGAAGAGAAGTTTGTTACTATTATTGATGCTAGTAGCAATGAAGAGAAACCCATGCCACTATAAAGATTGAGAAAGATCGGACAGACTTAGCCTAATGTAAATGAGAATGATTGTTGCAACCAATATTAAGACAACTCTCCCTAAAATTGAAAGTGCTAAAAGGTTTATGTGATTAGTGGGAGAGCGCTCTCAAATAGCTGATAAGTTTGTTCCTGGGACATTAATGAGTACATTGACCACCATTAATTTTGATGGTTCACGTACTATGTATGAACATGTCATTGAGATGATAAACATTGCAACAAGACTTAAGACCTTGGGAATATAATGGCTGTGAATGAGAACTTTCTTGTTCAGTTTATTCTAAACTCATTACCGTCTGAGTTTGACCCATTCTAAATGAGCTATAATACCATGAAAGATAAATGGAATATGCATGAATTGCACAGTATGTTAGTTCAGGAAGAAACGAGGCTTAAGAATCAAGGAAGTCACTCAGTCCATTATGTAAGCCACCAAGGGAATCAAGGAGCTGGAAAGAAATTTATGAAGAAGCATGATAAAGGCAGAGGGTAATTAAAAATCAATACTCTTTGCAAATCTAGAGGAAGGTATCAAAGGGAAATAATTGTCAATTTTGTAGGAAATCAGGACATTTTCAGAAGGATTACCTAAAGTGCAACTCTTGGTTCGTAAAGAAAAGTGAGCTTAATGCTCATGTATGTTTTGAATCAAAGTTAACTGAAGTTTCCCATGATACATAATGGATTAATTCTGAATGTATGACTCATGTTTCTAATATTATGTAGAGATTCCTTACAATCCAAACCATAAGCCCAAATGAGAAGTTCATTTTCATGGGGAATGAAGTGAAAGCTCCAGTGGAAACAATTGAGACTTATTGTTTAAAACTCGACACTGGACATTGTTTAGATTTACTGGAAACTCCTTATTTACCTAGTTTATCTAGGAATTTAGTTTCATTATCTAAACTTGATGTTATTGGATACTCTTTTAATTTTGGTAATGGATGTTTCAATTTATTTAAGCATAATCATCTCATTGGTACTGGTATTCTTGTGATGGTTTATATAAATTGAAAATAGACAGTTTGTATGCTGAAATTGTTTTAACTCTACATCATAATGTTGGCACTAAACGTAGTTTAGTGAATGAACGATCTGTTTTCTTGTGGCATAAACGTTTAGGTTACATTTCTAGAGAAAGGATGGAAAGATTAATAAAGAATGAAATTCTTCCTTATTTAGATTTTACGGATCTAAATATTTGTGAGGGTTGTATTAAGGGAAAACAAGCTAAACATACAAAGAAAGGAGCTACAAGAAGCACTCAGCTTCTTGAAATTGTGCATACTGATATTTGTGGACCTTTTGATGTTAGTTATTTCGAAAAGGAAGGATACTTTATCACCATTATTGATGATTATTCACGTTATGATTATGTCTACTTACTCCCCGAGATTTCTTAAGCAATGGATGCCTTAGAAATTTACTACAATGAAGTAAAAAGGCAATTAGACATAAATGTGAAAATTATTAGATATGATAGAAGTGGTGAGTATTACGAAAGATATGATGAAACTGGACAACACCCAGGTCCATTTGCTAAGCTTTTTCAGAAACGTGACATTTGTGCACAATACACAATGTCCGGTACACCACAAAAAAATGGTGTATCAGAAAGGAGTAATAGAACTTTAATGGATATGATTAGGAGTATGTTAATCAATTTGACTTTACCCGTATCTTTGTGGATGTATGCCTTGCAAACTGTCATGTATTTGTTGAATAGGGTTCCTAGTAAGGCAGTTCCAAAGACACCTTTGAGCTGTGGACAAATAGGACACCTAGTATAAGGCACTTGCATGTTTGGGGTTGCCAGGCACATGAAATCAATGGATATTTCATTAGTTATCCAAAAAAGTCAAAGGGGTATATGTTTTATTGTTCTAATCATAGTATGAGAATTGTCGTTACTAGAAATGCAAGGTTCATTGAAAATGATAAAATGAGTGGGAGTACAATTCCTCGAGAAGTGGAAATTAAAGAAGTTAGAGTGCAAGTCCTTTTAGCTTGTGCCTCTAGTAGTAAGGTGATTGCTTCTTTTAGTTTTTGTTACAAAATTAATGAAGAGGAACAACACAATAATGAACCCATAATGCATATGAACCTATTATGGAAGAATCGCATGAAGTAGCATTAAGGAGGTCTCAAAGAGAAAAGGAGACCAGCTATTTCAAAAGACTATGTGGTATACCTACATCAAACAGAAACAGACTTAAGCATTAATGATGATGATCTAGTTTCGTTTTCACAAACTGTAAGCTGTGATAATTCTGAGAAGTGGTTAAATGTCATGAAAGAAGAGATAAATTCCATGGAACATAATGGTGTTTGGGACATTGTAGAATTACCAATGGGTTGTAAGAGAGTTGATTGTAAGTGGGTCTTCAAGACTAAATGTGACTCTCATTGCAATCTTGAACGTTACAAGGCTAGACTTATTGCTAAGGAATTTACACAGAAAGATGGCATTGATTATAAAGAGACGTTTTACCGGTCTCATGAAAGGATTCTTTCAAGATTATCATGACATTAGTAGCCCATTATGACTTGGAGTTACATCAAATGGATGTGAAAACCGCCTTTCTTAATGGAGATTAAGAGGAGAATGTTTGTATAGATCAACCAATGGGGTTCTCAGTTGAGGGAAAGGAACACATGGTGTGTAAACTAAAGAAATCAATATATAGTCTTAAAGCAAGTTTCCCGCCAATGGTATTTGAGGTTTAATGATACCATTGTTTCCTTTAGATTTAAGGAAAATACTGTTGATCGGTATATGTATCTGAAGGTTAGTGGGAGTAAGGTTATTTTTCTAATTCTGCATATTGATGATATCTTGCTTGCAACTAAAACAATCTTGATCTTCTTCATGAGACTAAGAAATTTCTCTCTAGTAATTTTGACGTGAAAGATATGGGTTAAGGTAAGCCATGTGATAGGGATAGAAATATTCCGAAATAGATCACAAGGATTGTTAGGCTTACCTCAGAAAGCAGATATCAATAAAGTACTAGAGAGATTCAAGATGGAAAGGTGTTTAACATCACCTATTCTAATTTAGAAGGGAGACAAATTTAGTCTCGCACAATGTCCTAGAAATGATTTGGAACGAAAACAAATGGAAGCAATTTGTATGCATCAGTTGTTGTTGCATCTGAAATCTGAATTTGTAGTATGTTTTGAGGCTACAATTCAGGCTAATTGGTTGCGAAACTTTATTTCAGGGCTTGAAATTGTCGACAGTATTGCTAGGCCACTGAAAATGTATTGTGATAACTCCGCAGCAATATTTTGTTAGAACGAAAAGTACTCTAAGGGTGCTAAGCATATGAAATTGAAGTACTTTGTCGTGAAGGAAGAAGTTCAAAAACAAAGAGTGTCAATAAAATAAATTAGCACAACCTTATGATAGTTGACCCTTTGAATAAGGGATTACCACCCAAGACATTATAGAACATGTTGAAAGTATGGACATTATTGTTATTGATGATCATTAAGTGTAATTTATCTTATGCATTTTAGTGATACTCTGAGCTCAATTATGATATGTTTCTGATTACCTGTTCTCTATGTTTGCATGCATGTTTGTGTTAGAGTAATGTTAACAAGTTTTGTCTTGAATGAAAGGCATTATGTTGGATCAATTATGTACTCCTAACTAATGGTTATATTAAGGAGAAGACTAATTTGTAGTACATGGAAGAGACTATGTTGGTTAGATGATGTACAACCGCCATGATTCAAATTGGTTCCTATTCTTAATCATGAAATTATGATGTACCCAATGTATAGAATAATTTAGTCAATTTTTAATGCGCATTGTGTTAGTTAATCTATTTATTTATTTAGTCCATAATGTTTATTAATGTCACATGAGCCAAGTGGGAGAATGTTAGAATTAATGTCTCATGTGAGAGGTATGTGACTTATGTAGGGACTAATAAGTAAATAATTAATGATTAAGGACTAAATTGTAATTGGATTTAATAGGAGAAGTTTTTAGGGTTAACTGCTACTTGATGGGAGTAGTGGTTATAAAAGGGGTTAATACCCACTAATGTGAAATAAGGTTTTCTTCCTGACATAAAAGTGTTTTCTCTCACTCATAACCATCACGAATGGAGAGAGCAGAAAAAAAGGTCAAAGGAAGTGAAATCTCATTTCTCTCATCTTTCAAGGAAATTAAAGTGCACCGGAGAGAAGTTCCTATGGAGAAAGGTACAAGTCTTCCTACGGAGAAAGTTACAAGTCTTCTTATGGAGAAAGGTACGTATCATTATCTATTGTTTATTGATTGTTTGTGAGAATTATAGGTTTCAAGATCATGTTGTTTCTTATAATTGATAGTCTAGTAAACCCCTTATTGTTTTACACCCTCTACATATCCTTCTTCTCCATGAACCAAAAGGTGAAGAGGTTATGTGCTATATCTCTTATGTCCACCCCCTCTTTCACGTTCCAAACTTTCGTCATGATTGATTTGAAAGCTCGTGGGTTTACACCTCCGTCTATCGCTTCCTCACCCTTAAATACCATATTCTTCCAACCCTCCATCTTCCAAAAGTAACACCAAAGAACAGGGAAAATTAGGTATTCGACCTGAGAAACACGAAGAAGAAAACTTCTTGTGGGAAATACACTAGCCTCATCTCACTAGAACCCTAGCATAACAAAAGCAAGGTGGGCCCATCACTACCTAAGTTTTGATGTGTTTCATTAATAATACTAGTATTATTTATAGTTTATTAGTTTGATGAATATTAATTTATCAAAGTTCAACTGTATTTAATTACCATGCGCCCTTATTAAAAAAAGGAAACATCATCCCATAGACCGTACATCTTAATTTCATTCCAATCCTTCTGCCTGCCACAGCCAAAATGGACAAGAAAAGATTTGAAACTTGATCTTGGAGGAAGCAATTTGTCTACTCATATGTTGTATGTTGACGAAAATGAATATATACTAGATTAAACATGTATACGTAATACGTTCATCATAGTGAGTGTTAATTTCATCAAATGAACAAAACATCCGGGATTACCTATCTTTGTTTACTAATGCTTTTCTACAACGCATTAAAAGACAAAATGCTTGCTAAGAAGGTCGTCCGGGTGGATTTGTCGTGGCTTGGGGAAGACTTAAAAAGGCTCCAATCAAGACTCATTCTGTACTTATTTACTATATATCGCCATTGCAATATTGACTGAATATTGTGCTATATACATGAGAAAAGTTTATTTTAACTTTAAAAGTAGGACTCAATCTTTGTTGGTATGCTTTGAATCTGTTCCTGCAATGGTTTCTCTTGTCAAGGAATTTTATTTACCTAATTCCCAGCCACTTTATATAACTTTCGTTTCTTTTCTTTTCTTTTTTATTTTTATTTGCATATACGACTAATACGTGTAGCTTGATGGACGATGATGCTTTGATATATGGAGGTTAATTAATTATTGTTAAGTCCACATTGCTTTTATATTCTTCAAGTTCTCAGCTTGTTGGATGTTACGACCTAGCTACCCCTTCCATTTCTCAAATATGGACAGGGAATATATATACTAAGTGATGACATGATATATACGTACGTTTCTCAAATATGGACATAAGCTTGCGAATATTTCTTCATTTTCTCATTATATGATAGAGATGGGAAAACGTTTTCTATTTATATTTTCTGTTTTACTTTTTGAAAATAATTTTTATTTTCAGATTTTAAAACTTATAAAATATCTTTACTTTTTTACTTCTTATTCTCTATTTTAATATGAAGAAACAAAAATATTTAAAATGTGTTTGGTTTAACCAATTTTTTATGAAAAAACTTTAAAAAGTAATATTAAGTATAATTATCTTTAGTATATATTAATTACGTAACAAAAATATTAAGTAATATTACGTAACAAATTGGTATATATTAATTGTAACCATCACAAAAAAAAAAAAAAGTATAAACTAACTAATATCTTAAAGATTTCTTTAAACATTTAGTTACGTAAAGCATGAATATGTTCAGTGAAATTTTTGTGATTAATAATTTTTATATAAAAGAACACTAACAAGGACCCAAATGCCAAATAATCTATCATAAAAAGTCTCCAATGTATGCGAGAGACAGAGCACACAGAGAGGCAAAATTTATTCTTCAAACCTGCGACTATGGACAGTGGACTGACCAGAAAGAAGCAAGTTTTATCAATTAAAAGAGAAGAAATGAACCTAAGGAGAAAGAAGCCGCAAGAAAGAACTAGGAAGAAAGTGTTATATTAAAATTACATTACGCCATCGTATTTTCAAGGTTTAATTGTAGTTTTTATCTTTAATTTTTAGCGAATTCTATCTGTAATTTTTTAATTTAACATATTTTATCATCAATTTTTAAAAAAATTATAAATTTTACCATCCGTCATTTACCTATTAATAATAAGAGCAACAGTAAGAGGTAAAATTTGTCAAAAAAAATTAGGAATAAGATTTTTTTTTTAAAATTAAATAAATTGGGTGCAAAAATTACCAAAAAAATAAAAAAAATGAGAGTAAAAAGCATAATTATGCTAGGAATAAATTAAAATAATAGAGTATAATTTATAAGTTTCTTAATAATTGGAGTGAAATGCATAAAATTAATTTATTGAGAGTAAAATTAAAAAGTTAGGAATAAAAAGTACTGTATTTTCAGTCAACAACATTTTCAATTAGTATTAAAAAAAACACTCAAAATAACTTCCTTTTTTTAATCCTGAGTTGATTTGGGAAATATTTTAAAAAAGAAAAGGTTTTCCAAAAATTGATAAATTAAACTGTATTTGATTATCAATTCTATTTTTATAAAAATAAAATAGAAAATAGTTAAAGTAATGGGACCTAAATTTTGTTCATGTAAAAGGACCAAGCCCAAGCTACTTAAAGGAAGTGCTCTAATTAATTAAGAATTTAAGACCGGCTTAATCCCTGAAAGATGAAGATGTCTAATTATCTAAATCCGATGGGTTGTAAGAATGATGGTGCAATAATAGAGTTTTATCAGTGGGTGAGATTGTAGACTATCAAACATTTATTAGGGATTTGTTTGTCTACTCAATGTATTAGATGGTCTTATGAATCTGTATTTTATTTTGATCATACTAATTAATGTTTTTAGGATATTAATTAAGAAAATATTTATCGTATAAATAATAGAAAACGTAAAAAGATAATGAGTAACAATTTTTTTTCTCTCTCAATAATAATATTTCTACTTTTAAGTTCTTTAACTAATACCCTCAAGACACTAATTAGCATTATCTTTCACTTTTACCAAGGTTCGACAGGTAATTCCATAGCTATTGGGATCAACAATACTTAAAAGCTCCATTCAATTCAACTTTTTAAAAAATATTTATTGAAAGAGGAAACAAATATTTTCTTTCAAAATTTAAAATTATACTCTTTTTTGGTCATATGTCAACTAAGTCACGATTTTTTTTATCATCTTCTCACTGGAAAGCTTGAGGATGAAGGATTATGCATCCTCCCAATTGTATACCAACCAAGTCCTATTTTTTAGTCTTTTTGTGCTATCACATTTGAAATTGAGGTGTGATTTACCCTTTCGATCGTATATCGATCCTTTGTCTAGGTGTCAATCGAGTTCGCTAGAGCAGCAATGATCACAACTCTGATCATATCACAAGGTTACGTCATCACTTATGATTTAACTAGTTAGAATATGTATCCAAAAATATTGGGCAGTAACTACAAGACACTACTACAAAATATAGATTTAACATCGCTAAGTTGACATCAGTTTTTGATAAAACAGATGTTAACAAAAACATGGTGGCATAATGGCAAATAACGTGACTTTCTTAACATCAATTTTTCAAATAACTGATGTTAAAACAGTAGATTAACATCGTTTTTTAAAAAATCGATGTTAACATCACTTCGATAATATTCGTTTTTCAAAAATCCGATGTTGGAAAATAATAAGTTAATATTGATTTTTTTTTAAAAAACTGATATTAATATTAACATCACTTCCTTAACATCGGTTTTTTGACAAACCGATGTTGGTAAATGATAAGTTAACATCGTTTTTTAAGAAAACCGATGCTAATGAACTTGATTTTTTAAAATATTATTAGCTCCACATCCTAATTCACTCACGTCTGTTGCATATCTTCGTCTTTGTCGCAACTTTGGTGTTGCCCGCGCCATCGTCTTCATCGCAACTCTGAGTGTCGTGCCTCCACGTAGGTGTTCCTCTCCGTCACTAACTCTTCATGTAGTGACTCTTTGTTCTCACTCCCACTTGCAGCCAATCTCGCTGTCACTATCGTTGTTGGTGTCGAGCTAAGCTTCATGTCTTCATGGTTCCTCTTCGTTCTCACTTTTTGTTATTGGGCTGTTTTGCTAGTTTTGTGTTTCCTCTGTGTTCATGGTTCCTTTGTACCGTGTGTTTCCTCTGTCTTCATGCATCTAAAATGTTGCAACTGTATAGTGTGATGTGGTATGCAATTTGGAACAATGGGTCTATGCTTGTTCTTAAAAAGCAACAAGAAAAAAGTGCAAGTGACCTGAATGCTACTAGCTAGTTTTACGTGCCTTTGTTTCCTTTGGCTTCACAATATCTTATGGCTTTTCAATAATAACACTAAGTTTTGTTGCAAGGACAACTTTTTCTTTCTTCCTTGGCAAAGCACTGTGCAATAGAAACTTCCATTATATTATAATCAAACATACTCAATGTAAACACGTGTGTCGCAATTTGATTTATTACTTACCTCCGAGGCCTTACAATTTTTCGTTGCATCATTTGCGATTTTCTTTTGAAATTGTCATCCTGATCAATGGCTTTCTGAGTTTAGGACTAGGAGGATTTCTATGAGGTGTTGTAGCAAATAATTTACGTTGCACCTTGCAGTTGGAGTTGTTACTTTTAATTCTCCCCTACATAACGTTTTGGGAAGTTTCAGCCTCTGGCTCTAAAATATTCTCTAAGCAGCAATAGGTGATAGTATATTATGTGGAAGAACTTACATATTTGTTTTCTTGTGTTGTTTGTTTTGATTTCTCATCACAGCTGCTATAATTATCAAAGGGTTGAACACCATGTGCAAAACTAGCTAGTAGCATTCAAGTCACTTGCACTTGTAAGTTGTGAGTCATGAAAGGATGGACATAATTATCAACATCCTTTTTGTTAGCGTATAAAGCTATTAGTCAGCGGGGGTGTCCAATAGCATTGAAGTCCACTTGCATTTCTGAGATGTGAAAGGTTATTATGAATATGTTTTTTTCTTTGCATTATTGCATATAAATTGGCAACATATGGTACCACATATGTTCAATGTGGGAACCAAGTAATTTTGGTCATCGATTAATTTTGCAATTGAGCAAAGGAGCCATGGCCAAAATCGCACTTGGAAGCACCTGTGAGGCCACTCAGCTAGACTGCATTCAGGCCCTCATCGTTGAATTCATAGCCACCTTCCTCTTTGTCTTTTGTTGGTGTTGGTTCTTCCATGGTCAAACTTGAAGTGGTGCCTTTGCGTGTCAAATCCTTATTCCAAGCATTTGCATGCATACAAACTTAGAGCCCCATAGTACTCGGCTATGCGGAGAGGTGTTCATTGGTAGTTGGCACACCTCGTTAACCGAGGATCTACATTTTTCAAAGAAATTAAGAAGATCTAGAAAGTTATGTTCATTGAACAATATTGTATACAGATATATAGAATTATAAGATAAATATAAAAACATAAGAGAAAAGTATGAGATAATAAGACTGATGCTTGATGTGTTAAAAGAAATAACATAATTTTTATAAAATTATGTTATACAAAGAATATTTATACAAGACAATTGCTATTCATATCCCTTTTTCTACCAATACACTCTTCTTTATGTTTTTGCAATTTTTTTTAAATTGCCCGCTCTTCGAAAGTGAAGTTCCAAAACTTAATTAGTTGATGATACATTTTTCTTGTTACAAGTTGATAGTACATGTAAAAAATTAATTAGTGAAAGTGTTACAATTGTTGCTGAAACTAATTATGGAAGTTAATTAATTTTGATATACGATCAGATCACATTCTCTTACCCACACTCTCACGTACCTCACTCACATTTTAGTAGTGTTGTGCATTGGCTTTTATTGTTAGATATAGGTCTCGGGATTCTTTAAGTTTGTTTTATAGTCAGAGAAGTTCAAGATGCAATGTCATGGATTTTTGCTTGGGATAACTCTCATTTTTCTGATATATAATATTAAATGTTGTTAGCTATAGAAAATATATTAAATTGAGTTAAAGTAATATATATTATAATATGTGCCTATTTAACAAAAAAAAAAAAAACAAATGTGGTATAGTGGTTAAAACTTGATTCTTGTAGCCTAAACCAGTTTAGCATCCTATTTTCAAATTACTGGTTTCATAACTATGCTACTGGCTTGTGTAGCATAGTGGTTAAAACTTGCTTCTTGTAGCCTAAACCAGTTTAGCATCCTGTTTTCAAACTATTGGTTTCATAACTATGCTACAGGCTTGTGTAGTAAGCCATCCATTGATTTATATGCAGTAATTCTTTTTTAGGGAGACTTTGTCTAAGTTTCTTAGCTGGATAATGATTTGTTAGGCCAAGATGTTTGCATGTGATTTGCTGTAACAAGCTGCCAAGATATAAAGATATATCATTATATACCTATAACCATTGAATTATACATTTGGACAGCTCTACATCTTGCAACAATTTTAGATAAAATTTCTCTAAGTTTTGTGCTTTTGTTTTGTGCTTCACAACCACAAATCATAACTATGTTCATCTTTTGTAAGTTTGACATACTTAAAGTTCATCTTCTCTTTTCAAAAGTATATTTTATAATAATCAAACTCAAATTCTCTCCCACAAATTCAATATATATTTTCAACTGAATTACAAGTCATTTTGAAACATAAAGACTCATACTTTCATTTCATTTTTTAATTTGCGTTGTGTTTCACATGCATATCGATTAAATTTAACATAATAATAATCCTTGGATGGTTGAAACTGTTAGATATTACTATCTATTTGTTAGTTCTTTTAATTGTTAATTTTGAGTTTCTGATCAAAGTTGTTGATTTCACTGTTTCTAGCATATTTGGGGTGTCTTGACTTGCTTGGTTTTCTGTTGAGCCTTGACTTCCTTGCTCCCACTCCAACCCAGCTTCACACTAGTTTGTTGCTTGAATTGTTGGTAAGTTTGTCAATCAACTTTTGTATGTCACATGTTAGCAATATGGTTGATGATTGATGTAGGTGGGGAAGTTTTATATCTAATGTTTTTGGGAATGATGATTGATGTAGGTGGTGATTGAGTTCTTTATTGGATTGTTGCTCTCTTTTTGGATCGTGCTGCTCATCATCACAGGTACAAATGTTTTTTGTAAACTTTTGATGTTGTTGTTTGTTACCAATGTTTTTATTACTTGTTCACTGCCATTAATGAGAATTGATGTATGTTATACAAATTATGTTCATCATGAGTGAACCTTAAATTCCCATTTGAGATTGAATACAATGATTCTTGCGGACAGTTTGCATTAATCATTGTATTGAATCTTGAATTGTCCATTTGGACAGTTTGGGGAGGCTCATATTTTTATGGTAGATTCATGCGTTAAGGTTAAGATTATTTTGTTGAATTTGATGAAATTTCGGTAAAATGCATTTCTAGTTGTTCTATGAGTACATACTTGATTGTTGAGGAATTAATGTCACTGCTTTCATGTCGTGTACTTGGAGATCAATGCAAAATTCTGCTGAAATTTCGTCAAATTTAACAAAATAGACTTAACCTTGACGTATGAAGCTACCATAAAAAAATGTCTTCCTGAACGAGATAGGGCCACACCTATAATAAAAAAAGTGAGATTTTCATGCATCGAATAACTTTGTGAGTATCACTGAGTTATTATTTAGATGGATCAAAGTTGGATGAATGAAAGTCGCATGAGCCCTGCATGTGAGGAAGGCGTGGAAGAGTTCTTGCAATTTGCTTCTGAAAGAAATCGACCGGATGGGGACGAAGATTTTTTTTGTTCTTGTATAAATTGTTTGAATGGGAGTCGACAAATACTGGATAACATATGGGAGCATATGTTATGTGATGGGATTAGAAGAATTATACAATGTGGATATGGCATTGTGAATTGATAGACATGCAGAGGGGATACTAATTTGAACCATTTGATGTAGAAATGGGAGATCTCTTAGAGGATATGATTCGTGATCTTGGACAAGAGTATTTTCAGGAAGCACATGCCCCTATGTATGATACATTGCAAACTGATTTAAAGAAGCCTTTGTATCCGGAGTGCAATAATTCCTTGACGCAGTTGTCAGCGGTGTTAAGTCTGGTTAATGTGAAGGCCAGATATGGGTGGAGTGATAAAAGCTTTAGTTCACTGCTTCAAGTAGTGCATGATATGCTTCTAGAGGAAAACATGTTGCCAAAAAGTTACTATCAGGCCAAGAAGATACTGTGTTTGATGGGTATGAAGTATCAAAAGATTCATGCTTGCCCTAACGATTGCATACTATACAGACATGAGTTTCAAGAAATGTACAAATGCCCTAGGTGTGGGGTATCACGGTACAAAGTGAAGGATGATAACGAGTGTAGTAGTGACAAAAACTCAAAGAAGGCCCCCCCAGCGAAGGTGTTATGGTATCTTCCCATCATTCCAAGGTTTAAGCGTCTGTTTGTTAATGGAGACGATGCAAAAGACCTTACATGGCATGCAAATGGGAGAAACTGTGATGGATTGCTCCGTCATCCGGCTGATTCCTCCCAGTGGAAGAAGATTGATCGATTGTATCAGGATTTCGACAAAGAAGCAAGAAATCTTAGGCTTGGACTAGCCACCGATGAAATGAATCCATATAGCAGTTTAAGAACTCAACACAGTTCATGGCCAGTTTTACTAGTAATTTACAATTTTCCTCCTTTTTTGTGCATGAAGCAAAAATACATGATGTTGTCTATGATGATATCGAGCCCAAGACAGTCAGGAAATGACATCGATGGTTACCTCAGTCCATTGATTGAAGACTTGAAAAAGTTGTGGGACGAAGGGGTTATAGTGTTTGATGCGTTTTGAAATGAGACTTCTAATTTGCGTGCAATGCTTTTTTGTATCAATAATGATTTTCCAACATATGGTAATTTGAGCGGGTACAGTGTTAAGGGTCATCATGCATGCCCCATCCGGCAGTAGAAAAATAGTTTACACTAGGCAACGACGGTTTCTAAAACCTCATTACTCTTAATGGTGATTGAAGAAAACATTTAATGGAAGTCAAGAGCATGAAAGTGCGTTGATACCGTTAACTGGTAATCGGATCTTTCAACGAGTTCAACACATGAATACTATATTTGGAAAGACCCAAAAGAAGGAAAAAAGTAAGACTTGCATATGGAAGAAAAGGTAAATTTTGTTTGATCTTCCATACTGGTCTGATCTAGATGTTAGACATTGTATTAATGTTAAGCATGTAGAGAAAAATGTATGTGATAGTGTCATTGGGACGCTCTTTAACATTCAAGGCAAGACGAAAGATGGTTTGAATACTCGTCATGATCTAGCTGAGATGGGTATACGAGCGCAGTTACATTCAAAGTCTGATGGTAAAAAAATATACTTGCCTTTAGCTTGTCATACTTTGTCCAGAAAGGAAAAGATGAGTTTTTGTCACTGTCTGTGTCGTGTCAAAGTCCCACAAGGATACTTTTCAAATATTAAGAGCCTTCTACAGTTGAAAGATCTTAAATTGGTAGGCTTAAAGTCTCACGGTTGTCACGCCTTGATGCAACAATTGTTAACGATGGTCATACGAGACATTATGCCTAACAAAGTCAAGCTTGCCATAACTCGGTTGTGCTTATTCTTTAATGCCATATGTAGCATAGTCCTTGATCCTATCAAGTTAGATGAGCTGGAAAATGAAGCTGATATTATATTGTTTCAGTTGGAGATGTATTTTCCTCTTGTTTTCTTCGACATCATGGTTCACTTAATTTTTCATTTGGTCAGAGAAATCAAATGTTGTGGTCTTGTTTATTTGTGATGGATGTACCCAGTTGAGCGATGCATGAATATCTTAAAAGGGTATACCAAGAATCTACACCGTCCGAAAGCATCTATTGTGGAAAGGTACATTGTAGAAGAAGCCATTGAATTTTGTTTAGAGTACATTGAAAAAGCAAAACATGTTGGGCTTCCCGAGTCTCGACATGGCAAAAGAGTGGGAGGTATAGGTTCAAGAGGACTGCATGTTATCACTCTAATTATAGAAGATTTGCAACAAGCTCATTTGTATGTATTGAATAACAGTAATCAAGTTTTGCCATACATATTTCGCCACAAAGGTTCAGTGATGGAAAGTAATCCAAAAATGTCAAAGAACAGGGTCTTGAAAGAGTATAACAAGACTTTCCTAGATCGGTTTAAAGATACAATCATTGTTGATGGTAATGCTTCTGAAACGTTAAGAAAGCTAGTAGATGGGCCTAAAAGAAATGTTATAAGTTGGCAAGGATACAATATAAACAAGTATTCATTTTACACAAAAGCACAAGACGAAAAAAGTACAATGCAAAATAGTGGGGTTACCCTTAGGGCTGAATCTCAACACTTCGCAGTGTAAATGATGACAATCCTAGTGTAGCTTCCATCCGTTACTTTGGTTTCATTGAAGAAATTTGGGAGCTTAACTATGTCAAATTTACTATTTGTTTTCAAATGTAAGTGGGTTGACAACAATACCGTTGTGCGGACCGATGCTGTAGGATTTATGTTGGTAGATCTAAAGAAACTTGCTTACCAGAATGACTCTTTCATCATGGCAGAACAAGCTAAAGAGGTATTTTATGTTCAAAACCCTTGCGGTGAAAGGTGGTCAGTGGTTCTACATGGGAAAACAATTGGTGTTAATGTTGAAGATGATGATTCATACATTGATACTTATGTTAGTCCTTTGTCCACACAAATGTCGCCTAATGTCATCGGAAAAGAAGAAGCTGACGACGTTCATGTTAATCATAATGATCATGATGAAGGAAAATTAATTAACATCGTCTAATGTAATTTTTTTCTTACATACTTCATTTTAGTCCATTCAATTTATTGAGTTTTGTGATAATGTTGAAAATTAATGTTTTTTTCTTTACAAGCAAATGGCTACACCACCCAACTCTCCTCCTCCTACTGGTGCAGCATCACATTCGCCATCTACCTTAAAGCGAACAAGAAAAGCCACACGTCTAAGATCATTGGCGACTAGACCAGTTGGGGTAGAGAGATCCCTAATACATGTGGATCCTGAGATCGAGAAAGTCGATGGTCCCCATAGAAAGAAGTTAAGAACATATTTGAGGATCGTCGCTCGTGATAAAATGGATGTTACATACGAGAATTGGAAACAAGTCCCTACTGCTCAGAAGGATTTGATATGGGAGGATATTCATGTATTTTAGTTAAATGTTGCATTTTATTGATTAATAATAAAATTGTAATTTAGCAACAATAAAATGTAATTTTTCGTTTGTCAAGCTGAATTTGATATCCCTGAAGCATCTGATCTGAGGAAAAAAAAGAAAATACTTCAGACTGTGGGGGAGCGGTGGAGATAGTTTAAGTTTGATTTGACATCGAAATGAGCACTTGCAGTCAACAAGGACAGTGTCGATGACACTGTATGCGAAAAGTACGACATTAGCAAGGAGAAGTGGGCCCAATTTTGTCAGAGTCGCAGAGACCCTTCGTGGGAGGTAACTTTGTGATTTTCATTGTTTTAAACTTTAAATTTACTTATTATTGTCAGTAATGATAATTTTCGATAATCTTTAATTTTTACAGGATGTGCGAAAAAAGGCATAGGCCATCTGGAAACAAAACAGTGCCCCTCACATGTTGTCTCGTGGGGGTTATGAATTTCTAAAAAACAAGTTGTTAGAGGAGAAGAAAAAGAAACAACTTGCAAAGGCTGCTAAATCTGGAAGCACTCACACTGTCATTGATCCTCTATCTCCCATCAGACGACACGTGAAGTGGAAGATGAACCATACCAAGAAAGCTGGGCAAATGACTTCTGAGACAACTAAAGAAATTGCTAACAAGATTGTAAGTCACTTTCAATTGTGAATTGCAATTATTTATGTTTATTTTCTGATTAAGTAAACGAATAAATGTGTTCATTATAGGATTCCTTGGAGGAGCAGGCCTCACAGGGTTCCTTTGTTAGGATGTACTGACTGCTGCCATTGGGCGACCAGAACACCTTGGTCGTGTGCGTGCTGCTAGAGCTGGTGTCACGATCAAATAATACTTTGTATCGGCTCCAAGGACCTCCCGCACATCTTCATCCATAGCTCCCGAAGACCTAGAGTAGCTGACGCAAAAAATCATGTCGATCTCAGAAAAAGTGACTCAACAACTAATGTTGTCCTTCAGCCAGATGCAGTCCTAATTTCAATCGCAGATGCAATCACAGGGACTCGCACTGCCTCCTGAACCTGACGTTGGTCCTTTAGCTTGTCATGTCAGCACAAAGGAGAGTTATGTTGATCCCTCAGGGAACAATCCAGATATAGGTGACTCAGAGAAATGCGGGTTGTACATTGCAAAAAATCATCCCCACCTAGTTGCCCTAGGAAGACTTTATTAGGGTCAACAACCATTCACAACATCCCTTTACGCCATGATCAAGTTAAGGTTGGTGTTGAGGAAGTTAGAGATGAAGATGCTCCCATTCCTGTACCCACTGAAGAGGTTAAGTTAGTAGGGCAGACACTTAACACCTTCATTGCTTTGCTGACACATCTTGCCAAGCGTTTATCAGAACAGGTATTTCACTATCATTAAATGCGTTTTTTCAATTAAAGTGTTCACTGTAATTAAATTATGTTAATTAACTGTGTTGGATAAACAAAGAGTTGTGGGACAGGTGGAACCTGCAGATAGGCCGGATCATGATGTCGATGATCCCCAATATCTGATGACATTGACTATCCCACAGTTTTTTCTGAAGTTGTTGCAGCTTATGTGGGATGCTACCGTGTTTAGGGTGTTTAATGACAACTTTCCCTTGTACATAAAACAAGAAGATATGTCTGAAATAGCACACAGTGGTCAATGTCTCAGCATCTTTGTTATAAAGTTATGGATTCTGTAAGTCAGTTTACATTATTGTTTATTGCCTAACTTATTGTTTTAAATTCATGCATAATTTACTTTATTTTAACAACAATAGGCATATGACTGAGAAAAGTATGCGAGCGGGGAATGTCGATGTGTATGGATTCCTTGAGCCACAGTCCATACAGAGATCTGGACAATCACAATTTGAATAAAAAATTTATATTAAGAATTGGATGCAGAATTCAAAGAGGGAGGTCTAAATTGGAGCCTACTTGAATGGGTAAGTTAAACTGAACAAATGAATTTAAATAATGTATAATAGTATAATAACTTATATTGTTCTCCACTACAGTGAACATTGGCAAATGATCACCATTTTGCCTAAGGAAAATGTTGTCATTTGATTTTGTTCGTTGCATAATAGGTCAGACAACTACCTCAAAGGAATAATAAATCGGTCAGTTCTATTTTTTAATACATTTGCATTAACATTAGTCGGGAACATCAATATTTTAATTGTACAATACACATCCATGTTTGTATTGAATAGTACTTTGAAAGGACTTGACGATACTCCCCAAAATCCAAGGCTGCTGCTAGGTGGATTGTTATTAAAGTAAGTCATTTAAACAATGCTTCTAGTTATATTTTAATACTATGTAGACTAATTTGTACTTAACATTCAATATCTAAATTTCATAATGTATTTAGTGTAATAGACAAAAAGGAAGCACTGAGTGTGGGTATTACGTCATGCACTGGATGTCAACTATAATCTTAGGAAGTTTCAAGAATAATTGGGAAAACAATAATTATTTGATTCAAACATATTTCATTTTGTTATGATTGATATTATATATTATTAACTTATGTTTTATTATATCATGCATCATTTCAATGATGCTAGACCATTGGAACCAAAGAGATTGAAGGCACTTCGCATCCAATGGGCAAGCTATTATTTGAAAGTTAAAAATGAAACAATTAGTGTTTAAGTAATTTTGGAATTGTAGTTTAGCTAATTTACATTTTTTACAATTCAATTCATTTTATATGCACATTATATATTCTTTTCATTCATAGTAAATATTTAATTTTTTATGGAATTTCTGCCAAAATATTTCTGAAAATAGACTAAAAATTATCTCTGTTGTGGTTCTGCTTTTAAATTTGCAGGTTAATTTGGGGTTATTAAAAAACAGACAACACATTAAAAAAATCCAAAAAATAACATCGATTTTTAGTAAAAACTGATGTTGTATGTATATATTAACATCGGTTTACCGATGTTAATCTTCACTCACAACATCGGTTTCTATAAAAACGATGTTGTTGTTGAACATACAACATCGATTTTTTTACCAAAAACCGATGTCGGTTATCACAAAACAACAACGATTTTTACCAAAAACTGATGTTGTTGGCTATCTGCCACCCAAATTGATGTTGATATGAAGATATATAACTTTTTTTTATATTTCTTACTATATAACATCGGTTTTTAAAAAACCGACATTGTCATTTTTATGCTAACATCGGTTTTGGAAAATTGATGTTAACAGTATTGTTTTCAACGTCGGTACTTTCAACATTGGTTAATAACCGATGTTAAAAGTCCTTAATAACCAATGTTAAAACCCTATTTCTAATAGTGAGGAAACAACCCCAAGAATATCGAGGGTGTATTCCACCACACCAGAAGATTATATAACCTAACATCTAACCTAAGAAGCATTAGAATATTACACACATACATTTGAATCTGGCTATGTCTTCTAATCCTAGGGATGATCTATGCCTAAACAAAAATCATTTTTCATACTCAATTTTTGGAGAAGTTGCATGATAAAACTATAATAAAAGTTTCACTATCTTATTTTCTTTGCTATAAATGTTTGCTTAGAAATTTATTAATCAGAACTCGAATCTTTACCAACCTAACCAAGCTCAAGTCATATTTTAAGATAGATTTTGTGGAAGCAAAGCTTTCCAGGTTTATTTTGATGATGCCAAAGACTCAAGTCAAGAATCAAGAGTCAAACAAGTTTCAAGAATCAAAGAGTCGTTCAATCAAGAATCAAGATTCAAGAGAAGACTTAAGATATGCAAGAACTTCAAGAAAAGCATTAAGATAAGTATAAAAAGATTTTTTCAAAAGAAAAGATTGAATAGCACAATTTGTCAAAAGGAATTTTTTAAAGAAAAATCTTTTACCAGAGTTTTTACTCTCTGGTAATCGATTACCAAAAGGCAGTAATCGATTACCGGAAGCCCAAACAGTTTTATAACTATTTTACAAAGTAGTAATCGATTACCATGGGCATGTAATCGATTACCAATGTTTTTAAACATTGGATTTCAAATTTCAAGAGTCACAACTTGTGATAAAACATTTTCAAACATGTGTAATCGATTACACAACATTTGTAATCGATTACCAGTGTTTCTAAACGTTTTGATTTTTAAATTTAAACATGAAGAGTCACATCTGTTGATGTGTAATTGATTACACAATAATGGTAATCGATTACCAGTGACTGATTTTGAAAAATAAATTGCCAAAAGTCACAATTTTTAAAGTGACTAGTTTCTGAAGGTTTTTTCAAAGAGTCACAACTTTTAAAGTGATTAGTTTTCAAAAGAGTCACAACTTTTAAAGTGACTAGTTTTCAAGAGAGTTACAACTTTTAAAGTAACTAGTTTTGAAGAAATTGCCAAGAGTCTCAACTTTTAACTTGGTTTTTCAAGAGCCATCAAATGGCTATAAATATGTGACCATGGCACGAATTTTAAAAAACAAAATAGATTCCTTTCATTCAAAAAGAGATTTTTTCTGATTCACTTCTCATCATCTTTCTAAGAGTTTTTGTTCAATACTTTCTTTGTCAAGAAAAGTTCATTAGTCAAAAACTTGTAGTATTCTTTTGATTCATTCCTTCTCCCTTCTGCCAAAAGAATTCAAAGAACTAATTGTCTGAGAATTCTTTTGATTCCCTAAACAAAAAATTCAAAGAACTAATTGTATGAGAATTCTTTGCCCAAACACTGAATTCAAAGAACTAACCATCTGAGAATTCTGTGTAAGAAGCGGGTAGCTTCTTGGTTGTAATAGTGAACACAGGGGAGGGTACATCCTTTGTGCTTCACTTTAAGTAGAGGGTACATCTACTTGGTTGTTCAAAAGAACAAGGGAGGGTACATCCTTTGTGGCTCTTTTCTTGTAAAGGATTTTACAAGGTTATTGGAAATCTCAAGAACCGTGTGTTGCTTGGGGACTGGACGTAGGCACGGGTTGTGGCCGAACCAGTATAAATCTTGTGTTTCCTTTCTTCTTCCCTACACTTTTACTTTTCCGCTGTGCACTTTTTATTTCCGCTTTACTTTTGTCTAAGTTATTTTTTCTGTTCTTTACTTTCTCATAACTTAGTAGTAAATCCTAATTGAATCTAGTAATATTAAGAAGGATAAATTTTAATTAGTCAAGACACATTAATAATTAATTTAACTGCCCCCTTCTTAATTATTCCGAGGCCACTTGATCCAACAAACTTAAATATATATTTTTTTATCTCTAATAAATATTAGACTTTTTATTTATTCTTTAATAAATTTTTATTCTGTGTTGAGTCTCTAATAAAACAACAACTATTTAGTTCGTGATAAATTGACAAATTTTGTTTATACTCTGATAACTGCTAAATAATTATGTTGTGTATAATGAAAAATAAAGCAAAATTGTCTTTAAAAATAATTATTTAGCAGTTATCCATGCTTAATTGTTAGGAATTGATGTTTTTTGTTTATGGCTTCAGATATAAAAAATGGAGGAATTAAAAGCAAAAAGATGCAGAAAATAAGAAAAAAGATGAAGGTTTGACCATCAGGCCCAGCCCAAGACGCGTGTCGCAACCTACCCTTCGTCGGGAGGGCGACGCGGGGCTCACGGGTGCATCTTCCAAGAAAGAAAGGCGCGCGGAGTCGCCACCAACGTTTATTCGAGGAAAACGTCGGAAAAAACCGGAAATGTGTGGTCTACGAACTTTAATCGTGAAAGGTTCGGGAGTTGGTTTTACGCACGGGGAAGGTATTAGCACCCCACGCGTCCGTCACAAGGGACGACAACCTTTAATCAAGTATGCAAATATGACTTCGAAATGTTTTATTTTCCCCTTTTTTATGTCTTTTAGTGTTTTTATGCTTTTTATGTTTTTTGTATTTTTTTTATATTTTTGTGGTCGACAAGGGTGTTTCCCTCGCTCCTATGTATCCTCAATTACGATGAGAAAATCAGACCTACGTAGTTCTTTTAGAACTAAACGTTGGTTAAGTTGTTTTGATCTTTTTCCGCAAGATCGATTTTAACCGAACAAAAGTCATTTAAGGCGTTGGACCATTAAACGATCTTTTGATTTTTGGAAAGGAGAGAAACGTTAAGGCATTGGACCATTAACGATCTCTTGTTTTTGAAAGGAGAGAAACGTTAAGGCGTTGGACCATTAATGATCTCTTGGAGTGGTCGACAAAAGCGGGGCTTTTGCTCCTACGTATCCTCAATTGCGATGAGAAACTCATACCTACGTAGTTCTTGCAAAAACGGTAAAGTTACATGTTGATTTTATGCTTTTGAACGGTCCATGTTAACCGATAAAAGCAAAGAGGACCATTTAAGGCGTTGGACCTTAAAACGGTTTTTAGTGATTTTTGCGGACAAAGCTTGATTTGTGAGTTGATTTTAGCTTTAGTTTCACTTTGGTTATTAGTCAATTCATTCAAGGAAACTTTTAAAGAAAAACGTCAGATTGATTTTTTTGATTATTTTATTCAAAGATATTTTGATTATTTTATTATTATTTTTTCAAGATATTTTGATTATTTTATTATTATTTTTCCTTTTTTTGGTTTAACCGTGGTTACAGTGTGAATGGTCGGTTAGATTTTGCTTTAACAGTGATTAAACGAGATTACAACGTAAACAATCGGTTGAAATTCATTTTATCATTTATTAGGTGAGAAAACGGCTTAAATAAACGGTTAAAAGCTCGTTAAAGACGGAAGAAAAGAAAACCGAAAGTGAATGAAATAAAGATGAAAGCCAACAAAACAAGAAATGAATTGAAAGTCTCGGATTCGAAAACTTACTCGTTGAAGAACGAAGAACGAACGAAGAACGGATGAAGAACGACAGAAAACTTTCACGAATTTACTCACGGAAGCGTTACGAAAACATCTCGGCTTGGATTTTCTTCACGGAAACAATTTTTCACCCAAAACAGCTGAAGTGTATAGCCAAGGGGGTTAGGGACCATTTGGAACAGTCTCCCTTCGCCTATTTATAGGAAAAGGTGGGAGGAGGATGCCGCCAAGCTCGCCCCAGCGAGCTGGGTTGCTTTCTCCTTAAATAACCCAGCTTCCAAAATATTTTGGAGGCCCAAATTTGAAATTTTGAAAATTGCTATTTGCACCACCATCTTGATAAGTTCACCCCCTTCTTTCGTAATTTACTGAAACATTACGTTAGCCTTACAGAAGCATATAGGACTTGATTTCCCTCTTTTTCCTCTTCCATTTCACCAATATTAAGTGAAATATGTTTACCCAAGGTTTTTTGGAAATTTTACGGAAGCATTACGGAAGCCCCAGAAACCATTTTTCAACAAAACGTGGAGGATCTTGATAAGTTCACCCCCCTTTGCGAAATACACTTCCGTCTATTTACACACCCCCACTTTGCTAAATACACTCCCATTTTCGTGTTTTTGCCCGGTTTCTTCCCGAAACATCTCGAAACTTTATGGATTACGCAACGATACTCTTTTTGACTTTCGAAATGTTGCGGGACTTTACGGATTACACAACAATGCTCTTTTTGACTTCTGGAATGTTGCGGATCTTTACGGATTGTGCAACAATGCTTGTTTTGATTTCCAAAATGTTGCGAGACTTTACGGATTACACAACAATGGGTGTTAAACATTTTGAGGCGATCAAGCGAAGGTCACATGCCAACAAACAATGGTCCTCGGACAAAATTAGGGTATGACAACGCGCTCCGCGCGTAGCACCCTAAGTGCGAAAATTGGTACCTGCGCTAAGCGAGCAAAACGCGCTAAGCGCGAGTACGCAGGCCAAAGTCCACTCCAACAACTATAAAAAAGCAGTCAAGCCAAAGGGAAAACACCACCCGCGAAGACTCAGAGCTCTCTAATGAATACATTCTAAACCTGAGTGTCTCAAATAAGGGAAATTCTTCTTTCTATATCCCCTTCTTCCATCACTTCTCTTCCACCAGTTCTTATACCCTCATTTCAGTATAAGGTATTCATGGCCATAAGAGGCTAAATTCCTAGTTAGGGCCTGACAGGCCTAAAAAAAGCCAAAGAGATGTATGATGTACTCCATATTTATCAATGCAACAGTTGTTCTCTATCTTATTGTCTTTTCCATTTATATTTCATGCATTATTCATCTTTACATTATGTTAGGGGTTAGGTGCCCAATAGAGGGTAACTCTTATTGAAAATATAAAGAAGATATGCATGAATCAGTTTTAGGGGTTAGGCACTCAACAGAGGATAACTTCTAATGGAACTAAAAGAAAAAGATGTCATAATAAAATCATTGCTAGATATAGAATGATTGCATTATCCCCATGCATCAAAGCACTCATCTAGAATTAGTTATCTTATCTGCTGAATCTTTGCAAAGGCATTTGGGAGATAGATATGTAAAATAGACTTGTCATCGTGAGACATCAGAGACAAGTAATTGAATAAATGTGGGTAGGATAAATTCACTTAATTGATAAAGAAAAATCCAAAAATCATACATCCTAAACAAACAAGGCACGTTAGGTCTCAACATTATCACATTTTGAATTTGTCTTTTTTTTTTATCTTGTCTTAGTCTTTTACTTTTCTTATTTTATCTTTTTTTCTTCTATTTTTATCTTTATCTTTATCATCTTTCAATTTAAATATTTTATCTTTTCTATCTTCTATTTTTATCTTTAAATCTTTATCTTATCTATTATCTTTCTTTATCTATTATTTTAAATTAATTTTTTATCTATTGTTTATAATTTAGGTTTGTATTAATCTAAGTACAAACAAAGTCACTGTGGATTCGATACTCAGACTTTCTAATGAATTATTTTCATTCATTATTAGTCAGACTAAATAAAATTTGTTAATTTATCAGGAAACAAACACAAAATTAGTTAATTTATTAGGAACTGAAACAAATATCAAGGACAAAAATAAAATTATTATTTTATTAGAAATTTATCGCAAAATAAAAATTTATTAAAAAATAAATTTAAAAATAAAATATTTATTAAGAATAAAAAATATATTTAAATTTTTAAAATATTATCAGAACGCACACGCCCTGATGGTGGCCAAGCTATGGGCAAATTTTCAGAAGACCGAGCTTTTACTCAAAGAGGGTAACCCTGATGCTGAGGTTAGATAAGTGAAGGAACTTTATTTAGTCGTGACTTTATCTCCGAAGGGTAGTAAGATTAGAGGACACAATCGGTTTGACAGTGGTTTGAAATTTAGATTTGCCGGTGGTCCAGAAGTTTGCATTAAATGGTGACAAATAAACTATCAGTATCAAATTATCACTTAAAAAAATTCATAAGTGAGAAATATGGAAAATAAGGTCTGCTCCAAAGCTTTGCCTCCCAAAGAGGGAAGTGAACATTAAATATTGTAAAATTGAATGAAATGTAAGTTTTAACAACTCTCATGTGCTGTGATCGTTCATTCATTAAGTGGGCTGCTTTGACCTATAAGCACAATTAGCCGCCGTTTAACGCCCCTTCTCCTCAAATCCAATTAGCAATGAGCACTTGTCTGTATTATAATTCATTTTAAGAATTTTTTTAAGGGAATATTATGAGTTCTTATATTGTATAAGTTTGGCGTATTATGTTTTTTTAGGGAATAATGTTTTTGTTATTAAGTTGTACTCATTATTATATAATACTGTTACATTAAATAAATAGAAAAAATCCTTAAAATTAGAGTTTTTAATTAATGTAATGAATTAATAAAAAAATGTACATTTAATTTAATTTAAATAATCAATAAACACCTTAATTCAATAATAGATGTGTCATATGTGCATTAACATATGTTTGTTTTAGTGGATTCATCATTTTTTAATTTAAATATGCTTTTAATTAGTTTTCGTAATGTATCAAAGTACTTTTTGAGAACAAAACACAAAATTAGGTATATTTCAATAAACTAAAAATATATCATTGTGACAATTTAAACTAATTTTTAAGTTAAATATGATCTTGGTTCCAATAATATATCTTTTTTTTCTTATAAAATTATTTTTTTAAACATTCCTTGTAATGAAATTTTGTTTTAGTACTTGTAATATATATAGGTAAAATATAAAAAAGAGAAATTATACAAAGTTCATTTTACAAGAAGTTTATAAATGACAAAAATAAAAAGGAATATATTATAAGGAAAACTATAATATATTAATACTAATTTTTAAAAGATATATCATATTAAGTACTCCTTCCATCTAGAATATAAGTAAAATAAAAAAATTTAGAATGTTGATGTCAAATATAAATTTTTTATTTTATTTAGTGAGACTGTTTTTAAAATATATTTTATTTAATTGAAGTTTTATTTTTAATGTTTCTTTAAATGATGTTAATGTTAAGTAATTTTTTTAATTAGCACAAGTTAATTTTTTTCTTATATTCAATACGAGAGGATTAACCCATTCTTAGTTTCGTAATTAATAAAAGAACATTTTAATATAACTCGTGGATAGGTGCGTTGTTAACTTGTTATTATCACCTAGATTCTATGTGAGGATCCCAATTGATGGACAGTGAGACTTAAATGCTCTATTGTTTCTGGTTGGACTCACATGACATATGTACGCCTGCTAAAATCAGACATGAAGAAAACTATAAAAGAAAGCAGCCAGATTTTGATACCTTGGTTGCTAAAGCCGAGCAAGTCATGACCAAAATGTCAAAACACCTTTCCAACTTTCTACAGTGATCATTTGCTACGGTTTTCAGACCAACTTAATTTGCGGTAGACACAATTCCTTCACTATTTACGGAAGAAACTGATCACAAACTTTTCGCCTTACATTTAGACAAATCATATTCCATTTTGAATTTTCTAACTCTTCTTCAGTGGATAACGATAATTTTTTATAATTAAAAATTGAAAATAAGTATCAAAAGTTTATAATAATTCACGAACAACACTCTCATATATAATATTCAATTAACTGAATTAGACAGACTATAAACTTAACAGAAATTCAGAGTACAAGTGTAGTATAATTTATGATTAAGCAACTATATGAAGTTACAAGCAATTCGGACAAAACAAAAAACAACAAAAATAGGAGAAAAATTCTAAGCTATAAGGTGAACTCCTTAGGGTTTTGTTTGATACTGTTTTTGTTAGCTATAGCGGTAAAATTTATAGCAAAACCGGCATTTAAGGAGCTGTTATTGCCTTTGCATTGCAAAGCAACTAGATTCCTCAAAAGTGACATCTTGAGGCATTATTATTCTTTGTTGACAAGCTTCGTGGTCAGAAACCAACAAAGGCGAGTAAACCAAAGAGTTTATGTCTCCCCAACTAGTGCTTTCTGTCGAAGTAGTGTTTGTGCTACCATTTGTTGCCATGTCCATGGTTTCCAATCCATAAAAAACTCGCATTGTTCCATCTATTTGTTGCTGGTTCACACAGGGAAAATCACTGGAAAGTTTCACAAACCCTTGAAATACGTTTGATGTGTGACACGTGTCCGTGCTTATCATGTTCATTAATGTGGAGGGGTGTAAATCATGTAACTGGTTTTGTGTTAAGGAAATGTCACGTGATGAGTGTTGTGAATTCATGGTGGTGGCAGTGACTATGTTGTTGGGGAAGTGTTTGCTGAATGATGATGTTTGATTATTGTTGTTGAGATTGGAGTATTGGATGGAAGCATTATTTGCCACTGGAATGGGCCAAGAATATTGTTGTTCAGGCCAATAAGGAGTTCGGGTAGTAACTCCAACAGGTAACATCAAATCTTCACTCTCTCTCTTGATCTGTTGCTTTTGGTTAAAAACTTTGCGAGCTTGAGCTTGTTGCTCCAGCTTTCTTTGCTTCCCCAGTAGCTTTTTCTTTAGCTTAGTGTTCCAATAGTTCTTTATGTCATTATCCGTGCGCCCTGGTAATTGCGCTGCTATAATAGACCACCTGCATATATTAAAAAGCATCACTCATATTATTTTTATCATCCATGTTCAACTTGTGTACAAGGATCTCTAAGGTTTGAACTTGTGATCTCATGCATATTACTTTAATCTTCCACCACTAGGCCGACCCTAGTGAGTTATCAGTCATGTTCAACTAATAGCTTAATCATGGAATTGTTACTTTATGATATGGTATTAATTAAATTAAGTATATGCTATTAATTAAGTGATCTATAGTTTGATCCTTAATTCCTGTAATAGAATGTTGAATTTTAGCATAATAAGAGGGGGAGAGGATTTAGTAATATTATTGGTATTTGGTGATGAATAATGAATTTTATATATACCTGCTTCCAATGGTAACATAGAGGCTGCAAATTATGTTGTCTTCTTCTTCTGAGAAATTTCCGTGTTTGATGTTTGGACGAAGATAATTCAGCCACCTGAGACGACAGCTTTTCCCACACCTCTTGAGGCCTACACCATGCAACAAAAGACAAATCAACACTCCAACATATAAAGAATTTTGGGTTCTAAAATAAGATAGGAAAATTAGGAACCAAATAGATTAATTACTAATTAAAATTACAAAAAAAAAATTGTAGATATATTTTATATTGATGTGCATGATGGTTGATGAATTAATATAGATATATACCTAATTTTTGAGGCAACGCTATCCAGTTGCCACCAGTGCCATGCTCTTCAATATAAGATTTGAGTCTGGTGTCTTCTTCAGGTGACCATGGACCTCTCTTGACATTAGCTTTGTCACAGCAAGGAGCTCTTCCCATGTTTGCTATGCTTCTCTCTCTCTCTCTCTGTGTTAATTGATCTGAGTTTCAAGTAAAGCCAATGTTTATTGTAACTTGATGAGAATGACGATAATAATTACGATTATATAAAGGAGGAGGGGAGAGAGAAAGAGAGAGTAATTGCCTCGAGCAAGAACGACAGAAAAGAAAACTTAGGACTTTTGGTAAAGGAATTCAATTTCTTTTCCTCATTTTATGTATGTAGACTTTTTAATAACATGACCTAGTTTAATTGGAATAAATATAAATTGAAAATCTCAACAATGATAATTTTTAATGAATATAAAAAGGGTACTAGGGGTGAACCCTTGTCGACAAGTGTCAGCTAAAATGGCTGATAATATTTTATTTAAAGGCATCGTTGAAGTGAAGAAAAAGAGAGCCCAAAGACTTGAGTCCTTGTGGAAGAATTAGAAACGAAGACTGGTATTTTTACCATTGTCTTTCTTAATTTGTATAGAATCTATTTTATTTAGAAAATTCGTTTTTGTACAATTTTCTTATAAAAATAATTATACAAAAAAAAGAGAGAATATATAAGATAAACTGATTGATAAAAAAATATTGTAAAGGAATTCATTATATAAATAATAGGACTCGTTTATTTATACTCTCCATTCACCTATATGTTTCTTAGGTCTCTCTTATATTATTATTTTAGAAAATAGCTAGCGGGGGTATCACATTATTAATTGTCGTGAATGAATGGATGATGATGATGATCGTAAACATCATGTACTGTACGTGTAATTGTTGCCTATGGGACCAAGGGTACGTAGAACGTTAAAGTGTTCAAAACTCTCTCTCTCTCTCTCTCTCTCTCTCTCTCTCTCTCTCTCTCTCTCTCTCTCTCTCTCTCTCTCTCTCTCTCTCTCTCTCTCTCTCTCTCTCTCTCTCTCTCTCTCTATAAATATATCGAGCTATATCAATAAAAAAAAAAACGAGCTAATAAATTAAAGTGATTATCAAATCATCTTTTTGCTTCAATATATAAGTTTGGATTCCAAGTGTTGACAAAGGAGAAACGACGAAAGAGTAATTATTATTTATTATAGAGAATGAACCAGCTATGAAATTTAGATTGATAACTACAGATGCAGCAAGCAAATCATTAAATATTATATAATTATAATTATATTATATATCAGCGCATATTTTCCCTATGGTTGGTGACCTAATGCCCACTAGCTAGTAATTCACTACTAAAAACTATACATTTAGCATCGCTAGGATAATATCGGTTTTCAATAAAATCAATGTTAACACAAACGCGGTGATATACTTGTAATTAAGATTAGTTTATTAACATCGATTTTTTTTAAAAATCGATGTTAACATATAATTGTTAATATCGATTTTAAAAAAACCGATGTTAACACAAATGTGGACTAGTTTATTAATATCGATTTTTGAAAAAATCGATGTTAACATATAATTGTTAACATCGTTTTTTTTTTCAAAAACCGATGTTAATAAGCCTATGTTAACATCGGTTTTTTTTTAAATCGATGTTGTGGTTTTACTTAAACTTACAAACTCAAAAGCCTTCTCTCTTCTCGCAAACCCTGCTTCTCCCTGACCCCCCACGCTCACTGATGCAATCCTACCCCCCAAGGGTATTGGATAGAAGACTCCAAGAGACTTGGGCTAGAACTACTAAAGAAGGCCTTAGGGTTCTCATGAACCTTAGGGTAGATTTTTGAGCCCATGGGTCAAGGTTGGATCCACTCTTCTTTGTAAATATTAGAATAGATTTTTCTTTCTTTTGGGCCTTGTATTTTGACCATTCTAGTAGTATAGGGTTTTAGTCTTGTATTTCAGGGCATTTTGAGTAGTCTTTGTAGTAGGGACTTTTCTTTTGTATTTTCATGTATTTTGTCAAGGAGGTGACCTTAGTTTTTAGATGGGTGTGTGTAGCTAAGCTCTAGCTTCTCAAGGAGGTGAACTTAGTTTTTAGATGGGTGTGTGTAGCTAAGCTCTAACTTCTCAAGGAAGTTTTCTCAAAGAAGCTTCTCAAGGAAGTTTTCTTAAGAAAGTTTCTCAAGGAAGCTACCTAGTCTATAAATAGAAGCATGTGTAACACTTGTTGTAACTTTGATGAATGAGAGTCTTGTGAGACACAACTCAAAGTTCAGCTTCTCTCCCTTTTTCTTCCTTCAATTTCGTGCTCCCCCCTCTCTCTTTCTCTCCCTCTTTCTTTTCCTCCATTGAAGCATCCTCTCCAAGCTTCTTATCCAAGGCTCATCTTGGTGGTGAAGCTCCTTCTTCCATGGCTTATTCCTTAGTGGATGGCGCCTCCTCTCACCTCTTCTCCTTTGTCTTTCGCTGCATCTCCATGGTGGAAAATCACCATTAAAGGACCTCATTGATGCTCAAAGATCCAGCCTCCATAGAAGCCCCACAAGCAAGCTTCCATCACTCACTCTCACAAAGGCACCCTCAGGCCGTCGTCATCACTGGCATTGTCCCTGATCCCCGACGCTAACTCTCGCATGGCCACGCTCAGGCCGCCGTGGTCACCGTGACGCTCGCCCCACCCTCGTGTTTTGATGGTTTCCTTGAACAACCTTCGTGTTTGAACAAGCTTCGTTGTGTTTGAACAAGCTTCATGTTTGAACACGCTGACCTCACCCTTAGTTCATTGCCATTGTGTTTGAACAAGCTTCGTTGGTTTCCTTGCAGGCATTCCATTACACGAAAGTAATCTTTGGTTGTGTTTGTACTCGCAATCACAAGGTAAGTTTTTCTTACCTCACCCTCACAGTCTTCACCATTCTATTAACTTCCCTTAGTTATAAGTTCCCTTAAACTGAGCTTTTAACTTCCCTTAGTTGGTCGCAACCTGCATTTGATCTATTTAGGAAAGTTGTTGTTTTGACTGTTTGAAGGTTCAAATACCCTGAGACTAGGTTCAGGCCCTTTGATTTGCACTATATCAGAAGTGAGTTAGCCTATTGGCAGTTACCCCTTTGTTCTTAGTCATTATTATTTGTGTTGTTGTTGATGAAGCTTCGTTGCTATAGGTTTAGGAGTTGTAGTTGCTATTTCTTTCATCCACAGAAGGAACATTGCAGGTAAAATTATTTATTTGTTCTGTAACATTTGACTAAACCTATGGTAGTATAGCATGGGTTTGTTTTGTACTTGCGATATGTAGTTGGCTAAACTTTGTGTTATGTGAGGCATTTGGTTCAACATTCCATATTGCCATTACCTTGTTGAATCTAGATAACCTAAACTGCATGTCCTATAGTGGCAAAACTATGATATTTTTTCAGCATATAAACATGTTTGTACCCCTATACAGTCAAGTATTGTACATGGATACCATAGAAAGTAGAAAGAATAGTAGTGTTTTTCACTTGATTTTGCAGAAAACTAAATAGAAAGATATAGAGTATCGAGAAAATGGAGATAAAATTTGTCTGAAAAAGTATATATGCACATATAAGTTTAATTTGGATTGGACTGAGTTGCTTTTTAAAATTGAATCTGAAACCCAATCCACAGTTCACTCTTTCTTATTAAAAGGACAAAACACATAGTTTAGTCTTTCTAATTAAAGGTAGTTGCACAAAGTTGTAGTTTCCTCTAGACAAGCATGTGGGTCTTTCTCCAAAACAATTTAGCAATCCTCAGTTTCTTATTGAAATAATCGAGCGTTGTTCACTTCTCCATTTCACTGAATATGCAGTATGTGTAGGTTGTCAAGGGTTCTCCATTTCACTGCCAACCATTTCCCTAGTTTAGTTTGTGGAACTTTGATTTTATTAGGTCAACAAAATAATTATACCATTAACTGAATATTATGAAATGATGAATGATCATTTGCTTACCTGAAGTATGAACTCAAGAATGTTATCACGGTTTTTCTTCTCCAAATGATTGAGCTTCAGCCTGACATCCTTATTGTTCACTAAAAGTGATGTGTACTCCTCCAATAGACCTATGGTTAGCTAATACAATATACAGAATAAGTAGTAGAGAAGCAAATATGTGGCTATTAGGTTTCCAAGATTACTCTGCATGGTTGACAGGTATGAAGGCAAAATATGATGCCTAAGTATTTTGAACTAAGAGTCCAAGCATAGATGTAGAATAAGTATTTTCAACTTAAATTGACTTAGAGTCCAAGCATAGATGGTAAATTAACTTTGTACCCTACTCACTCCATCATCAAACAGTTTAAATTTTTAATAGGTTTTGAAACACCTATTATGATGGAGATAAATATATGATACGTAGCTACGACGGTAGGGTTTGTTGTGTCCAGCGTAGTTTGCAGTGCAATTTTTGAAAATGCTTGATACCAAATCCTTTGTTTGGAAAAAAAAATAACATAAACTAAAGTATAATTGAAATCTGAATGATTTAGGGAACAAGGAGACATTTAAAATTGGCAAAACTTGGTTTACTTCATTTGATAGGGAATAAGAAAAGAAAGTTGGGTTCGAGGGCCAGGGCCTCTAGATAAGGTGAGAAAGAATAGAAGCTTGTATATTTCTATATCATTGTTCATTAGAATTGCCTTATTTATACTAATTACTCACTAATGGAATTTTTCATTTTGTCCAATGAATTTTTGCTACAGATATTGTCTAACGGATTCTAGTTATGCTTGTACCCCTAAGGTGAAGCAGGTCCTAATTTGCCAATCTTCTATTCCAGGTGAGCCTCTTCTTTCTCTATTGTTGTTATAATACGTAATGATTGAGATAAGAGGGCTTTGTGATGGCTCTCTTGGATCTTCATTTTGTCTGCACCCCTGTATTGTATGGCTGGACCTATGTTTCTGTCTGCACCCCTATATTGTATGCCTGCAGCTCTGTTTCTTGTTTTTCGTTTACTGCTCATTGTTCCTTATCCTTTATATCATGATTTCTTATTAGTCATTAGTTTACCTAGGTTGAATAATAACACAACTGTATTAGACAAATGAAATTGTAGACTCTTTTTTTGAAGTTAAGAAATTGTAGACTCTCTTTCTTGTAGAAAATTTAAGATTAGTTTTTCTACTTAAGCTTTATATTAGCTCTTCCTTTTTTAGCGTCTCAATTTCATTTTATCGACGACATGGTAGTTTCCAATTTTATCACATTTGGAATTTGATAACTTGCTGGAACTCCAGACTTGGCAAAAGATATGGCTCATATATGAACACCAAACAAAAATCATAATCAAAATAAATTGCAAATTAATACATAGTACACTTCAAAATCCAGCATGCATTTATTAGTATATTCCCATACCCTGCGGCTCAAAATTTAAGGACTTACAAAACATTAAGAAACAAGACCCTTTTGCAATTCAGACTGGTTGATACAGATGCAGATAGCCACTCTTAACTATCTAGTATCCTAGCTACACCCCTGCAAAGTAGTCTTTGCTAAGTTTAGGGTCTGGTTTCATGGACTTCTCCCCAGGCTTCCACCCAGCAGGGCAAACTTCATCTGAATTCTCCTGCACATACTGTAAGGCCTGCAAGACCAATGCACATAAGGGGGGTAATGAAACTATGTATATTATAGAAAGGAAAAACAGAAAAATACAATGTGATATTCTGATCATTTGTTCAATCTGGATATTGTCCTAACTGCTAATTGAGTGTGTAATTACCTAGATCCTCCAACTTTCTCTGAAGAAGAAAGGACCACAGCCTCTTATTTAGTTAAACATTATCTCATACATAAATAGCCTCCCTTTTAAGTTAGGTTCATCTTTTTTAGCACCACATCGTTGTATTTGGAAAGGCTTTTTCTCACTATATATATGATCTAAGACACTATATTTCACAGGCTTTAAAATATTGTTGCAATGTTATTATGATGTTTACTGTGTGTGCATTGATTCTACAGTTACCACTAATCAGTTTTCATTTTCTGAACTTCATGCTAGAAATGGTTTCATGTTTTATACCATTTAATTTATTTTGGGAATAACACATATTGTATCTTTAATAAAATTTCATTCTTATGTTCGAATTGAGTGAAACATTTTAAGAAATGTAAATTAACTTATTTTTTAACAAAGATTTTTAGTAAAAAAAAATGAATAAAATAACCCAATATATGTACTTATAGCTTAATGATCCATAAAAGTAAGAAAGAAATTGTATAAATAATTAAAAGATGCAGTGTTTTAGCTAAAATCCCGTGTGCAAGTACTCATGATCCACTGTGAAAGAAGTAATCCACTACACCTTACTCTTGTTTTCCATGCCTGAAGCAGCTAATGAGGTCACCCATGTTGTCTTTGACTCTTTGGAGCTTTCATACTCATTCATTTCCTCTTTTCACCTTGTACTAGATGTTGAATTTTGAACATAATAAACAAAGGCATGGGGACTCTGAAAGCTGAGTATTGGGTGCAGAATCAATGGGTTATGGGAGCCTCATGTATTTTTACATCATCATCTACATGTAAATATATCATGTCTCTCTTTATCCATTACCTCAACTGCATCACCCAGATTTTTCAGCATCTGCATCCTAGTGCCCTTTTTTTTCCCATAAACTAATACTAAGTCATCAAAATGGGGGAATGACTTCTCCTTGTCACTGCTACCAATGTTTTGAGCTGGTCAATTCTGTAATTCAGTAGCAATTAGTACATGGCTTGATGAGAATTTTGTTATATATTATTATATTTAGATATACCCAACAAGCAAAAAGCAAGCATAATCATGCCCCTTATGGTTTAACAAGAATCAACAACACTATCCCTGGGACTGCAACCTCCCTACCACCCAAATCACTCAATTCATGCCCCTGACAATGAAACAGCAGCATTGTCCTTGGGGCTGCAACTTAAGAAGCATGCAATAAGTAATTATTTAACTACTTTCTCTTTATAACTAAATACATACTATTTAAATTATAAAAAAAAAGACAAAATGCAGTTGGTAAATAACTAACTACTTGGCAATTTGTGAGATAAATCATTAAATTTTGTTGACTTCACATTTTGCCAGGTTATCATTTGATACTGCTAATTCGTGTTGTTGTGGAAGGTCTTTGATTATAGCAATTCCAGGTATGTACGTATAGACTTGTATGTGTGTGTGTGTGAGTGTGTGTGTGTATATATATATTATCAATCATTGGTTTCGATTAGTTAGCTAGTTTCTCTTTTCAATCGGAGGACTTATCATGAGCGGTGCGTGTGACGAGAGTGGATACCTCCATCGTTTGTTGCCCTAACTCCGTAGCCATTGCTTTCTTGTTTGGTTAGGGTTCTTCCCAATCTATTGTGTTGTGTTATATGTCACTGTATTTAAATTGTATGTCATTAATGTGCTTTGCTTTAGATTAAACTTTTGATCATAATGAGTTAGCCTTAGATTCCCGTTTGAGATTGAATACAATGATTCTTGCGGAAAGTTTGCATTAATCATTGTATTCAATCTTGAATTGTTCGTTTGGACAGTTTGGGGAGACTCCCATTTTTATGGTAGATTCATGTGTTAAGGTTAACATTATAATTTGATGAAATTACGGTACAATGCATTTCTAGTTGTTCTCTAAGTGCATACTTGATTATCATCGAATTAATGTCACGGATTTCATGTCGTGTACTTGGAGACCAATGCGAAATACTGTCGAAATTTCATCAAATTTAACAAAATAAGATTAATCTTGACGCCTGAATCTTCCATAAAAATGTGTATTCCTGAATGGGATAAGGCCACACCTTAAATGAAAAAGTGAGATATCATGCATTGAATGAGTTTCAGAGTATGAATGAGTTATTATAACATGGCTAATGGCTAAGATAGCATATTACTAATTAAGAATTACAGAGTGTTTAAAAAAAACTCTTGGCTAAATGAGACAATTTTGCTGTCATCATGACTTCTATTATCTTTCATATCAGAGGGTTTTTTTTTAATGGTATAAAACAGTGTCTATTGCTTAACATAGAGATTCTTATTGGAACCAGGTTGCAAGTGTTTTGAACATTTTGGATGATGAGCTGATCAAGAATGTTGGAGACTACATTTTAAGGTTAGTTTCAAGAAGCAATAACTTTAATTTTGGCACTAAATCTTACTGTTTGTTTCTAGCTTAGAGGCAATCTAGAAGAGAAACTTCATACAACTTAAACTCTCTTTTTTTCTGTTGCTTAGATTGTTGATTATTTTCCTTAATAAGCTCAATTGGCAAGCATCAAAATATGCCTGCATCAAGCAAACTCTTTTATTATTTCTTCAGAAACCATGTGTGGCCTCACAAGTGACCTTTAAGTACAGCCACCGGTAATAATTGGAAGCTGCACAATGTTAATACATATTTTTCTCTGTTTTTTATGTTCATTTTCTTGGTGCTCTAAATTGTTTTTGGCATTAAGGAAAACTATTTTATGACCCTTTCGTTAGTTTACCTTAAATGGGATTGGGAGTTGTATTATTTGAAATTTGAAAGTGAATTATATCCAGTTTTTTGTGCTGCAAAGTGCCTTTGGCAGTTTTTATATTAGACATGGTTTAGATGGCTAATTATTGTTCCAACTATTTGATGGCTTTGCACTGCAGAACTTATTGTGCTGCAAAGTACCTTTCATTTTTTTATAAGAAAAAAAATCGTTTCTTTGTTTTTAATTTCTTGGTGTTCTGCATTTGTTATTAGTTAATAATTTACTCAATTCTTTGTGAGATTGACACTACTGATTTTTATCTTGACACGATCCATGTGCATTTCCTAGGGTTCTATTTCGGTGTGAAGTATCTTGAATAGATAAGATGATTCAAATTTAAAAGTAATCATAACGCAGTACCTTTTCTTTTGTTGAATTATGCCATACATAAATAGCGGTTGTATAAAGAATAAATATATAACTACTCAGTGTTCTTTTACAACTTGATGAATAACAGCTAATAAACAAGTACCTTAATCATCCCCTATATAACTTTCTACTTTCAATGCGCAGTATATTTGCCATTTTGGTTCCGGCCTTGCCTCTTAAGAGGGACAGGGTAGGCTATCTCCAATTTCTTTTATTAATTGACTTTTTTTTATACTTAAAATTGCTTCTAAGTAGAATTCTTTTATACTTTTTTTGGCTTCTGTTTCTACTTCTCTTATGTAGCTAATGAGTAAAATTGGCGTATCTTAATGTCCTGTGCTTATTTGGAGCCAATTATGGCTTGCACAAGTTGCTCACACTTCCATGATCTATTGGAAATGAACTTGCCTAGCATTTGATGAAAGTGTGGTGACATCCCATGAGAAGAGGTTGAAGAAGAAAAAGATCAATGGTTTTTATTTTTATTTGGGATGTCTACTGAGTATCTTATATATGGATTTTTTAAAGGAGGTCTAGATAACATAAGAAAGATTTATGCAACATTTAACTTACATTATTATTGTTATTGTTATTATTATTATTATTGTTATTATTGTTATTGTTATTCTTATTCTTATTCTTATTCTTATTATTATTATTATTATTATTATTATAATATGATGTATGTGCTTCTTTTTCTTTTTTTTTCACTGCACCTTGGTATCTAATTTTCAAAAAAAACAAATTCAACCTTCCATAAATAACAGTAGCGTGTTAAGTACATTATCTTAATTACGTTCGTTGCTCATAATGCAGCATAAAAGTATAACCTCTTGAGTTGTTTATTTTAAAAGGAAAAGTATAACCTCTTGAGTTTTTTTTAAAGGAAAAGTTTAATCTCTTGAGTATTTTTTTTAAAGGAAAAGTATAACCTCAAATTTATTTAACTAATTTTGTTCATGTATTTTTAAAATGAAGCAAATTTAGTTTTGTGGTGTTTTTCTATCTAGAATTCTAAATTCTAATTTTCTATTTAAAATCTTCACAAATTCAATTGATTATTGTCAATCTATTTTTCAGAATAGTTACAAATTAAAATTTAAATACAAAGCAAATTTGACCAAAATTGAGTTACATTAATTTTACCTCACTTTCAAAATGGTTTTACATCGATTTTTTTAAAAAGGAAATTTCAAGACGTCTTTGATTGTGTTTTTGTTTTTTAATCTATTTTTTACAATAATTTTAAAAATAGAGATGTTTTGATTTTTTTGTTTTTTAGTCACCATAACATTGCATTAGTATAAAATATTAATCAATTTTATTAATGACTAATTTTTTATAAAGACATATATTTATTACTACTAAATAAGTTATTTATATTAATACAACTTAGTTTTATTTATTAATATTATCTTATTCATATATACTAATAATATTAACTATTAAATACTAAAAATCAAAAATATATAATAATACTAAAATAAATATAATATTTAAAGTTAGAAACTTGGATAGTGAAGTAATCTCATCAAACTCATGGAATAATGTACAAGAGAGAATGAGACAGGACTATCTACACATAGAAATTCCTATGATTTGTGCTCCAAAATATGGTTTCAATTGAGTTTTGATCCTTAACATCTATCCAGTTATTGAGTAAGGGGAACACACTCAAACTCAACCTCCAACTCACCCCTCTCAATATTTTGTACCCTACCTGAGATTTCCTATTTGATCTTCCCTTCATCAAGAGATATGATACCATCTCTAATAAGGGTGTTGTCGTTGCTTGCTACAAATTTCCTAAGTTGCAATATATTTAATGTTTAATATTTAATTGATTCGTGTTTCAACCTTATGGATTTATCTCTTCTTTTTTCATTCTTATTAATTTGTGTTTCATTTTTTTCTTTACAATTGTAGTCATGCTATTCTCATATTTCTTCATTTGTTATTCGCTTTTGTGATCTCTTCTCTCCACCATGAGTAGGTCAGGACAACCACGGGATTTGAAGACGTTAGTGTTCCTCTCATTTATAACTTGAATTTTTTATATAAAAAAATCCATGCTCTATTACACTCATTGCGTATTGGTCTGCAATGGTCTGATTTCTGTTTGTGGTAAACATTTATATTATAAATGTTAAAATTATTTTTATTATTTGTTCAATTCTTTGGTTTTGAAATAGGTAACGACAATTCCTAGAGAGAGAAAGAACCAAGAAAAAGATATTGGAGAAGAAGATAACAAGCTCTGATAAAAAAAATATTTATATTATTATTATTGTTGTTGTTGTTGTTGTTGTTGTTATTATTATTATTATTATGTAGGCTTTGTTCTTCTATAGTTTCTTAGTTTATTTTCTAATTAGAGAATAAATAAAAAGGATTAGGAAAGAAAATAAATTGTTGCTTTGTTGAGTAGATGTGCAACTTGACACGCAATATCAACAAAAGATAATAATAATAATAATAATAATAATAATAATAATAATAATAATAATAATAATATTTAGTTATAGTTATTTGTTTCTTGTTTTTCATTCCTTACTGATTTTTTCCGATTTTTTCCCCTTTCTGATTTTCCACGAAAAAACATCCAGCCAACAAGTTTCCTTCTTTGTGCTTTGTTTTATGCATGTTTATTATTATTATTATTATTATTATTATTATTATTATTATTATTATTATTATTATAGAAGGTTCAAGCTATTTGACAGGTACTTCAACTTTAAATTTCACGCTATTCTGCTATAGATTTACCTCTTCTTTCTTCATTCTTATTAATTCGTGTTTCATTTTCTTCTTTAGAATTGCAGTCATGCTATTCTCATATTTCTTCGTTCGTTATTCGCTTCTGTGATCTCTTCTCTCCACCATGAGTAGATCAGGGCAACCACGAGATTTGAAGACGTTAGTGTTCCTCTCATTTTTTCACTTGAATTTTTTTTTAAATAAAATATCATGCTTTGTTACACTTGTTGTGTATTGATTTGCAATTATTTTATTTCTGTTTGTTGTAAACATTTATATTATAAATGTTAAAATTATTTTTATTATTTGTTCAATTCTTTGGTTTTGAAAGAGATAGCGACAATTCCTAGAGAGAGAAAGAGCCAACAAAAAGAGATTGGGCAAGAAAGCTCGGCTAAAAAAACATTATTATTATTATTATTATTATTATTATTATTATTATTATTATTATTATTATTATTATTATGATGATGATGATGATGTAGGCTATGTTCTTCTATAGTTTCTTGCTTTATTTTCTAATCAGAGAATAAATAAAAAAGATTAGGGAAGAAAATAAATTGGTAATTAAAAGACAAAAAAATTGGGATGATAGTGACACTGATTAAACTACCTTTTATAGTTTATATTTTTTTAGAAATGTTTTTGAATTATGTACTTTGAACAATTAGTTAATTGTAAATATTAACTTTCTTCATAATTTACTTATGAATTTAATTTTTAGCCTATATTGCAATTTAAAAAAGCTTACAAAGTAACTTGAGGGTTCTAGAAACATTGTTGCATTTTTTGTTTTTGATATGACTCTCTTCTCATCTATCTCGTGGGCGTTTCTGTAGGATATATCTCAACCTCCACCGCCACATTTACCTCTTCTTCTTTCATATTCACATTTCTCTTTCTCCGCCACAACACACCCACCTTCAGGTATTTCCTTCTCTCACCGTTAAGTATTTCCTTCTTCCTTTTTGTTTTTCTTTTTCTTCCACTGTTTTGTTTTTGGGAAAGTTCCATTTGTTTACCAGTTTGTCTATGCAGTAATCCTACATTTCTTTTAATTCATTCATCGAAAATCAATTGGCGAACCACCCGTGCGTATACATGGATTACCGACTAGTTTATAAGTAAAACACTACAATAATTTTGAGTTTTAGCGTTGACTTAAAACTCAAAAATCGATGCTAAATGTGTATTTGTGTAAGCTTTTCTTGGCTATTTATTTGATGCTATAAGGTTCGAAGCTAAGCAATTGCGTCGAACTTTTGGCCAACACAACCTAGTTTTGGTCAGAAAACAAACATTAATATCGATATTGAGCCAACAAAAAGGTCATCGTTATTACCATCTAACTAAAGCGAAGGCAATATATAGCATGGTTGACACAAATTAAGCGTATACTGATGACCGATTCAAACACGATTGACACTTCCATCGAACCACTAAAACATTACCACAATCTAATTGATCCCCCCACAACTTGAATTTCCTGTTTGAGTTCCAGAATCACCACTTTTGAAAGTAGAACCTATGGAAATTAGCGGTGTACATAACTATAATTGAAAAAGAAAAAGAAAAGAACAAAGAAAAGTCATTAATAATGTGGCAATGTATTATTAAATAACAATATAATTAAATTTAAAATTAGAAACTAAAAAAAAAAGGCTGACTTACCAATGACATGAAAAAATTAATGAAAGTCAAACCAGCATTTATAAAGCACGAGGAAGTTTGAATTTTCACCATGCTTGTCACAAGCTATATCATGTGCATGGAAAGCAAACAAAGAAAGGTTGGGTAACAAACAAAAAGTCCATAATTTTTTAACAAGGGAAAGAAATGCTCTTGGTGGTAGGCCACCATCTCTTCTCAATTTTCTCGTCGTCTTTCCAATTAAGATACTGAAACAGCCATGGTTATTGGTTAATTAACCTTTTCGTCAACAAGAAAAATAGAAATTAAGAAAGAATCCAGTAAATGATTTTCTTCAAAAAAAAAAAATCGTGCGTAATCGTGGACCTAGCCAGCAGGTTTGAAACCACCTTCTTGAGAGCCTCCTAGCTTCTAACATTCAAACGAATACAGCTAAAGCTAGGCAACCATCTTGACTTGATTCTTTTGTACTTTCAATAGACCGCTATTTAATGGAGAAAATTAATTGATAGTTGCACAGTATGAGCCTACGATTTGAATTGTTTAAAATTAAACTATATATACAATAAAGCAACATTTAAATATATTGCTATGTGATATACAGAATATATGAGTAGAAAGTAAAACTAATGCGTGTAAATATAACATTTTGGTTATATATGATTAGATGAGAGCACACGTACCCCAACCATAACAGGCGATACAGATCGGTAAGGATTTGATATGCGGATAGGCATACTTATTTTCTTTTTTATTATTAAATACTTACCGATTTTATTAATAATTAATTTTCGTTTAAAAATCTGATTAATTATTTTTATTTAATTTTTTTCTTTCAATTACATTTTACGAGACTCGAATCCAAAATATAGACAACACACATATGATTATATATATATATAGGTTCTGAAATATATTTTGAGAAAAAATTTATCATTCAAACAAGCGTGATGGACAAAAGAAATTTTAGAATTAAGATGAATTAAAAAAAAGAAATATCAAACAAAAAATTTATTAGAAAAGTACAATGAATACTTCAAAGCTCTAAATATGTAGTTGTTTGATGATACATTAAAGTGGACAAATACAACAATCTAACAAAGTAAATGAGGAGTCCACAAATCAAATCCAAATCAAACTTCCTCTCACATGGCCTACTAGTGAGGAATCTATTCTACCTCATTTAGGGTTTGAGAGACTTGGATAAACAATTATGATTTTCAACTAAGTAACCAAAATATTCCCAAATTAAAACATTGTATCTTGGGGCATTTGAATAAATGAAACCCCAAAGTTCTGGCGCAGCCATGCACTCAACTCTATGCTGAAACCTTCAACTATCTGATTGCGAAGAATACATGTGATGTATATATGGGAGAATTGGAGATAAAGAATAGCGTCTGGTATTAATAAAACAGAAAGAGATAGTTTGTGTAGCCAAAATAAAAGAGATAATTTCAGATGAAATAGTAATACTTCTGATAATTAGTATAGTACATTATTTCTATGGACACTAATTAGTATATCATTTCGGATAACTTCAAACGACATAGTGCTTAAATTAAAAATCTCTGTCAATTAGGTTTCTAGAACATCGATCTCTGCTGCTTTTAGACGAAGCCAATTTGAAGGCCTTGCTTGTAGTCAACGATCACATCAAAGAGGTGAATTTGTCAACAATCTGAAAATGATGAAAATTGTTCCAAATTAAACGTATAAAAAGGACTAGCTAGGGAACTTTGGAGTTAAAGCAACAGCGACAGTGATACTCAGTGAAGGCTAAATTTCCCGGAAGGTTCCTTAAGCGAACACTTCTATTAATGAAGAACTGTTCTATTAATGAACGTTGTTGAACATGGTAAACAAAGTCAATCCACAAGCTCAGCATACCAGCTCTAAGAAACCATTTTATATGTTTACCAATATATATACATATACACGGTTGTTTCTACTTTCCAGCTGTCTCTGATTATAGCAATCATTGTCGCAGATTTGGACAAGAAGGACCTTATAAGCAAGCTGAACTATATAAAATGAACTAGTGAAAATAAACCTATGATGTTTTTTTAACACCAAAATTAGAGATTTTGGTTTTTCTGGTGAGATTTTGAAGTACTACATAAGATTTAGTTCTTAGAGTCACTTATGAAAATGATTCTCCTATCAAAACTTATTCATATTTAAAATTCATCAATTTTCATTCAGAATTCGATTTAAAAAAAAAATTCAAATACAAATTCTCATCTACAAGCTCGTTCAAAATGTATTATCACCTAATCCACACATCGATCTTTTATAAACTTGCAATGCTTCTTTTTACTGTTAAATTTCCGGGACATTATTATTTATTTATAGCTGCAGGGACATTATTGTTTATCTTTATGAAGTCAAACATGGGTAACTTAAGGGATCGTACATATTTGAGAAAGATTAATTTCTAGGAAATAGCCAGTTATCTTTTTTAAAATTCTATATATCAAAGTTACAATATCTTTTAAAATAAATTGAACCAATCAACCATGATCTATTAAAAAAGTTATTATTATATCAGAGTAATTTTAATTGCTAATTAGATCTCTAATATTGGACTATTGGTTTTGGCTCAAATTTATGTAAGCATGGAAAGGGTCGAGTGTCGACGATCTAATAACGGTGTTGAAAGGGTAAGTGTATGTGAGAAGAAACTTGACTACATATAATTTGACTGGTAATTAATATCCATTATAAGAAGAAAGGCACTTCTTAGCCCTATGGAAAAGGAACGCACTTCCGACGGTATTTCTTGGTTACTTTAGTAGAGTTAAACAATAAATAAAATGAAAATGGAGGAGACGAGTCAAAAAGGATGTAACAAAGTTTCAGATATCACGTTTTGAAGTACAAATGAAAATGCATATGCTTTATGAGCTAATGAAAATATATCCTATCCACATTGATACAGGCATACTCCGGCATTCTCAAATATTTCTTTATAGTTGTGACTTCTCCTGTATTAGAAGATAAAATAGTCTATATATATAGTGTAAATAATTTTTACATTATTATTTCATCACAATTTATATAAATGATAAATTTATTATTTTTATAATAATTATTTTAAAAATCATATTTATAATTATTTCTGATTGGTTAACCAAATAAAATATTTTATACCGACCGTATACACAAATTAACGCATATGAATAATGTTTAGGCTCAAAATAAAATAAGTACACGTCTCTCACCTCCTTATATGATCTCATAAGAATTAAGGAGAATACAAATATGAAAAGCTTTATTTATTCCCAATCCTATATATATCACATTAAAATGGAAATATTGCAATAATTCATTCATTATTCAATACTATGCTTATAGATTTTTCTTGTTATTTTCTCTAAAATTCCAATTGTTCTGTTTTATTCTTGATAACAAATTCCAATCAAGAATAAGTTAGAAAAAATTAACTTTTAATTGAGATTGATGTAATTAAATGTGATTAATTAACTTTCTTAATTAACATGAAACTATTTTTTTCTTATATTTGAGACCAGATAGATTATCTACTTTTCTTGATTTCCTTGGAAAAAAATGTTAAATTATTTTTTTTTCCTCTAATTTATTTTTTACTTTCGATTTGATCTCCTATTTTTTTAGATTAAATTTGATCCTCTAATTTTTAAAATTGGTTCGATTTAGTACTCTAATTTTTAAAATCAATTTAATTTGATCTCGTCATCTAAAAATTAATTTAAGTGATCCTACCGTTTAAATATATGTTTTGTGACAATTTAAAACTATCACTAAGCGATTTTAACCAATTAAAAAATATAATTTATTAATATTGTTGGTCCAATTTAGATGACATAATCAAATTGAATCGATTTTAAAAATTAAATGATTAAATTAAATTCTAAAAAAATTAGATAATCAAATCAAACTTAAAAAGTAAATTAGAGGATTCATAAATTAATTTAACCTAAAATAGAAAAGAAATAAGGAAAAATATTTGATTTACGTTAGTTTCTTACTATTTTACCCGGTCCGACCCTTTTCTCTTGGTTTGTTATATATACGTAAGTTAAATTACTAGTTTGATCTTTTTATTAATTTGATTAGTTCAATTTGATCCTTAATTTTTAAAATTGATGTAATGTTCCCTTTTCTTTCAGCACAACTTCAATTTCTAATGGATGTGTTGATTATGTGTCATTTTCTCATTGTACCATATATACAAGAAGTTAATGTCATTTCTTGCAATTGCAATTGAATGGAAAAGGTAATTTTACGTTAATTTTAAAAATTAAGAGACTAAATTAAAAATTTATAATAAAGGAACCAAAATCAACTAATTAAATAGAGAGAACAAATTAGCTGCTAACTTAAATTAAGAGTAGTAACCCCTAACTTTGAACTTGCTGAGTAGATCTACTTTTCTATATCCTTTTTTACCTAAAATTATTATTTCAAAAAATAAGTAATGAGTAATAGAAACCAAGACAAATACCAAAACATGTGTAGAGAAGCCAAAACAAGTATAAATCAAAGGAATAAGAAACCTTCTGACAAGTTTATTATCTAGTTTGTAAACACATCAAATTTGTATGTAGTCATGTATGGATAGAGAAAAAAAGAATATGAAAAACATTAGAAGAAACTTGACTATATATTTCCTATATCATTATGTTTTGATAAATTCAGCCGTGTGTTTGTGTTGTGTGTATGTCTGTATCTTCTGAATTCTAAGTGGTCTCTCGTCTACCTGTAGCACGCTTTTCACAAGGCATGTCTTGACATTTTATAACGATAAACAATATGCTAATAACATCAAATATCTTATTCGTAAAAATATCAAGAATCATACTTCTTAATAATAAAAAATGTCGTTTTTTTAGAACAATGGGACAATTTATAAATAAATACACAATTTAAACCATTAATTTTAATCTAATTTCTGTAATTAAATATTCTTATTTATCACTAACTAATAACATCACCATGTTCCTTATTATATACAACCAAATAAAAACATGAGAAATTAATTTTATTTAAAATAAATTTATTAAAGTTAATTTATTCGTGAAATTCAGAGATGATACTATTATTTAAACATCTAATTTTGAAAATCAATATGCAGTTAGGCATGTTTTTGTACCCGAAAAACAAAACTTACTTGAATTCATAAAAAGTTTTTTTTTTGTTAAATTACTTAGTTGGTTTCTGTAATCTCTATAATTTAAAAATAATTTTTTTAATTTGTATAATTTATATTTTAATTCTCTTTTAATCCCTATAAATTAAAAAAAGTATTTTTTATTACTTATAATTTGTATTTTAATTCTTTTTTAATCTCTATAATGTAAAAATCATCTTTTTAATCTGTATAATTTATATTTTAATTATCTTTTAATTTTTACTATAAAAAATTATAAAAACAATTAATTATAAATTATCAACTAATTTTTTTATTACAAATTATTTTAAGATAAATTAGTTATGAATTTTTTGCTAATATTTTTTATAATTAATTGTATTTGATAATATTAATCATATTTTGATGATAAGGACCAAAAGAAAATTAAAATATAAAAACTAAAAAAATCACTTTCAAGCGATAGAGACTAAAATATATATATATATATATATATAAGAACTAAAAAAATCACTTTCAAACTACAAGAACTAAAAAATAATTAAAATGTAAATTATAAAAACTAAAAAAATCATTTTCAAACTATAGGGACTAAAAAGATAAAAATCGTGAAATTATAAGTACCAAATGAGTAATTTAACCAAAGTTTTTTTTTTGGGGCATTGCCCTAGGTACAAACTCTTGAATAATATGGTTGGTGACTTGGTAAAGAATTCACCCTTCCTCAGCATAGTATTATATTAAGCATTCGAGCAACATAATACTAGCGCAAAATAAAGAACCAGCAAAACACAAGCTTCAGATACATGCGATTCTGACCATCATCGTGTTTGTAGACGCAAGCAAAATCACTATTGATGGCTACACGATGACATTCAGCGTTGTCCAAAACTCAAATCTGGAAGGTTTAAACACCACAAACAAAACCATGCAAAAAAAAAACTCACTAAATCAGAAGACCAACTTTTGACAGTAATGTACCCTGGGCTGCATCTAACTTCGCTTTTCTCCTTTTTTATCACTCTTTTTGGAGTACATAACATCCCTGTTTTACGAACTATCATATCAACAGTCTATCCCACCCTAATTGCAATTTGCAACTTCATCCATTTAGTGTGTACACACAGCAGACATCTCCAAGTTAGTTCTACATACATTACCCAGCTCCAAGTCACTAACAAATGAAAAGTCCATTCCTATGGCATCCTGCATTGCAAGAGGATGAATCCAATGAACATGGAATATTTTTATGATGCGACGTTATCTAATGAAAATTAACAGCAGATATAGTTGAGACGAATGCATAGCTAAACATGTTTAATTGACGCACCTCATACACTCCTAATATATACTTGTCTTAACCACACAAATTACAAGTACCAATATCATACCCATCATCTGCAATGCCTGTCCACAAACAACACCTGCATGAATGTATAAGCAAAACTTATGCAGAAAAGGAAACAAGAGAAAGCAGTATACATTGAAAAGACTAGACTCGAAAAGAACCAAGTATATAGAGGGGAAAAAAACTGATTGTAAGCCACTACCTAACACTAACAGTGCTCAGAAACTTGATCATTGTTTCCTTTTGATATTTCTTCTGTGCTTCCCAATACACTGGAAGCACAAGGTAAAATATCTTCCTGCCTGGTTTTAGAATTTGATCGATCAATTGTTTCTCCATGAAGAATACATTGATCTGCTCCGAATGTAGGACTCTGCATATTATCTCTTGGTTCTTGACTGAGGATAGGGAGAGCATCAAGTTTCTCGGAAGTCACTTCTGATACATGAATAACCTTATCAACCATTACTACACGAGTTTCTTCCGTGTTCCCTTGTGTTTGATTTGATGACATTAACACCTGCTGGACCTTAGACACACCTGATTGGACCTTTTCATTGGATTGTTCTGCTCTTGATTTCTTATTTTGCCCCACATCTACAAGTGGATCGCCAACTTTATCAGTCACGTTCCCCCTCCCTCTTTTCCGTCTGCCTGCATGATGTCCATCTGGAAACAGGAGAGCACTTTTTCCATTCACATCTTTAGCCTCAGATTCAATCTCACTTCTTCTAGCATCATCTAGAGAAGGTACTTCAACTATTACTTTTGGTTCTTCAAAAGCAAATCCTATTTGCTGTCCCTTGCCAATATTACCAAGAGATTCGTCATTTTCCGAGTACTGTTTTCCATTACAAACATTACCTGTATCAGAACCCATAAGAGAATCCTCGTTTCTCTCAAGTGGCTTCTCAGGAGAATTTCTGAAAATTAGCTCTGTGCATCGTTTTATCCATGAGAATCGAACAGGGCTAGGAGGAGAAACAGGTGACTTCTGCACAAGTGGAGTATCAAACCCATAGTTGATTTTATCACCACCTTGTGTAAGAGATTGATGCTTCAAGTTCTTCCTTGCAGAGATTTTCTTTTGGTTAGACTCCATATCAGATTTAAGCATTTCAGTGATAGCATTATCATCAGAGACAGCTTTCAAATCTTCTAGTTTTTTCAATTCTTCAGTCTGAGCATAAATTTCAATTCTATCAGCATGCAACAATTCTCTCTGTTTTCGGAGCTTATCCCTTTGAACCTCAAGTTCCTCAATACATTTAGTAAGTTCAGCCCATTCCCTATTTCTCCGTTCACGATCCAAATTTATCTCAGCCCGCTCAGTCTGAAGCCTTTTCATCTCCAAGGAAACCTGTTCCAACTCTTTTGTTGCTTTCTCTTTAAGAGCATTAATATACTGAAGTTCAGTGTTCTTTTCTTCCTCAAAAGCCTTTTCTCTTTCCTTCAAAGAACTTTCCACCTCTTCACGTCTCTTCTCAATGAGGTTATTCAGCTCCTGCTTTTGCAACTCGATTTCCCGCAAGAAATCTGCTCGCTCTTGCTGCATCTTGCCAAACCATTCAGCATGTTCATGTGCCATCTTGTTCATGAACTTTTCTCGTTCGCTGGCAAGATACCCCAAATCTTGGTTGTACTGATTGCGCAGATTTTCTTTCTCTTCTCTTAGTTGGTCACGCTCATTCTTAATAAATGTGGAGACCGCTTCCCTTTCCTTTGCTATGAATTCTGCTTCTTTCCGCAACTCTTCTTTTTTTTCATCAAGCAGCTCCCAATCAGCTTCAAACTTTGCCTTCTCAGTTTTCAGCTTATCTGCCTCAGCCAAAAGCTCCAACTTCTGAGATCTTACAAGGTCGATCTCTTCCTTTAGTTTCACTTCCAAAATTGACATGTCACCCGTTTCACTTTTCATGGCCTCCAGTTTCTCCTTGTCAATATCAACTTGTCTTATTTTATCTTCCAATGATGCCAATGACTTCTGCAGATCTTGGTTTGCTTGTTCAACATCATCTTTTTCCTTCTGCAAAAGCACTTTATTTAACTCAAACTTCTTCTCAGAAGCACTCAACATTTGATCTTTTTCTTCAAGAGCACTTGACAAGTCCTTCAGATCCTTCTCCTTCTCACTCAGTGACCTTGACAGAACTTCCAACTCATGCTGCCTTTGCAGGATTTGGTCCTCACAATGTTTAAGATCAACCTCCTTCAACTCCCAAGCCCGTCTCTTTTCCTCAATTTCATTTTCAACCAATTTGCGCAGCATTTGTAGCTCAACTTCCAAGTTATATTTTTTGGTTCTCAATGCGGCTTCCTGACCAGCAACAACTTTCTGAGTTTCATCCTACATTTTCCAGCAAAGTAAAAGAATAATGATATAGAGAAAAGGATCAGAACTAAAATGAAATGAAAAGTAAACAATTGTGAGAGGATGTACAGATTCTCTATTAGAAAGTTTTGCTTGAAATTCAAGTAACTCTTGTTCTTTCTTGCTCAACTCAGATTTCCATTTAGTAAGTTCCTGCTTTTACACAACATAAATCAACACATGAACAAGACAAAGATACTAAATATTTAATATTAAAATCATCTTGAGCCAACAGAGAGTTTTCAAATATGAACCTCTTCTCGTTGTATTAAGGTTGCCTCCTTCAGTTTTAGGGTTGTTTTCTCGTCATGTAGGGCTTCATGTTCCTTTTCAATTTTCCCTTTTGTGTCCTCCAACTCTCTTTGAAGACGATTCAGTTCCTGAGATCTACTCAAAAAGTGTTCCTCTCTCTGGTTCAGCAAGGATTGTGATTGAAGTAATCTTTCCTGCTCTTGTTGCAAACCCTTTTGCCTTTCAGAAAGGGATTGCCTCTCAAGAATCATCGCCTTATCCTTTTCATCACAACTGAGAGAGAAAGAGAGAGAGAGATCAACATAATTTCTGAAAAATAATATGAAGCTATCAAAATTTTCAATATAATCACATATGAACATGTGGAAATTATAACCACAAAACTTAATCACATGTTCAGTTAACATGTTGCTAATTGTTAAAAGGAGGTATGTTAACTGTTAGTTAGCTGCATCATGCATAATCTTGTCAATTGTATGAATTCAAAAATGAGTGATTATATTAAGTAGAAGAATAATTCAAGTATTCAACTATGCAACCTGAACCCAAAAACAAAGTTTGATCCACTAATTTCTTTCTCCCTGACCTATAACTAGATTTGTGTAAAAAAGTGCTTAGAATTGTTCAAGACAAACCATCTGTAGACAGAACAATATTGAGGCACAGCTTAATGAGCTTACATGCTCGAAACCACAAAAATGAACTAGAGAGATAGTAAGTAGCGAATTTCACAAATTATTATTATTATTATTATTATTATTATTATTATTATTATTATTATTATTATTATTATTATTATTATTATTATTATTATTATTATACAGGTAACATACTCAGACTTGAAAGATATGATTTGCCGCCTGAGATTATTTTCACGTGCTTCAACATCACGAAGCTTCCTTTCTGCAACATTGTGATATCGGTTAGCCTCTGCCTGCAAAGATTCTGCAGCACGCACCTTGGCTTCAGCCTCTGTAAATTTTCTCTGTGCTTCATCTATCAATTGGTGTGCTTCAGCAAATTTACTCTCAGCTGCAACCTTTGTTTCCGCACTTTCTGTACGCAGCTCATGCAAGGCCTTCTCAAGCTACAAAAGACAATAAAAAAATACCCCTAGAAGTGAGCAAAATAGATATTTGGAAAAGCAAGCATATATGGTTTTGCGAGGGGAGAACTATTCCATAAACTTACACTTGCTATGCATGCATCTTTGACGCTTACTGTCTTCTTCAAACTTTCTTCACGTTTCCTTGATTCAGTTAATGCAGATTTATTCATGGCTGAGTCATGTTTATGCATTAACTCAGATGATTCAGCCAAGGCCTTTACTTGCTCATACTTCGAAGCCAAATCCTTTTTCTCCAATATGAGAAGGCCCATGTGGTGCTGGTGATCATATATCTACACAACACATAAAGGTCAAAATGAAAGCGAGAAAGGAATAATGAATTTAGTTAGCACTAACAGCAGGATAGAAAATAATGTATCTTATAAAAATGAAAGACCACATAAACCTTGTATAGAGCATTCACTTGCAAATGCAATTCAATTAATGGGGGATAGAGTTTGAGTGATAATAAACCAGTTTACAGTATAAGCATCAGATCAATTTGCTCATCTGGCTTTGCAAGTGATGGATGCTAACCAACCAAGCAGAAAATTTAACTGAAAACTATTCAAATGACCGGGAATGCAAAACAAAAGAGCAGAATGCGGCAATCTATAAAAGAAAGCAAACTTTGTAATCGGTGATACATGTACCAGGGTGAACACAAAAAATGGAAATCTCAAAGTAATATAAAGTTGGAGGAGGACCAAAAGAATATTGGCCTGATAAACAGCCCAAATGACAAGGAACCTTTCTAAACTCTTGGGCTACATATAAAATAAGGAGTTTAAAATTTAAATTTTTTTGGTCTTTGACAGGATATAATCACAGGCATATATGTGAAACTAATCCCTTGGGCAAGAGCTGCCCTCCTCAGAATGGAAACTCTAGGATTTACAGACTCCACTAACCCACCTCCATCGCAAATTGCAATAAACTAATGGTAATTTAAAATTGAAACTCAATCCACTGCACTATCAATGTATCAAAATTAAATCCAAACTTACAACATATAATTCAAAGCATTATATAAAAGGACAAATAGCGATGAATCCACAGTTTCCCCCAATACCACAAAATTCCAAACAACGACTTCGGCTTTCTATCCAATCATAACATCACCAAGTGCAGCTAATCACTAACTACTACGTTTAAGGAACATGAACACACAGAATCTATCCACCTTAATTATCAAGAAAGTTGGACCCAACCAATAAAGCAGCAACGCAAAAAGAAGATCTCACACTAGAATAACCAAGATACCATATGAAGCGACATCAACATTGAAATTCATCATTAAACCCAAATAATTGCTAAGCCATCTCAAAAATTAATGAATATTAAATAAATTATCCAACAACCACAAACAACGTCAAAAACCCACTCAAATTAAAATCCCTCAACATAACAAATTACCTCACTAACCCGAGCGCATTGCATGTTCCAGCTAACGGTTGCCCCAATTCAATTCAAACAAATATCAATTAAAATTAAAAGTTAGAGAGAGAGAGAGAGGAAGAAAAGTAAAAGTACAAACCTCAGCTTCGAGCTTGGCGATGTAAGCAATAAGCGCAGCTTTGTCTTTGTGCTTAATCGATTCCTCGTCGAAGCCAGCGTCACGGAGGCGCTTCCAGATCTGTTCGTCGGAGAGAGGGCTTCTCAAAACCCTAGAACCCGGCGTGATGGACAAGTGCTTCGAGGAAGAATTCGGAGTCGAAAGCTCCATCTCCGACTACTCCCAAACGCGATTCTTCAAAAATCACAAAACCCCTTTCCTTCCTTTCGCTTCTTGGAAACGCTTTCTTCTTCTACGAGTGTTGTCTTTCTCTTATTCTTCTTTTTTTTTTTTTTTGCTTTTGGGGAATTTTAATTTTGTGTTGTGTGTGTGCGACTTTGACAGATTGGAAGTGGAAGGAAAACGCACTTTACCACTCACATACACACTGAATAATGCTCGCTACTTTTCTTTCTTCTCGAGAGTGTGTTGGCGACGTGACGGAAGCTAAACGACTTCGTTTTGACATTTTTTAATTTGGAAATTGGTTTTTTCTTTTTTGAACGTTTGGATTAGAGGCGCCTTTTACTTTTAATCCAGAGTCGCGACTCGTGATGGAAAAGGAAGATACGATTACGAAGTGATATATTTTATTTTTGGAGGGAATAAATTTCTAATCTAATTAAATACGGTCGTGTGTGTAAATATGCATTATAGTTTTATATCTTTTCACTTTGAATAATAATAATAATAGTAATAATAATATAGTTATAGACAACTTTTCAAAATATTACATAGGATTGATCTGTTTGCAACTATTAAAATTGCAGAAAAATAATACTGTAATAGGTAACTTCTCAAAATATTACATGGAATTGATTTGTTTGCCAACTATTTAGAATTGCACGAAGAAAATTACAAAAGAATTTTGTGGCAATCACATTAATTATGTGCTTGATGTTAGATGAATGTGATTTGAAAAAGTAATTTTAACGTCACGTCATTTTTTTGTCAAATATATTATCAATCTATTTATATATAATTTAATCGAGTCGAATAAGATTATTCACGACGATAAAAAAATTTCTCCAAATATTTAACGCAAACGTGTACCCAAGACTCCAACATGAGATATTTGTTTAATTTATTATTTATTATCCATCTATCTATTTATTATCATATATATATATATATATATATATATATATATATATATATATATATATATATATATGTATGTATGTATGTTATGTACTACTCAAATTCGGTAAGTTTTAGTAGTCAAGTCTACTAAATTATTCACATTTAGAGAATATGGTAGATTTAATAAAGGTAAGAGTGAAACTCTATATTCTAGTAGAAAGATAGAAATATCCTCTAAAATCATATATTATCTATTATTAGAAGAAAAAAATATCATATATTTTTCTATTTATATTATCTTAGAAAGAAAATTGAGATTTTATCATCTAATTTCACTTCTATAAAAAAGGATCATCAAGGTTCAAGTAAATCAATTCTAATTCAACCTACTTTCTAATACTTGCATACCTTTGCACCGCTAACTTAAGCATCAGAGTATCTTGACAAATACACTCCATCACTGTTTGTGGAGGAGCTCATAGAAGAACACTCCATAAGAAGGTTCTACTAAATTCGAAAAGAACATTTGGCGCTCGCCAAAGGATCGAAGGAAAACTTCTCATTCGACCACTACATCATAAATGGTTGCGAACAACAATGACACTAACGCCATAATTCAAGGAAATCGACCACGTGAGCAGGAATCCACCATAAAGGGATACCTGCCATGGGTGCCTCTGAAAAAGGGAGCCAAGCAAACGTGGTGAGTCCCTCACGTCAAGAGCTTGATGATCACTCGTTGATCATTGCCATGCAAAGAGAGATGCACTCCTTGAAGCAAAGAAACGTGCAAGAGATGAAAGACCTTTGAAAGGAGAACAACACTCTTAGATAGCAGTATTTGAAGCTTTAAGAGGACCAAAATGCAAACTCGGTTGCGACAGCGACAACCCATGAGACCTATCCAGCTAGGATAGACGCTACTAATACAATGTGGCATGAAGGAACCCCCTTTGTCATGCAACCAATCCAAAGAGCATTAAACTCTAACACTCGATTGCATCCCTTTTTTTAAAAGGATTATGAAGGCACAACTCTTACCTGGATGCATTCGTCACACAAATGAATTTTTTCACGAATGATGCCATAATCATGTGTCGAGTGTTTTCTACAATGTTGAAGGGTGCAACACTACATTGGTATATTTGATTGCCGAAAAAACTCCATTGACTCATTCGCGATGCTTATCATGAATTTTAGAGCTCAAAACGCAACGAGCAGACCACATCATCTGACAGTTGTGGCATTCGCCAACATTAGGAAAGAAAAAGAAGAATCGCTTCACGATTTCATGGAGAGGTTCTCATCAGTCTCGATTCGTATTCGGAACTTGAACCTAGAAGTCACGCTCACTTCAATGATTATGGCACTGAAATCTGGTCTCATCTGAAATAGCCTATGTAAGAAACCACCTCAACGTTAGACGAGTTGAGAGCAAGGGCTGCTAGATTCATTCAGATGGAATAAATGACTAGGTTTAGATAGAATCTGTGTGGAGAATCCTTAAGGAGGCCAATGGATTGGAGGTGAAGATCAAGATCAGATGAAGTTGATGAAAATATAAAGCCAACAGACCACCTTGGTCCAAATTCAGCCACGATACTCCGTTGATAAAAAGTCGAGGCTAAGTACTAAGGAAGCATGTAGTATCGAGTTAGTCTGGTTGTCGGCTAAGAATTGACCTCTACTTGGAGCAGACAAGTCCAAGTATTGTCGATATCTGTTAACATTTAAATTACATTAGGATTTGTGTAGGCCAAGTGTAACCAATCCCAATTGTAGTACTGAATCGAAACTCACGTAGTCTCCCAAGGGAGTAGTACAAGGATGAATATTTAAATTAAAACCTTTCGTATAAAGATATTTTTGTGTTTTTATATTTTGAACTACCCAAAACTAAAACTAATCAAAACAAAAAATAAAAGATATATTTTTCTAAAAAGATTAATGTGTTGAAAATTTAATAACATAAATTAAAAGCAAAGGTAAGAAGTTACTCGTGGACGCGATAATAATTATAGACAGAAACAATAACATTGAGATGCTAAGATTGTACTTTGAATCCCCCTATTTCTTGCAATTCGTCACACTTCTACATTGTTATATCGTTCATCCCCATTTTACTAATGTATTACATCCTTAATCCCTTAGGTGATAGACCCTAAATCACTTGCATTCATTCTCAATCCCTTGGCAAACCAACATAAGCAATCAACATTCTCGTTTGGGAATTAGTGAGGGTTAAACCAAGATTATTCTATCCCTAGAGATAACCCCAATTAAGTATCCAATTCAGTTTGAGTTTCAACGAGACTCGTCAAAGTGCACGTCAATTCCTGGAATCATTTATGAGGTGTGCAAGCTCACAAAGCATTAAGTATAGAAGGCAAATAATGAACTCAAACAATATATTAATATGAGAAAATTACATCAAATAGGGTATGTTGGACCTTGTGGCCTCAATAATCTTAAGAGGGATAGGCTTAGAATGCAGAAGAAGCAATAACAATCAATTTAACAATGTTCTTTAAACATGCAAGACACAATTGATTGCAACAAAATAAATAAGATAAGGGAAGAGAGAATGCAAACACAGTTTTATACTGGTTCGGTCACAACCCGTGCCCACGTCCAGTACTCAAGCAACCCACTTGAGATTTCCACTATCTTTGTAAAATCCATTACAAAATCTGAACCACACAGGGACAACCCATCCCTTGTGTTCAGGAATCCTTTACAACAAGAGACTTACAGTCTCTTAACCAATTTCATTGAATAAGGAGAATGGAAGAAGAATTCTCTCTTCAAGAGAAGAATATTACAATGAAGATCATGTAAGAATCCTTATTGATTTTGCAAGTGTTTGGTCAAGGATTTCTTTTGAGAGAGCATTTGACAATGAAGTTCTTTTGGAATCTCTCTCATTGTCTTTTGAGAGGATAAGACATTTTGGACCAACAAAACTCTCTCTTCAAATTCGTGTCCAAGTCACCTATTTATAGGCCTTTGATGGCCATTCACAAATCTAATGAAAAGATGTGACTGTTGGCAGATTTCTGAAAACTTTCCACTGGTAATCGATTACAATGTTTGTGTAATCGATTACACAGTTATAATTTGAAGGGTTATGACTTTTGAATTTGAATTTCCAAAGTTTCGTTGCTGGTAATCGATTACAGACATATGGTAATCGATTACATGTTGAAAATTCAAATTCAAAACCTTTTTCAACAGCTATTTCTCAACCCTGTCTTCTGGTAATCGATTACACTTCCTGGTAATCGATTACCAGAGCCTTGCTTGTCTTGAAAGCACTTTGTTTTAAGGCAAGGCTTGGTCTTTAGTGAATCTTGAAACAAGGCTTTGTTTGTTGAAGCATTCTTGAATTATTCTTGAAGCAAATGCTTATCATTTGAAGCAGCCTTGTTTGATTCTTCTTTGGCATCATCAAAATCATGTATACATACATTAAGAAGCTTCAGTACTTCTTTTTGGACTTCCTCTTCCATCATTGGGTTGAGTCTCCTTTATGGTTGTGCTACCGGTTTGAAGTCCTCTTCAAGATTGATGATGTGCATGCAAATGGATGGGCTTATTCCTTTGAGGTTGGAGATTTTTCATTCTAAGGCTTGCTTGTGCTTCTTTAGTACCTCCACTAGTCTTTTTACTTCCTCTTTGTGCGATATGCTACTAACGATGGTTGGTTTCTCATCCTCGCCCTCTAAAAAGACATATTTAATGTGAGGAGACAATGGCTTTAATTCCAAGATAGGTTTTTCTTTATTCAAGGTTCTTGGATCTTCTATTTTATTTTCCAACACTTCTTTTGAGGAATCTAGTTAATGGATGCATCCCCCTAGCTCTTCATTATACTCTAGTGTGAGATCTTCCATGATGTTGGTTAAAGCAAGCTCTAATGGTGTTGGTATTATGATTTGTGGAGTTTGTTCTTCTATTACTTCATCTGTTATATCCACCTTGAAGCAAACTCTTTTACCCTTGGGGTGCTTCATAGCTTCACGCACATCAAATGTGATCTCCTCATCATCCACTTGTAAAATGCATTCCTCTACAACATTGATGATGACATTAGTGGTATTCATGAATGGTCTTCCTAGAATAAAAGGGCAACAATGTCTTTTTTTGTATCCATGATGACAAAGTCCACTGGTATGGTGAACCTCCCAACTCATACAAGCACGTTCTCCATTATTCCAAGAGGAAATTTAATGCTATGGTCTGCTAGTTGTATCGTTATGTGTGTTGGTTTCATCGCTACCTTTCCAATTTTTTTTAGCAGAGATAATGGCATTAGGTCGATGCTAGATCCAAGATCAAGGAATGCTCTTCCTACTGATAGATTCCCAATTGATATGGGAATGGTAAAACTAATGGGATCACCTAGCTTCTTTGGATTCTCCAAGATGGCATTGCAATCCCTTTCAAGAGTCACTACGCCATAGTCTTTCAAACTCTTCTTCTTAGTTATGAGGTCTTTTAAGAGCTTTAAATATTTCGGCATCATGTCTATGGAATATTGGCATTGGTGAAAAGAATGGTGACATTGAGTTGCTTAATCAAGTCGATAAGCCTTCTATATCGCTGCTCCTTGTCTTGCTTTGTTGGTTTGCAAGGATACAGCTTCTCATGCGTAATTGCTTGTTTAGCTTCTTGCGTTAGTTGGCTCTTTCTCTTAATCAGCTTTCATGCTATTTCTTCAACTATCACATCCTCTTCTTGTATGTCTTCTTGTACTTTGTTGTCTACCTCCATGTCCTTTCTTACTGGTTCTTTAGTTGCTAACCCACTTGTTGTTGTTACAACATTGCAGTAAACCTTGTTGGTGTTTCCTTTATTTGCACCGCTAACTCCTTTACTTGATCTTTTAATGAATTTATTGCCTCCATGGTGTTCTTGAGGTTGGCGTAGGATGTGGTGCTAAAGTTGATTACAACTTCTTCTAATTTTGTAATGTGTTCTCTTTTGAATTTGGCTCCAATAGCGACTTCCTCCATACAATAAGAGGTATGGTGGTTACCTCCACACTCTTCACATGAGAGAATTGGTTGTTTTGACGGTATCAATAGTTGAAGTTGTTTTACTATGCTTTTGATTACATTTTCCATCATAGCTTTCATTTGTGTTTATTCTTTGAGGGATTCATCTTTGGTGTCTTCTTTGGAAACATCATTTGGAGAGGTGCGGTTGTAATCACAGCCTCGTTCACTAGCTGCTACATCTTCTATAATTTTCTATAGTTTGGTCGTGGTTCCATTGACATAGTATCTTCCTGCTAAAGCATTTAACATTCTTTTATATTCACCAGTTGTTCCTTTTATAAACACGAAGATTTGGGTGTAATCGGAGAAACCGTGGCAAGGACAACTCCTAAGTAAAGCTTTATACAACTCCTAAGTAAAGCTTTATACATCTCCTATGCATCGAAGAGAAACTCAAATGCCATTTGTCGGAAGATAGTTATCCTTTCCTTGATAGCTTTAATTTTTTTATTATGGAAAGAAATGTTTGAAGAACTTGTCTTTGATTTGCTCCCATGAGGTTAGACTATGATGTGGTTGAGAATTGAGCCATTCATGTGCACTTCCACCTAATGAAAAGGGAAAAAGTAGCATCTTGATGTGACTGTCTTTGATTCTGGGTATTCTTACTAATATACATATTTGTTGGAATCGCGTAAGGTAGATATGTTGTTTTTCAATGTTGGATCCCATAAATTGAGTGTTATGGAGAGTATTAATGATTGCGCTAGGAAGGTTTTTTTTATGTTCTCCCGTGTCCGATGGACGAATAGGTTCATTTATATTTATGCCTTCATGGGCTTCTAATTTGGCCATGGTTAGGTCTTCAACCATTTTTATAATTATGTGCAATACTAAAGAAAGAAATATTTATTATTTCTTTCTACAAAAGGGGTAAGTGATATTTTTGGACAATACCAGATAATAACTAAGTAGAAAATTATATAAATAATAAAGTATTTAGCCTAAAATTTTTCCAATCATAATTTTTTATTATTTTAGAAAAATAATATTTAAGAGATAAGAGGTAATATTAAACTATTAAAAATAGGCAATTTATTTTTTTTCGAAAATCAATTGGAGGGGTTATAGATATATTTTTCCGAGAATTTTAATATTTAAAATGGAAAGAGAAAACTTTTGTTGAAAATTAAAAGATAAAAATAGGAAAATAAATCTAAAAAGATAAAAATACAAATCTATATTAAAAACTGAAATATATAATTATTTATTTTCAAAAAATTTATCAAAAAAGAGAAACTAAAATTTAATGCTGAAAATTAAAGATAAAATAAAAATTGAAATATATTTGTATAATTTTTTTAAAATTTATTTATCAAAATGAAAATAAAAGTAAGAAAAAATAAATGTTGAAATTCTAAAAATGAATTAGAAAGATAAATTCAAAATATAAATCTAAGATCAAGTAAGAAAACTGAGTTATATCTTTCGAGATATTTAAGTTAAAAAGAAAATAAAATAAAATGCTGAAAATTTAAAAAAGATAAATTGAAATGATAAATCAATTAAATCTAATAAGATAAAGGTAAAAGATAATATAAATAGCAACCTAATTAATAAAATCTAGAAAGACAATAGTTATGATAATTTCCTAATAAATTTAAAGATAACTACCTAATCTATGAATATAATTCCCTAAAAGATCATATAAAATGAAATCTAAAAGAATTTAATTTGAATTTCAAACAACTACTCCTGGGCAACGACGCTAAAAAATTGTTAACATTTTAATATGTTAAGATTTACGTCGGCCAAATGTAACCGAATTCCAATTGTAGTATTACACTGAAGCTCACGTCGTCTCCCAAGAGAATAGTACAAGGATGAATATTAAAATAAAAACTTTCAGATAAAGATTTTTGTGTTTTTATATTTTAAACTACCTAAAACTAAAACTAATCAAAACAGAAAATAAAAGATATATTTTTCTAGAGAGATTAATGTGCTGAAAATTTAATAACAGAAATTAAAAGAAAAAGTAAGAAGTTATTTGTTGACACAATAATAATTGTAGACGGAAACAATAACGTTGAGATGATAAGATTGTACTCGAAATCCCCCTATTTGTTGCAATTCCTCATACTCCTACGTCGTTATATCGTTCATCCCCAATTTATTAATGTATTTTATCCCTAATCCCTTAGGTTATAAACCCTAAATCACTTACCTTGATTCTCAATCCCTTGGAAAACCAACACAAGCAATTAACATTATCATTTGAGAATTAGTGAGGCTTAACCAAGATTATTATATCCCTAGAGATAACCCCAGTTAAATATCCCATTCAATTCGAGTTTCAACGAGACTTGTCAAAGTACACGTCAATTCCTAGAATCATCTATTAGGTGTGCAAACTCACAAAGTATTAAGTATAGAAGGCAAATAATGAACTCAAACAATATATTAATGTGAGAAAATTACATCAAATAGGGTTCATTCCTTTGCACTTCTAGCTAAGAAAGAAACTAGTCACCCATGAAATACAAGAAGAGAGAAGAAAAGAGGGTTTTTCAGTGAAGGGTGGTGTGTACAGGTGTTGTTTTTTGCTGCTGCATACGCCTCTCTATTTATATAATCATAGATGTGTTTAACAGAGACAAGTAATCTCCTTAATTTACAAAATAATATAATCTATACAAGGAAATTATCTCTTCACATGATACAATCTATTTTAATTGTTGCAATCATCTTCCAAGTGATTTTGTTTATTTATCTTCGAGTTATATCTATATAAGTATCTTTGTTTTGAATTAATTTAGTTTTTGGATGCACTGTCTAGTGCATTCCTCACTTAAGTGAGTTATCTTTTGAAAAATTTCATCTTCTCCTCTGTTTGAGCTGGCCTGAGTGCCCTATACCCTGCTTGAGCGATGCTACCTTGTAAAATTGCCCTATTTTTCTGTAACAACTCACAAAATCACTTGAAAAACTTCTAAAATCATAATTCCTATCTAAATTATATTAAAAACTGAAAATATAACGAATTTGATTCAAAACAAGGACTAAAGTATATGAAAGTATCAAATAAACGTCTCAAATTGCATATGAAATTATGGTAAATTTGACGTTTATCAATATCACCGAGTCACCAGTCATAACACTGAATATTGCACTACTCTTAAGGATAAAATAGAAAAATTGATCCAAAAGGGGCACCTACATAAGTTTGTCAAAGATCCATCATGTGATCAGGACTATGATAGGGAGAGAGACAAAAGCCAAGAACATAGTAGGACCTGTGAGACAATAGAAACATGGTGTTTGGACAAAAATCCTTCACCTGAAACTCATTTGAGATGTAATCAACTCAATAGCTAGAGAATTTGTAAAGGGAGGAAGTTCAAACTCGGCACGAAAGCATTATGTTACAGCCTTAAGTTTGTGAACTCAGTTGCAGCTAAAAAAAAGGTCACAAGGAGCCTACCCCCAACCACTTTCACATACAAGAATTTTGAGGAAATAAATTGATGTCACAATGATCCCATGGTGGTCAAGATAGAGGTTGCTACCTTCTTCATATGCAAATTTTTACTTGATAATTGGAGCTCAGTTGATGTCCTGTACTGGTCAACCTTTATACAATTAGGCATACCAGAAAACCAGATTAAGCCATTCCTAGAAAAACTCATAGGTTTCGTAGGAAAGACAACGAACATGATAAGATATGTGCACTTGTTAACCACTTTTCTAGATGAAAAGAGGTCAAAGTCCATCAGGATCAAGTACTTCCTAGTTAACGCCTTGACTTCTTATAATATATTGTTAGGACGTCTTTCACTCAACGAGTTAGGGGCCATCGTTTCAACTCTACATTTGGTGATGAAATTCCCGAGTGACGATGGGAAGATTATCATTGTTAGAGTTGATCAAATGACTGCAATAGAATGTTATGTTGTAAGCCTCAGGATGGCGAAGCCTAAAGTACAACTGGTAGCATGCATCTCTCTCAACTACAACCTAGGAGAAGCCAAACTCGAACCAAGAGAGGCAAAACCAAAAGTAGATCCCGCTAAAGAAGTAAAGCTTTTCTAACTCGGCAAAGAGTCATTTGAGTGCACCAAACTCGAATACCAAATGAGTAGGGAAATAAAAGAATCTGTAGCCCAAGTATTGACAAAGAATGCATACATTATGCACAATTAGCACCGGACATGCCAAGAATCGACCTGTCGCACAAAGAAAAAGGAAACTCCTAGGTTATAGGCTAGCCATTTTTCTGGAGGCTAGACTAGTCACACAAAGAAAAAGGAAACTCGACCCTAAAAATGGGAAAGTAGTGGATGAAGAAGCAAGGAAACTTCGAAGCACATGATTAATTGGAGAAATGTAATACAACATGTGGCTAGCCAATATGGTAATGGTAAAGAAATCCAATGGGAAATGGAGGATGTGCACCAACTACACAGACCTAAGCAAAACTTGCCCCAAAGACTCATATCCCAATCCAAGTATTGATCGCCTAGTTGATTGAGCATCCAGATATAATTAGATCATGATGTTTAAGCAGGATGGGGAGAAAACTATATTCATGACTAATATGACTAACGGATGCTATTCAATTATGCCATTCAATCTTAAGAATGTCAAAGCAACTTATCAGAGGCTAATAAATAAGATATTCATGAACCATCTTGGGAAGAACTTAGAAGTTTATGTAGATGACATGGTGGTTAAAAGCACAAGCACCACTTCTCACGCAGAGGAATAAGAAAAAATCTTTGTAGAAATAAGAAAGTACAACATGTGGGTAAACCTAAAAAAATGCATATTTGGAGTACAAGGAGGAAAATTTCTTCACTTTTTGCTTACCCACAGAGGGATTGAGGCCAACTTGGAGAAGTGTGTAGCCATTATTGAAATGAGAAGGCCAAACACTCTAAAAGAAGTGCAAACAAGGAATGTGAAGCCCATTTTTTCAGAAACTCAAAGAGTTCATCGCCTCACCACCCATCCTCACCAGACCTTAACTAGGTAAAGATCTAATCTTATACTTAGCATTATTAAAGCATGCTATAAGTTTCATAATCGTAGTAAAGGAAGAAAAACAATAAAAATCCAACTTACAATGTCAGTTAAGTCCTCAAAGATGGTGAGACTCAGTATTAAATGATTGAGAAGTTAGACTTAGTTGTAGTCATTGTTGCTAAAATACTAAAACCATATTTCCAAATTCATTAGATAGTAGTTCAAATTGATCACCTAATCTGAACAATCCTGAAGAAACCAAAACTTACAGGCCAAATGATAGCTTAGTCTATTGAGCTATTAGAATTTGGGATCAAGTTTGAACCAAGGGGGCAAATGAGAGCTCAATGCCTAACAGACTTCGTTGTCGAATTGACAACCACTACAAAAGCAAAGTCATTATAGTGGAAGTTGTATATAGATGGTGCATCAAATGAAAAAGGCAGTGGGGCTGGAGTCATTTTAGAAAGCCCAGTTGAAGTAATCTTAAAAAAATCCTTGTAGTTCGAGTTCTAAATAACAAACAACCAAGTCAAGTACAAAGCCTTCCTAGCTTGCCTAAAATTTGTAAAAGAAGTAAAAGCCAAGCACTTGAAGTGTTGGAGTGACTCCAAACTTGTCATTGGTCATCTGAATAAAGACTATTAGACTAAGGATCCTTAGATGACAAGGTACTACCACATGGCTACCTAGCTTAAGGAGGCCTTCACCAAGTTTGAGCTTTGACACACTGTAAGAGAAAACAATGAAAGAGTCAACTTATTGTCAAAACTCACCAATACAAAGAAGAAAGGTCAATACATAACAGTTATCCAAGTAATAATCTTCAAACCAAGCCTGGATAAGGCGATAACGAGCATAACTCCCATTGATTAGGAGTGGATGATTGAGATTTGAGACTTCTTGGAAAAAGGCTCACTCCTGAAAAATCCAACAACAACAAGAAAGCTTAAGAGAAATTCCAGCTATTATGTTATAAAGAGAGGATACCTATACAGAATAGGCTCCATATTTTATTTGTTGAAATGCCTAACTCGGGATCAGGCCAAGTACGCGATGCATAAAAGGATTTACGAAATGCATTAGTGATCTCGGTCTATGCCGACCCAAGTATTGGGGTCGGCTACTACTGGCCAACAATGAGAAAAGACTACACAGAATTTGTGAAGAAATATGAAGAATGCCAAAAAATTTGGCAACATATCTCATCTGCCAACAGAAGAATTAAACAACATAGTGGCTCCATGGCCCTTTGCCCCTTGGGGAGTAGACATACTTGGACGTTTTTCCCCTGCAAAAGAACAATTAAATTTTCTCCTAGTTGGCATTGATCACTTCGTAAAATGGATTGAGGTTGAGCCCGTAGCAACCATCTCAACAACAAATTTCCAAAAATTAATTTGAAAAAACATTGTTTGTTGTTTTGGAATTCCAAACACTTTAATCTTTGATAATGGAAAGCAGTTCATCAACAAAGGAGTTGAGGAGTTCCTTGCAAATCTAGGAATAAAAAATAGATCAACTTCAATGGAACACCCACAAAGAAATTGACAAACTAAAGCTGTTAACAAGGCCATACTCGAAGAACTGAAAAATCAAGTCGGAAAGGCCAAAACGCAACTGGGCCAAATGCCATGATACCAGTAAAAGTCAGAGAACATTCCTTACTATCCTTTAGGCTTATCATTGCTCTCCACAGTTAACAATGGGTGAGACCCCTTTTCGACCCTCGTATGGGTCAAATGCCATGATACCAGTAAAAGTCAGAGAACCTTCCATCCAAAGCATAAACTTCACAAAAGAAGAAAATAATGAGATGATTAGTGATGCACTCGACCTAGCCAAAGAGAGCATCAAAGAAGTTCACATGAGAGTCGAGTTGTACCATAGAATAGATGAAAAAAGATACAAAAGTCGGGTCAAGCCAAGAAACTTCTAGGCGGGCGACTTGGTACTAAGAAAATACAAAGAAGCCCAGAAAGATGCTAGAGAAGGCAAGTTAGCTGCAAATTGGGAAGGACCTTTCAAAATTAATGAATCACTCACGAACGTGACCTACCAACTAGAGCATTTATTCGACAAGAAGATTCCAAGAACTTGGAACATCACTCACCTCAAGTTTTACTATAGTTAAACTTGTAAGTGGTGATGCACTACTTTTCCTACTTTAACATTTTTCCCCTGAGGTTTTTTGTTGGAGGTTTTAATGAGGCATACCCAAATTTTACATTGAATAAAAGTTTGGTTTGCAACATTGTTGACTTGTTTGATCTAAGTAGACCAATTGGTTTCTATGACTAAAGACCCAATACGGGGCATATATAAGGCCAAATAAGGATTTGGCTTACTAATAGACTAACATCTGCAGTCGAATAGAAATAGACTGCAAATAACTTAGTTATTTGGCTAAATGAATACCAAAAAGACTAGGTTACTCGACTAAGAATAGACTGAAGATAAATAAGTTAATTTGCTAAGAATAGACCAAAGAAAGGCAAAAGTTACTCCGCTAAAATTAGACTAATGTACTTGGCTAAAAATAGACTAAGTTACTTAGCTAAAAATCAAGACCGAAACCAAACTAAGAAATTGGGCAAAATTCATTAGACCAATAAAAATTGGCTAAATACGTTAAAGTGATTGTATTACTGAGTAGTTCCTAATTAAGAATTAGAGAATGAAAAAGGAATAAAAATCGAATACAACACTTGATGAATGAAAAAGCGTTGATAGATATATTAATCAAAAGATGAACCCCATTAGATAGGTCGGGTCCAAGCCATTACAAAAGAGAAATAAAAAACAAGTTAAACTTAAGCTGACTTGGTTAGCACTTCATCTGCATACATTTAAGCTTCATTGACCAATTCCCCTTGGTGATTGACATCCTTGTTGACATCAAAAAGGGTAAGGCTAACATCCATAAAAAAGAACTTGACCTAACAAATAGCCTTCTTAAAGCCAGCTTCTTGAGTCTTCAAGATCTTAGCTTTGTCATCACTGAGATCAGTCCTCAATTACTCATCAACCTTTTCAGCATTCACCTTAAGGAGAACAAACTCCTTGTTGAGGCACTTAATCTCTTTTTGGAGAGCTTTGGCTGAATCTTCCACAATAGCCAGCTTGACCTTCAAAGTCTACTCCCAGGTCTCAACTTTCTTTAACTTAGTTTCTGTATCCTCAACAGACTTCTAGGAATCCTTGGTTGACTACAATAATGTTTCATTAGCCTTGGTAGCATTGGCTAAAGCTTTTTCATCCTTGGAACAATCAGCAAGAGCCTTCTAAGACTCAACGTCTACCCAGAATTCAGCGATCCTTTAAGTTCATGCTTGGAAACATGTAATGGAATCCATTGACGTTTGGGGGCCTACTTCCCTTAGTATGTCTCAGTCCAATTGGCTAAGCATAGAAGTTGGATGAGAGCACGGGGATTAAAATCCTTATCGCATAGAGAAGAGACCTCTTTCCTTCATGGATAGAAAAGCAGGGTGATGCTCAACAGTGGAAGGAGTAACAATCAACACCAGCTCCACCCTTTCCCTTTTTGAAGGGCCATCGCCTTGAGGACTTGGACTCACCTTCTTGGTGGCACCCAGGCTTATGGGAGAAGGAGGAGGAACCCAGTTGTCTTCAACTTGGGCATGCTTCTTGCCCTTGGCCTTCCAGCTTGAGCCTCGACAACTTTAACTTTTTCAACCTTGTTTCCCTGAGCCTTTTTGACAGATTTGTAGTTAAACTTAGCCATAATCACTGAAAAAAGAAAAGCAAGGTTATAAGTAGGCAGAAAAGAAAGAAAAATAAAAAACATAGTAAAGAAAACTCATGATCCAAGTTTAAGTTCAGAGTCTTGGAGAAAGGGAGATCCAGCAAAGTCTTACAATGAATACCTTTTCAAAACCTATAAAGTATAGTCATATCATTTTGATTAGAAGGAGACATATATGGAAAATGTCTCTAAATATCCTTGTTAGGGGAAGGGGTCCAATAGAAAGGAAATTGAGGGTCCCCTTGCCAAGGAAAATAAATTGGCTTGGCCTCAACTCTAGGGCACACTTGGAAGAAGTGGCCCTCGAAATCCTTGTAAGAAAAGGTGAAAGGACCAATCAAAACCATACTAGGAATACCGGTAAAGGATACCCAACCGTCCTTTTTATATTGTTTTACATTATAGTGATGAAAAAATTTGGGAGCAATGGGGGTGATGAAAAATTCATCACATAACACCCTAAGGCACACAAGGCCGCTTAAGCATTCAGATGTAACTGGGAGAGGACCCTGTTTAACTCCTTCAAGACGTTAACCTCAAACTTGTCGAAAAGGGACAATAAGGTGAAGATGAGAGAAAAAATGGAATACATATACATTAAAGGAGTCTCATCCAGAGAGGCACGCATAAAGACACACTTATCCTTTGAGCAAAAATCAATGACCATCAAGTCAGAATGATTAATGTGACAAAACTCAATGGATTCGAGGAATTCGATTATAGACTCATAAGTTAAAAAACTAGTTGAGTAGGAATTAACCTCCCTATGAATCTAGGTATAACCCGAAAGGACAGGGAGGAAAAACCTTCCTAATCTTACTAGGTTTTCTAGGTGGAAGAGGAGAAGGAAAAATGGAAGGACAAGGCGCTATGATGTGCACATCAGTGGCCTCTAAGTCCAAATTAATTACATTGGGAGGAGGTTTCGAAAATGGAGACTCAGCCTCATCCTCCCTAAGATTCTCTCGCACGTTGGAGTTAGGATGAAGCCCCCCTTCTGGCTTCAATAGCAACGACACCACCAACAAGGGTAGTGACATCGACATTAGCAGAAGCCACACCACCAACAAGGACGATGTTACTAGCAGGAATGCTGGAAACACGATCACTAGCAACGTTGTAGTCGTCATGATGGTGAGAGGGAGCGCTATTGGAAGTTTCCCCTATGGGGCACACTTTTGGCAAAAAGATATCTCCTAAAATCAAATATATAATATTAAAGGAAACATAAGACAAAATCATATATTTTCCTATTTACATTATCTTAGAAGAGAAATTGAGATCTTATAATCTAATTTCACTTCATAAACAAGGATCATAAAGGTTCAAGTAAACAAACTCTAATGCAACCTACTTTTTGATACTTGCATACCTCTAGATCGCTAACTTGGGCATTGGAGTGTCTTGGCAAGTACACTCCACCATTATTCGTGGAGGAACTCATGGAGGAATGTTGTCATGAAAAGGTTATATATATATATATATATATATGAATTTTTTTTCTATAAGATGATGTTACGTAACAAACCATATTCACTTCCTCCAAAAAAATATTAAATGAAATTATTTTATTTTTAATTCAAACAAATATAATTAACAATTAAATGCAATCAATTATCATTAATATAATAGATTCATGTTAATAAATTAAATAAAAAATAGATTGATGTTAATAAATTTATTATAATAAACTAATTATCAATCAAATATTAATGCATAAATTAGTTTGATCTTGTATTTCACCAATTGATATATATATATATATATATATATATATATATATATATATATATATATATATATATATATATATATGAAAAATATGCATTACTTATAAAATTGTATATATGTCATGAGTTATGTAAAAGAATATATATAAAAGAATTGATAACCATGCTATATGAAAAGAATATCCAATACTAATAAATTGGTGTTTGATTGATAATCAATTGATACATTTGAATATATTCAATTTCAAAATTTATTAAAAAAAATTTATTGTCAAAATTTAATATAATCTCTCTCCTATTTTTAGTTTCATTTACATTCCAACAAAAATTTGGTAGGAATATATAATCAATATTTGTTCTAATTAAATATGTATCTTAAATTCTAAAATTTTTTTAACAATTCTTATTATAATAAATTAAATTTTCAATCCATTAATATAATTATCAATTTAACATATAATTTTTGTTAATATTTTTATTTATGCTCAACCCTTTAATTAAAAAATTTATCAAATATATTTATCATTTAATTAAAAATATTATGAAAAATAAATATATAATAAATTCTTTCATTTTTAGTTTTAATTTTTTTATTCTTATATATTAAAATCAAAACCATGCATCATAATTACTTAACTGCCTAAAAAAATTACTGAATTAAAACAAATCTATTTTCTGATAATTATATTCTAATTTGGTAATGTGTGTATAAAATAAAACTATATTACACGAAAATAAAATTATTTTATTTTTAATGATATATATTTTAGGAAAAAATTATAATTAAAATGAGACTAATCAAAATAAAATGAATATCATAAAATCAATATTTTTATGGGATAATTATTTTTGTTAACAATTTATAGAAAATTTAGAAAATATTTTTGGACATATTTTAAATTTAAATTTAAATAATTACTATTCCGAAATAATTTTTTACAAAATTTATTTTCAAAAACATAATTGAAAAGGATTTTTTTAAATATTTAAATAAAATAAATTTCGGAATAATTTTTTTTATTATGACCTAAAAAAATTTTAATTTGGAAATATAATATGTAACAATAAAAATATTTTAAAATTAAGATAATTTTTAAAATCTCCATTCCTTTCTATATGCTACGTTTCCTCCCTCTCTTGTATATCTGTTTTTTTTTCCCTCCTTTTATTGTCACTTTCCTTTATTTTTGCATAACATTGCATAAACCATTTCTGATTTCTTTTCCTTTTTTATTTTCAATTTTAAAGGTGTGACAAAGGGTGTTGTTTGTCCCTCTACTTCTCCTTTGCCATCTTAACAAAAATTGAGCTCTTAACAATTTAGCTGGGAGCAACCAACTAATTAAATGGAGAAATTAAAACAAAACCAACATATTTAATTCATTTAATTTAAAAATTTATTATAAAAGAAGGTTTTGCCACATGAACAAATATTACTATTTTATGAAGATTAGTATCAACAAAATCATTATGTACATTGTACCAATAACACACGTACCAAAACAAATAAAAAATGAATTAAATCAACTTTTTTAAAAAGAACGTAAAAAAGGAGAATGTAAGACGTCCATATTGAAGGAAATCTTACCTAATTTGTAAAGTTTAGGCTTGAGATGTCCATTTTCGACGTGAGAAAGTTGTGCTCAAAATCCCACATCAACCAATGTCTCCTGACATGACTAAAATCATATATATGAGTAAAGAACAATTCATACTTTATAAATCAATTTTGTGAAATTGAATTAAACTCAAATTCAAATTCTAAAAAAAATTACTTGCAAGTGTAAACCCATGACCAAAACCTAAGAATTTTTTTAATTTAGAATATCTCCTAGTCAAAAAGTAAAGACTAATAAGATAATCCAAACCTCTGGAGGTATTAAAATTCATTTAAATCAGTACCTTCTCCTGCTAAATAATCCAAGCCTAGTAATATTTGAGTCGTCTCTCCTTTACATGCCTTCTTCTATAGCTTCTACAGTCTTTTATAAATTAAGGACTGTACAATGTCCATCTACTAGTATTAGAACCTGTGCAACAAACGGGCCATTATTTTGGAATGATTAATCACATAATGATATTTAGATGAAATAATTTGGATATGAAGCTAAACCTGATGTTCACGTACATTAGACCTATAAAAATAGCATTGCGAAACCAACACATTGTTTATGCAAACACATTGTCTATAGTATTAGAAAATTTGATGTCTTCTCTTGAGTACCAGAAAAATTACATTTTGCTGATGAGTCATAGCCACAAAGCCCTCACTTTCAAATGATATAAGATTAATCCCACACCACAGAAGTTATTCAAATAAAGTGTACATGCTTAAGAAGATAAGATTACAAAGTGGTGGAAACACTTCAGGAGCCCTAAAACATGAGCAAAACATAACCATCAAGCAAAGACATATAATAACTGCTCCGAATTCAACAAAAAAAATGCTATGAAAATCATTGGTTGAAAAACAGGGAGAGAAAAAAAAATGGATGAAAAAGAGAAATAAGGGAGAGAAAAGGAATGTGACTGGTTTCACTTCAAAACAGGGAGATACTATATAGGGATTTCAAATCCAAATCAAATTCAAAACACTCTTACCCTCTTGCCCGCATGTTGTGATGTGTTGAAGATATATCTTCTTTCTTTTTCATATGGAAAATGCAGTATGTGAGAAACCCTCAATTTCTGCCAAACTTCCATTTTGGTTATGCATTAACCCCCAATTCCTTTTTTGTAGAATTTTGCTAATCTTGTTCTTGTCTATTTCATGTTAGTATTTAAAAAGCCTTTAGTTTGTTCCTAATTTTGTTACCTTGGTTGTGACCTCAAGAGCATGTCTCTTTTCCTGTCCCACAATTAAATTGAGCCATATCAATTTAAAAGAGTCACATCAGATTTTCTCCTTGTTTTTGTATCATGTGTATAACCTGTGAAGTCTGGATATGTGAAAAAAGGAAAAGTATCAGTGTCGCACCCGTATCCGACACCGATACTCCACGGATACGACTGGATACGTATCCTAGGAGTATCCAATTTTTTTTTTAAATACAAGATAGGGCTTCCTAAGGCTATACACGACTTCAATACGACTCCAATACGGCTCGGATATGGCTACAACGTTTAACCCTTTTTTTTATGATTTTTTAAACGCGAAAGCTTTATTATTTCACAAAACCCCTTTGCTTCTCTTCTTCTCCACGCTTACGAAGCTCAAACCCATTTTCTTTTCTTCTCCACACTACGTGACAACTGAAAACAAAGCTGCAAAGTGATTCTCTTCCGCGTTGATGTGGTTCTACTTCCTCGTTGATGGTTTTGCAAGCCATCTTCAATGGTGCCTTCTTCTCGACGACGGGTTCTTCTTCAATAGCTCTCTTCATTGGCAGTTCTGCAAGCACTCTTGTTGCCGTCAATTCTCGTCATCATCGGTTCCCATCATTGTTGTTTCTTGTTTGCGGGTGTGTTTGTTGTGCTGTGAAAGATGTCTCGTATAACAGAAATATTTGCATCTTCGGAATATCAAGATGACCATGCTCCATTGTGGTCATTTGTTACAATAAAGGAAAAGATAGGAGATGGGGGTGGTAATAGGCTGTGGAGTTGTAATTTTTGTGAAAAAGTTGTCAAAAGTTCATACTCTAGGGTTAAAGCACATTTGCTTAGAATTTGTGGTAGTGGAATTGCTACTTGTCCAAAAGTTACTGATGCATATTTGGTTGATTTGAGGAGGGTTTGTGAAGAGGCTGAAAACAGATTAAAGTCTAAGAATGTTCCTTTACCTACTGACAAAAGGACTCCAACACCACCAACATTACCACCAAAAAGAAGAAAATCAAGCAATATAGAGAATGCATTTAATATTGAGGATAGGAATCATCTTAGAGCAGAGATAGCAAGGATGTTTTATTCTGCCGGCTTGTCATTCCATCTTGCTAGAAATCCACATTTTGTTAGTTCTTATTCATTTACTGCTAACTGTAATCTAAGTGGATTTCTTCCTCCTAGTTATAACACATTGAGAACTAGTCTTTTACAGCAAGAGAGGTCTCATATTGAAAGGTTGCTTCAACCTATCAAATCTTTGTGGAGTTTAAAAGGAGTTACATTGGTTGTAGATGGTTGGACAGATGCTTAAAGAAGACCTTTGATAAAATTCATGGCTATATCTGAAGAAGGACCTATGTTTTTAAAGGCCATTGATGGGTCCAAGGAGTACAAGGACAAACATTACATGTTTGACTTATTAAAGGATGTAATCAAGGAGGTAGGGCCACAAAATGTAGTCCAAGTCATAACTGATAATGCTCTTGTTTGTAAGGCAGCTGGGTTATTGATAGAAGCTGAATTTCCTCATATTTTTTGGATCCCTTGTGTGGTTCATACTTTGAATCTTGGGTGAAAAACATTTGTGCTGCAAAGAATGTTGATGGTAATGAGAATGTCTTCAATGAATGTGGGTGGATTGCTGAAGTAATTGGCGATGCTTCTTTTATCAAGGTTTTCATCATGACTCATTCAATGAGATTAGCAATTTTTAATGAGTTTTCTTCTCTTAAATTGCTTTCAATTGCTGAAACTCATTTTGCCTCTATGATAGTCATGTTAAAAAGATTAAAATTGTTGAAACATTATTTGCAAAATATGGTCATTAGTGATCATTGGAATAGTTATAGAGAAGATGATGTCAGAAAAGCTGCACATGTAAAAGAGTTGATTTTGAATGATATATGGCGGGATAAAGTTGATTACATCCTTTCTTTCATGGATCCTATATATAGCATGATTAGAATATGTGACACCGATGCTTCTAATCTTCACTTAGTGTATGAAATGTGGGATTCTATGATAGAAAAGGTGAAGACAACCATCTATAGGCATGATGAACTAGAAAATGAAGTTTCTAGTTTCTTTGAAGTTATTCATGAAATACTTAATTCTAGGTGGAGTAAGAGTTGTAATCCACTTCATTGCTAAGCTCATTCTCTAAATCCAAGGTAATATTTTTATATCAATTTTTCAATAATGTGTATGGCTTAGCTTAACTCTTTCTCAACCATAGTATGACTAAAATGTATACATATATTTTTTTTATAGGTACTATAGTGATAATTGGCTTAATGAGGTTCCAAATAGGGTTCCTCCTCATAGAGATGATGAACTTTCTAGCCAAAGGAATAAATGTCTTAAGAGATATTTTCCACATGTTAATGTTAGGACAAAAGTTTATGAAGAATTCTCTAAATTCTCATCTTGTGCGGGTGACTTTGGTTCATTTGATTCAATTGAGGATAGATGGGCATTAGATCCAAAAACTTGGTGGGTGATGCATGGATCCTCTACACCTATACTTCAAAAGCTTGCTTTAAAGCTTCTAGTGCAGCCATGTTCTTCCTCATGCTATGAGAGGAATTGGAGTACATACTCCTTTATTCATTCTTTGAAGAGAAACAAAATGGATCCAAAGAGGGTTGAAGATTTGGTTTTTGTGCACTCTAATCTTAGGCTTTTGTCTAGAAAAGAGGAAGGGTATAAAAAAGGAGAGACAAGATTGTGGGACATTAATGGAGATGCGCATGATCCCCTTGATGATAGTGCTGGAGTTCTTGAAATGACAAATTTATCTCTTGATGAGCCAGATTTAGAAGCTATGCTTTTCTTAGATGATGGCAATGGAGGAGAAGAAAATGAAACAATTAGAGTTTGACAATAATTTAGTAATTTCTAACTAGTAATGATACTTTGATATAGGCTATTGTATAAAGCCAATACTTATATGAAAGCTGTATTTTTTGATGTGAAATAGGGTAGAAACTGTATTTTTTGCTTATGATCACAAGTATGTCTTTTTGTAAATTGTGATCATTATATGAAAGCTATAAATTAATGACAAATGAATGAATGATCAAAGTATTACAGGTATTTGATGTGATTCAGTCTCACAATTTGTTTGTTTTTGTTGACTAATTGATATGGTATTATAGTCTCACAATTTGTCAGTGTCACTATCTCTTTTGTGGCTGAGGAAGACGCCCTTAATGGAGCCTGTCCTACAGAAGAGAAGAGTGATTGCTTGGAAGCAGGTCCAACTATGAATTCTAAATTAAAATAATTAATACCACATGAAGGTATCATTTTCTGGTCAGACATAGGTGAAAATGTCCTGTCAAAAATCAAATTTAGTTGGTACTCATTGAGTCTGTAATATCGTGTCATTTTTTGATTCTAATGATTCTTTCTCTGGCTTTGTCTAGTGACAGGAGATGAAACCAACATAGCATTGGATCCTTTATTCATGTTTGTTTTCCATTTGGGTGTTAATGGTGCAGCTATTGCTCATGTTATAAATCTTAGGTTTTCTTGATTTGATGATGATTTATGTTATTTTTTGTTTTACGAAGCTGAATAAGGATTTTTTTTTTATTTTGGATTTATCTAAATGGATAATATGTGCCTGCCATTGTCACTCTATGGCAACTAACTTTGTTGAATTTACACTAATTTATCTTAATGGACAGATAAACTTGTTTTGATTTCATTTAGTGGACATATAAACTCGTATCTAGGCTTCCTGATTCAAGTGGAGCTGGAATACGCAATGAAACCGGCTCGCATATGGTATTAATCAAAGAGCCTAGTTCTGTCTTGTTTTTCTTGATCTTCAATTGGTTTATGGTAGATGGTTAGAGGGTGTCTGTGTTACAGTTCTTATAGATGCAACTAAATTAACACCAAAGTTTTAAATTTGGGTCGCAGTGGCAATTTCATTGCTACCATATGGGACTGAATTAATCGTGAATTGAATATGTATCAAGTAATGACTTGCTGCTGAATTGAGCTACAAGGTGGAATGAATCAAGTGGGTAAATTGGCTATCCTGCCATGAATTTGGCAAATTTATATTAGATTACTTGATTAACTATATATTATGTATACTACTATGCTGTAATGGAATGGAGGCACAATTGCTGTTATCAGTGTTATGAAATGCAATTCAAAATCATGTCATGATAATGATTTGGTTTCTAAATTCTATCTCTGAAATAAGTTTTTCTGTTGTGTATCCTCTGTTTTGTTTTACTTTATTTTTGCTTTTTTTTCATGAATTGCTTCCTTTTGTGTTCACATTTTTCATATTTTTACTTCTGTTTTGAACATGCAGCTTCATATCAGAATTATAAATCTCAAGGCTCACAGAACAAGAATGATCCAAATAATACAACTGTGCGTATTTCTTTGCAATATAGAAATGTTTGCTTTCCAACTTGTTTGTGACATGAATCTTAATTGCAAATTTTTGTTGGCAATTTGGACCCTAATGTCATTGATGATCACCTGAGGCAAGTTTTCATCCAGTATGGTGAATTAATTCATGTGAAGATTCCAGCTCACAAGCGATGTGGATTTGTCCAATTTGCAGACAGGTAATAAAACCTCTCCTATATCAAACATGTGTGATAGCATTTTCTAGTCTAGGCAACATTAATATTATGTTTTGATTTTTCATGTTTTATTTTTTAATATTAATTTGAAGCTATTCCAATGAAAAATCTAACTGTTCTAGACAAAAAATCCAAAACTATATATAACTTTTTATATATTTTATTAACGTATTCAAGACGTATCGTATCTTTAATTTTAAAAATTTGCCGTATCTCCATATCTGTGTCGTATCTAGGCTTCATAGTGTATAACTGTAGTGTAGAGGCTGGAAAAAAATGTCCCTTTAAGCAAATGGAAAAATGTTACATCTTTCTCATCAGTCACCGCCCATGCACTGCATAGCCAGAGATATGGGAATCGGATCTGCAATCTTGTGATACCTTCAAAATTGGACCATTGAAAGTGTAACATTTCGGAATTTGGTTTTGGAAACGTTTGGGTTGGGAGGAATCAGATCTGCAGTCCTATGATACCTGTAAAATTGCAAAATTGATGCTAGAAATTGTGTATTTAAAGGATGAAGGAAGAGTTAATGCAGCACCGATAATGGAGAAACAAAGAAATTGGTTATAATTTGGTAACGAAATTAAAATGTTTTAAAAGAAGAAAATTTGAGGTGACTTTTTTTAATTGACACGGCTTAATTTAATTGGTGGGACACGAAAGAAGCCAGCTTCTTGGGACAGGTGATTTCAATCCGAAAACTTGATGTTCACACGCGTGGACACACACGTGTGTTGTGTCTCTGTGTATATTGTCCTGAACAATTACAAAACCAAACAAGAACAAAGGTTTCTCAGACTGAACAAACGTGTTTTACGGAGCTATACATAACAGTGGTGAAGCAAACAGTAGAAAGATTATGTTACATATCAAACATAGCTTTATTTTTCTGGTGGTAGTCACTGATCCAACCTTCTATTAGCTTTATCTCAGTCTCCCTCTGCTCTACCAACCAATCAGGATCATTTTTTGTTGAAGAACGTAAATCTATGTGGTGTGCACCCGAGGAATGGTTCAAGAAAAAAATGAATTAACTTCTTTCATCAATCAATGTTAGCAACATGCTCGAGAGTTTTAGGGACTCACTATTCACTCTGGTTTAAAAGTTATGTAAAGAAGTTGCATGTAGTTATAATCAATAAACCAAAACAAATGTAGCTTATACCAATGGCACATATAGGAGAATAATAGCAATAATTTTAGACAAGAGAATAGACTAAGCTCTTTACAGCAGAATCCTAACAAATTCAAAATAATCAAATGCTTTACCTTCTTCAGTGACAAGTGAAACCACACTTTCAGATATATTCTGCAAAATGCTGTAACGGAAACAATTTGCATATTAGAAACTGTCCAAGGTAATCATTGTTGGAAAAATATAAAACATAATAGCCAAGATATTTAAAGAATAAATATATATCACCTGCCACCACTCCATGGATCCAAGAGGCCATTTGAGAAAATTATATTGCTTCCAAATTTCTTCAAGGTGGCATGGATATCCTTCAAACAAGATGCCAGACATAGAAACACCAGGTTAAAACATCATACTATCAGCGTACTGCTTTAAGTTTTAATTGAGCATGCTTCATACAATCTATCCCAATGGCATCACCAAGGGATGGTACCATATATTTCAAAGTATCAACTATCTTTCATTTGTTTTCTGGAAGAATAAATTTGTGTTGCAAGCAGTAAGAGACTTCTGACAAAATTGATGTTGGCAAATCCACACATGTAACGTTGTCAAGCAAGAATAGAAAAAGTGTGGTAGTCACCTCATTAATCATATTACAGTTTAACACTTCAGCATGTGCCTTAATACTCATCACAGAACATTTCTATAGAGAAGGAAATCTCATTATTACAGAGTAACAACCCTGCAGAAAAGGCATGTTATAGCATATACTTGATATAGATAGCTTCAACAGCTGAAGCTAAAAAATAAGTTATTTTTCTATAATTTATATTTGCACACAATTTACTATAATTGCATATATATAACATTTTTCCTCATTTCCTCACTCAAATATTCCTCCAAGTCAAATTGCATATCAAATCACAAAACCCTTTCACAACTAGAAAAAGGAAATAGCTATCTTTACCTTTTCCTACTCCCTAATATAGCTTAGGTTAAACACATAATTTAGTCCTTGTACGAGTCGCAGACACCTTTAGTCCTTATACGTAAACACTTATTAAATTGGTCCCTGTACGTGCAAACATTATCAATTTGGTTCTTATCGTTACGATGTCGTTTACACACTCTTAATTTATTTCCTACATGTGCAGTGCATTCTTAATTTAGTCGCTCCATGTGTAGTGCATTCTCAGTTTGGTTCCTGTAAGAATTAAGAATGCATAAATGGTGTCACAACGGAAGGGACCAAATCGATAATGTTTGCAGATATAGGGACCAAATTAATAACCTTTTACATACAGGGGCCAAATTGAGAATCTAGAACACACGTGAAGACTAAATTATGCATTTAACCTAGAGGTTATTTACACGCATAAGTAATATGTTTGACACCTCTACTCGAAGAATACATTGATTCCATCGGTTCAAGTTATCAAATTATGAAGTAAGATTTAACTGTAGTTATTCCCTTACGTGCCCGCCAAATTCTGTAGTAATCCATTTTGGCCTTGGCTTCACTCCAAATTTCTTTAAGCATTCCTCTTGGATAGAAGTGTATTATACTCATACGGCAGAAACATGCTGGACTCCTGGCTGCTAGACATTGGCATAATCATTTCAGTGCAAGCCTATACCAAAGATAAGAAAAAATGGAACAAACCAAGATTAACAAAGGAACATATAAGTCAAGGCATTTCGTGCCATTAGGTCTAAATACTTATCCAGCAACTAATGAAAATAAAAAGGAGAAACAACGTTTAACTTTTGTAAACCTGCCAGTCCCAACCACTCATGCCATGGGGATCATCATCCAGTTCAAAACATTTAGCTTCTCCAGTATAATTGTAGTAGACATTCACTCCTTCATATATGCGCTCCAGAATACTAGTTCCTGGAAACAATCAGAAGTTTGTTGAAATATAAACTTGATTTGGGCCCAAATTAATTATTTGGTTCCTTGGACTTAGTTATTTTGGGCTTAAGTAATTATGGGTCATGTTTCTAGAGAATTCTTGTAGTGTTTGGAATGTCTAGATATTTCTTATGGTTTTAATATTCTCTAGAATACTCTTTGGATCTCTAGAGTTGAGAACTCTCTAGAATTAGTGTGTCTAGAGTTCTCCTTAGAGTAGTATAAATAGAGATGTAATCCTACACATTTGTATCAAGCAAAAATACAAAGTTCTCTCCTCCATAAAGAATTCTCCTTCCTATCAAGTTTCTATTCAAAGTCTCCAATATTCCTAAACACTTTTCCTAAACATAAAAAGCCTTATTTCCAACAAAGTGGTATTAGAGCTTCAAGATCCTCAAAAGATGGCGAATGGAGGTTTCCATTTCCAAATGCCGATGCTCACAAAGAACAACTATGATAATTGGAGTATCAAGATGAAGGCGCTACTAGGAGCTCAAGATGTGTGGGATATCGTAGAGAATGGCTTCGAGGAGCAAGATGAAGCCTCGCTAAGCCAAGGTGTAAAGGAGACGTTGAAGGAGTCAAGAAAGAGAGACAAGAAAGCTCTCTTTCTCATTTATCAATCGGTGGATGAAGATACATTTGAGAAGATATCCAACGCAACGACGGCCAAAGAAGCATGGGATAAGCTTCAAACTTGCAACAAAGGAGTTGAGCAGGTAAAAAAGATTCGTCTTCAAACTCTTAGAGGTGACTTTGAGCGTTTGTTTATGGAGGAGTCCGAGTCAATTTCTGATTATTTTTCTCGAGTATTGGCCGTAGTCAATCAACTTAAAAGAAATGGTGAAAATGTTGATGAGGTGAAGGTCATGGAAAAAATACTTCGAACTTTAAATCCAAGTTTTGACTTCATTGTTACCAACATTGAAGAAAACAAGGATTTAAAGACCATGACTATTGAGCAACTCATGGGTTCCTTACAAGCATACGAAGAAAAACAAAAGAGAAAAATTAAACAAAAGGAGGCTACGGAGCAACTACTACAACTCAACGTAAAGGAAGCAAACTATGCAAATTACAAGAGCCAAAGAGGACGAGGTGGCGGCCAAGATCGTGGACGTGGACGAGGACATGGAGGAGAAGGAAGAGGTGGTTACAACAACCACTCCAACAAATTCAACAATGGAGAAAGAAGTTGGAATCCACAAGTAACAAGAGGTCGTGGAAGAGGAAATTCATGGTCGAGGTATGACAAATCACAAATCAAGTGCTTCAATTGCAACAAGATTGGTCACTATGCATCCGAGTGTAGATTCTCGAAGAAGGTTGAAGAGAAAGCTAACTTTGTAGAAGAAAAAGGCGGAGAAGAAGAAACTTTGCTACTCGCGTGCCAAAACAAATTTGAAGAGAAAAGAAACAAGTGGTACCTCGACACCGGCGCAAGCAACCACATGTGCGGCGATAAAAGCATGTTCGTGGAGATCAATGAAGCAGCAACTGGCGATGTCTCATTTGGAGACGACTCAAAGATACCAGTCAAAGGCAAAGGTAAAATTCTCATACGTTTGAAGAATGGGAGTCATCAATTCATATCCAATGTCTACTATGTGCCTAACATGAAGAATAATATTTTGAGCTTGGGACAATTATTAGAGAAAGGCTATGACATCCATTTGAAAGAACATAGTCTTTTCTTAAGATATTGTAGACATAACTTGATTGCTAAGGTGCCTATGTCAAAGAATAGAATGTTCCTCTTGAACATTCAAAATGATGTGGCAAAGTGTCTCAAGGCTTGCTATACCGACTCTTCGTGGCTATGGCATCTACGGTTCGGGCACCTCAACTTCGACGGTCTAGAACGTTTAGCGAAGAAGGAGATGGTGAGAGGCTTGCCTAGCATTAACCACCCAGACCAACTTTGCGAAGGATGTCTAATTGGGAAGCAATTTCGTAAAAGTTTTCCAAAGGAATCAACAACAAGAGCAACAAAGCCGCTAGAGCTCATACACACCGATGTTTGTGGACCAATCAAACCCAATTCATTTGGTAAGAATAAGTACTTTCTCCTCTTTATTGATGATTATTCCAGAAAAACCTGGGTTTATTTCTTGAAGGAGAAATCAGAAGTGTTTGAAAACTTTAAGAAGTTCAAAGCCCTCGTGGAGAAAGAAAGTGGTCTTTCCATCAAGGCCATGAGATCTGATCGAGGAGGAGAGTTCACTTCAAATAAGTTCATCAAATATTGTGAAGACCATGGAATCCGTCGCCCACTGACAGTGCCAAGATCGCCACAACAAAATGGAGTAGCAGAGAGAAAGAACCGGACCATACTTAACATGGTGCGAAGCATGCTCAAGAGCAAGAAGATGCCGAAGGAGTTTTGGGCTGAAGCAGTGGCATGTGCAGTTTACCTAACAAATCGTTCTCCAACAAGAAGCGTGCATGAGAAGACACCACAAGAAGCATGGAGTGGAAGGAAGCCCGGGATCTCTCACCTCAAAGTGTTTGGAAGCATTGCCTATACCCATGTTCCAGACGAAAAGAGGACAAAGCTTGATGATAAAAGTGAGAAGTACGTGTTTGTGGGTTACGACTCAAGATCCAAGGGGTACAAGCTCTATAATCCAAATAGTAGAAAGATCGTCATAAGTCGCGACGTGGAGTTCGACGAAGAAGATTGTTGGGATTGGATTGTTCAAGAAGATAAGTATGATTTTCTTCCTTATTTTGAAGAAGATGATGAAATTGAACAACCAATCATAGAGGAACATATTACACCACCTGCCTCACCGACACCAAGGCTGGATGAAACAAGTTCAAGTGAGAGGACACCGCGACTAAGGAGCATTGAAGAGATTTATGAGGTAACCACAAACCTAAACGACATTAACCTCTTTTGTCTTTTTGGTGATTGTGAGCCTCTAAGCTATCAAGAAGCAGCGGAAAACATAAAGTGGAAAGACGCCATGGACGAAGAAATCAAGTCAATCACGAAGAATGATACGTGGGAACTTACTACACTTCCACGAGGACACAAAGCAATTGGAGTAAGATGGGTGTACAAGGCAAAGAAGAATGCTAAAGGAGAAGTGGAGAGATACAAAGCAAGATTGGTGGCTAAAGGCTATAGTCAAAGACAAGGAATTGACTATGATGAGGTATTTGCTCCTATTGCTCGTCTTGAAACTATTAGACTGATCATTTCTTTGGCAGCCCAAAATAAATGGAAGATCTATCAAATGGATGTGAAGTCAGCCTTCTTGAATGGTTTTCTCGAAGAAGAAGTCTATATTGAGCAACCACTGGGCTATGAAATAAAAGGGCAAGAAGAAAAAGTCTTGAAGTTGAAGAAGGCGTTGTACGGTCTCAAGCAAGCACCGAGAGCTTGGAATGTTCGAATCGACAAGTACTTTCAAGACAAGAACTTCATCAAGTGTCCATATGAGCATGCACTCTATATCAAAGCGCAAAGTGGAGATATTTTGATTGTGTGTTTGTATGTAGATGACTTGATCTTTACAGGGAACAATCCAAGCATGTTCGAAGAGTTCAAGAAAGATATGTCAAATGAATTTGAGATGACGGATATGGGGCTCATGGCATATTATCTCGGCATCGAAGTAAAACAAGAAGACAAAGGAATTTTCATCACCCAAGAAGGCTATGCCAAAGAAGTCCTTAAGAAGTTCAAGATGGATGACGCCAATCCAGTTGGCACCCCGATGGAATGTGGCAATAAGTTGAGCAAGCATGAAAAAGGAGAGAATGTGGATCCAACTCTTTACAAAAGTTTGGTTGGAAGTTTACGTTACTTGACATGTACAAGGCCGGATATTCTCTATGTTGTAGGAGTAGTAAGTCGTTACATGGAAGTTCCAACCACAACTCACTTCAAGGCGGCAAAGAGAATCCTTCGATACATCAAAGGTACAACAAACTTTGGTTTGCACTATTACTCTTCTGACAATTATGACATTGTTGGCTATAGTGATAGCGATTGGAGTGGAGACTTGGATGATAGAAAGAGCACTACTGGTTTTGTGTTCTTTATGGGAGATACTGCTTTCACTTGGATGTCAAAGAAGCAACCAATAGTCACACTATCAACTTGTGAAGCTGAGTATGTCGCTGCCACATCATGCGTTTGTCATGCAATTTGGCTAAGGAACTTGTTGAAAGAGTTAAAAATGCCACAAGAAGAACCTATGGAAATATGTGTTGACAATAAATCAGCACTCGCTTTGGCAAAGAATCCAGTCTTTCATGAAAGAAGTAAGCACATCGACACCCGTTACCACTTCATAAGAGAATGCATTGAGAAGAAGGAGGTAAAGTTGAAGTATGTGATGTCTCAAGATCAAGCTGCCGACATTTTCACAAAGCCACTCAAGTTGGAAACTTTCGTGAAGCTAAGGAGTATGCTTGGAGTCACAAATCAAGTTTAAGGGGGGATGTTGAAATATAAACTTGATTTGGGCCCAAATTAATTATTTGGTTCCTTGGACTTAGTTATTTTGGGCTTAAGTAATTATGGGTCATGTTTCTAGAGAATTCTTGTAGTGTTTGGAATGTCTAGATATTTCTTATGGTTTTAATATTCTCTAGAATACTCTTTGGATCTCTAGAGTTGAGAACTCTCTAGAATTAGTGTGTCTAGAGTTCTCCTTAGAGTAGTATAAATAGAGATGTAATCCTACACATTTGTATCAAGCAAAAATACAAAGTTCTCTCCTCCATAAAGAATTCTCCTTCCTATCAAGTTTCTATTCAAAGTCTCCAATATTCCTAAACACTTTTCCTAAACATAAAAAGCCTTATTTCCAACAAAGTTAACTCAATTTCCAGGTTGCATTACAAAAATCAGTCAAGGAACATTTGAACATATGAAAGACAACAGGACTAAATTGGGAAAACAAAAGCACCTTATATACAAGTGTGTACAAATAATAAGATATTCCATCATCATATACTACGAATTCGATACCATACGAACCTCCCTGATGGGATGTTCAGGCAGAGTCATCATGAATTCAGCAGGATATGGGTAGTTCACCATTGCCAAATAACTATAAGCAGCCTCCACCCAGTCATACAGATCTTTAGTCCTATTCAATTTCCTTCCATTAATTTAACTAAATCAGCACAAGAGAAATAACAAAACATGGATATCACCATTCACAATCATGTGACACAGAAACAGACACATATTTCTAAATGCCTTACTGACATAAGTTGAAAGTTTTGGTCAGAAGCTCAAGCCCATTATTTGTTTGGCCTGCAGATGCCATCTCATTCCATGACTGTTTTATATAGTTAAAGCAAATGAAACTTTCACGCTATGGAGTATGTACACAAACAATAGAGTAAAACCGTTAGTATAATATACTGATCACAACACTGGCAAATACCTGAACAACTTGCGACGACTCACTGACTTACCTTAAAAGCATTGGAAACAAGGTCATAGAAAGTTTCAGGTGGCACAATGTCTTCAAATTGAAGAATCGGAGCAGAAGAAGCAAGTGCCCCAACAGCAACATGAGGATACTTGAGTCTCATCCATGCTGCCAACACTGTAAAAAAATGTTAAAAAAAAGTTATAAAACTAACTATTCATAACTCACTATGACATGTTCTCGGATTTGCTTAAATTATATACATAGTTCTTAGAATTTGGATTTAAACTCACTGGGGTCAGCCTAATGGTGAGGATTTGGATCGTTTTAACGCAGTCTTAGGTTCTATTTTAATTGATGTCATTGTACACACACAAAAAGCTAGCCCCAGGGGTCATGATTCCTCCTTACTTATATTTACTTATATACACCATATCACTCGTCAATATGGAATCTCCAACACATCCCAAGGGTTGGACAACTAAATCGTGTTTGAGGGACTGGACATTTGTGAATGATCCAATAATTGCCCCTCCAATAACAACCATCGACAAATGTTAATTGTTAATTTGTGTCAACGGAAGGATTTGAACCATGAAATCTTCTTCTCTCCCTTCTTCCTTTTCTACCGAGTTAATCTTATATCTCCTAACAACCACTGTACTATGATACTACATTAGAATTTTGGTGTAACTCAACCCCAAAGGTTAGTTTTTGAATAGAGGGTTGGCGTCACTTAATTGCTTACTTCCACCATATGATCCTCCAAACAAGATAACGGGGCAATCCTTAGTGGAGAAATTATGCTTGAGATCAGCGATGAGAACGGAAAAATCAGCGAGCGCTTGTTCAGAGGTGAGATACGACAATGTAGTGACATTCTTATACGCTTCCTCTGCACTTCCGTAAGGCACGGACTCGCCGTAATATTGATGCTGCCACATTAGAAAAGAGTTGTGAAATTGAGAATTTCGTTAAGCGAAGGTGGAAAGACCGGTTTGGATAAGCTTAGGCAAAAGGACTTTTAGGAGAAGAAAATTAGAAAAAAGAAAAGAAAAATTCTCTGCAAGCTAATTTTAATTTATGCACAAGTTAATTTGTAAAAGTTATGGTATAATTCCTCTAAAAAAGATGAGAAAACTTCTATAAATTAGTTCGTGCATAAGTTAACTTGAGCTTAACGAGGCTTGGGTTTACTTCGGGGAAAACCACCATGGCTCCGAAGCGAGGGGCGATTTCCCAGACGACGCCGGTGTTTTGGGCGAACCATTCGATGTCGTCTTCGTTGCCAGAGTAGAAGAAAACCGGGCCCAGGCGCCGTGGGCCCACCCAGTGTTCGGTGCTGATAAGGTAGCGCTGCGGGAAAGTGGGTAGCTCCGAGAAGCTGAAGTGGTCGAGGCTCTGTTGGATGCACCTAGTTTCGTAGTGGAATTGCGGCGGTGGCTCGGAATGGGTTCGTGCTGTTGCTGCGAATTTTCCTAGGAATTTCGGCCAATGCTTCAACGCGAGTGGTTGTGCTGAGTAAGAGAGTACGATGATGACGGAAAGAGTGAAGACAAGCGTGCAACCAGTAACTAATTGTGTTATTACCCGTTCTCCCTCTGATCTGTCAAATGATACATTCCCCTTAGTTTGAGCTCTGTCTCTGGTGAGAGGTGTGTACCTAAAAAGGAAATTCAACGATAAAGTCACTATCTGTTTTATTGATAAAGTCAGTATCTGTTTTATGGTGACGATGGTTATCGAGTTGCTAATTGCCCCAGTATTATGTGAGTAGTGTTAATCGGTTGATAGAAACCGACTACATGTAGGATCCGTAGAATATGATATGATTTCATGAAATTTTGTTACGAGGATAGGGATTTTGTATTTGAGGATAAGATAATCTCCTAGTATCTAATTTAATTTAAGTAAAAGATAAAAATTAAGTGATAATTTTTCTTGCTTGTTGTTATTTCATATATTATGGTATTTATAATTGAAGCTACATGGGATATTGACACTAATGACCTCAACAAAGGAGATAAGATAATAACCGAATAGAAATATCCTAAGTGGTTGTAACGCTTGCCAACAGGATGAGAGCAAGGAATATGTTGTATGTGAATCAAGCATAGTCACAAGTGCTGGTATTTGCATCCTTTTGAGCCTACTCTTCCTTTGGGCTGTATTGCTATCATTACCCACCACTGGAAAACAACCTTGTTCTCAAGGTTGGGCAACAAAAACAAAATTGAAACAGGGATGGGTTTAGAAAAAAAACAAAAATTGGTGGGCTTGTTTAGGCCTTGAGAATGTTGGAAAGCAAAGGACCAAAATGGTGTCATGTGGGAAAGCAAAACCCAATCCTTCTTTTTCTTTCTCAATAGTGTTATTTTTTTTTTATTCTCTTTACTACAGAAACTATGCCTAACCCTAAGGTCGTCTTCTACATGACCATCAACGGTTAACCTGCTAGCCACATCGTGGTGGAGCTCTATGCCAACATGACTTCCTGCATTGCTGGGAACTTTCACGCACTCTACTTCGACGAGAAGGGCATAAGGCAGAGTGGCAAGCCCCTTCACTACAAGGGCTCGTCCTTCCACCGCGTGATCTCGAGCTTCATGTGTCAGGGTGGCCACTTCACCGCCGGAAAGGAATTGGCGGTGAGTCGATCTATGGCGCCAAATTTTCCTTGAAGAAACACATCGGTCCCAATATCCTTTCCATGGTGAACGCCAGTCCAGGAACCAACAGATGATAGTTCTTCATTTGCACAGAGAAGACAGACTAGCTTGACGGAATCGAGAGATGATGGATGATGTTGAATGTTGGTGCGAAGGTTTTTAGAAGGAGAATGGCTCTGGTGAAAGAGGGGAAAACTTGGAAGGGAGGAGCAGGACCGCGCCAACCATGGAGGTGGAGAAGGCAGTGGTTTGTGCGTCACCATTCTTGTCACTGACCTTGTTGATGGCTCTGCTACACCAACGAAGGCGGGAGTGAACAGAGACGTTTGGTGCTTGGAGACGGAGGATGTTGGAAGGAACGATATCAAAGGCGGTGAGCACTGAGGCAGTTGCGTAGTGCGATTTGGCGAAATATGAAGACACGTGCTATGGGGGGCACGTGGGAAATTGGCTTTTCTGCGCTCCTATGAAGAAGTGTGCTGACGGGGAGGCTTAATGACTGTTGATGTTGTCCTGATTGTTGCATTTGCTAGGTTGTGTTTACATGTAGCAGTGTTAACTTGTGAACGAAACGGTGGATATGGCAGTGGGGGTGGTGGCGACAAATACGATGGTTGTGGAAGGGAGGCATTTATATTCTCAAGAGGTAGGGCAAGACATTTTATGGTTTAGGTGGTCATCGTGGAGGTGGGAGATGAAGGTTGAAGAGTTTTCCCAGTACCGCACAAGGCTAGCAAGTAGTTTTGAGTACTCTCAAAATTAGTCCCAAGGGATTGAGTTGGGTGTTCATAAGAAAAATGTGAGTGGTGAAACATAAGGGATGAAACTTGTGGGGGGGGGGGGGGGGTAGAATAAGTGCAGATGTAGGTGGCGGTGGATGGCTGTGCGAATAGGCTGCCACAGATAAAGGTGGGGAGTAGTCATGGGAGGCAGGGTAGCGACAAGTCAGACCAATTGTTACGAGCAGAGAGATTTTGTCTTGTATTCGAGGACAAGGTAACCTCCTAGTATCTAATCTATTCTAAGTAAAAGATAAAACTGAGTGATAATTTTCTTTGCTTGTTATTTCATATATCATGGTATTTATAATTGCAGCTACATGGGATATTGACACTAATAGCCTCAACAAAGACACTAATAGCCTCAACAAAGGAGACAAGATAATAACAAAATGAAAATATCCTAATAACAAAATTGTAGGAATATACTAAGTGATTGTAATGGTTTGCCGACAAGATAAGAGCAAGGAATATGCTAACCGCGAATCAAGCATAGTCATGAAGGTAAGTGGTATCTGCATCTTTTAGGGCCTACTCTCCCTTTGGGCAATGTGGCTTTCAAATTTCTTATATGAATATTTTTATTTTATAGAGACAAAATATTTATTAAATTTTCATCATCAAATATTATATGGTTGGGAAGAAAACTTAATGCGTAATCGTACTAATGACTTTATTTTAATGTATCATTATCACTTTTGTAATTCTCATTTACTACATAAATAAATAAATAATTTCATTTCTTCAATATATACTGTCACTTACTCAGCAAAAATCCTATTTTTCTCTCCCACAAATTTGGAAATTAGTTTGCCCAATTTTTTGTCCTAGACAATTTCAGCAACTCGGCAGATTTGAAGCATTTACATAACGCTTTGCCTGGCAAAAGTTTACCTTAATCTAGAGGACTGACTAGAAGAATCAACTAGTGACTACTGTGCATGCACTATTGTTAAAGTCTGTCCTAAAAATGGGTTTATGCTTGGAATATATGCTCTGGTAGTTAATTAGAACCTTCTAATTCGGAATTTACATATATTCTTTGCTCAGTGTAGGACGCAAGAATAATCATAGGTCAACCTGAACTTTTCACATTTGCGTTACCTTCATCGGAATCAGAATCAGGATTATACGATATTAAAGATGCTTATGCCGTTTGACATACGAAATTACTCGCTTTCAAAAATAATTCTTATAATAATGAAATCCACGACAGCTGGATTTTATAAGAATTGGAATTATATTCTTTTGTACATTTTGCACTCCATTAGGGGCACACAATCACCCTTTGGATCATCTAAACACGGTTCTTTGTGCCCTATAAACCCTAACAACCCATGCTTTACTAACACGTTCTCACGATGCAATGTCAAATACTCAAATGTAAAGAGAAAATCTCAACATATTAAATAAATGGAGCAATTAGATGCCTTGATTCTACATATGCATGGTAATTAAGCGCAAGTTTGTATTAGTTTTTCTTAGAAAAAATAAAATAAAATAGAATAAATTCTGAAAGCTCAACCTTTAAATTTGAGAAGATTATCGAGGGATAATATTCTTTTCATATCGCGAATAAGTTCAATTTATACCTATATAAGACAATTTAATTTACAAAAGGCGTTGATATTCTGCGTTCGATGAAATCATTTGGAGAACGATGTTTCAGACTAAAGCATGTTGAGTTATCAAAACAAAACTAACTAATACAACTATATATTGATTAAATTTGTCCTATTATTGTTTTTCAAGCATGCATTGGAATTCCTTGTGTAGTTCACACTATGTGTGTAAACAAGAGTAACCTCCGAATAAAGATGATAATGATGAGATCTTCCAAGAATTTTGCGTCTTAATTTTAAAATAATACTTTTAAGACACTGGCAATTTATAAAATCCTAATACGGTAAGTGTCAACCACAAAGAATCTTGGTGTTAATTCCGTGCAACTTTCAATTTATAGGGTCGTCACTGATCATCAGTTTTTCAACATAGTTTGCTCTACATTCACGGATTCAAGGTGCTAACTGCCAACTAACTTGAGGTGCTGCACAAACTTTGCTAATCATTCAAAACATGCGCGATCAAATCATGGTTAGCAACCAACAGGTCATTTTTTCAAGTAGTATTTGATCTTCTTAAGTAAAATTTTAAATTTAAATCATATGAATAAAAAAATATAATTAAAAAAAAATTCAATCGATGATCACTGATTAATTAAATTTTTTGATGGAGACTAATCATTAATAAAATCAACAAATATTTCATATCAATATTTTCATAATTAAAAAAATATAACCCGCAAAAAAAAAAGGAATAGTATAGTCATGACTTGAAATTTAGAAATTCCATGGAGTTCATTGCGTGACGGCAGAATAGAAATTAATAGAGGGGTCATTAATTATTGAAATTGCTTCCTGGCGGCATGTTCTTAAATTCTCAGCCTGAATACCATTATTCAACTACCAAAAGCAATGTTTCTCAAACTGTCTGGTCTAATTTTAGACTGTGTTCTCACTAGTTCCTGTCCATTGATTTGGCACATCTACTAGGGTCCATGGTGTTTTCAGCCTGAATACCATTATTCAACACAGACCCAGGGTCTTCAGCTACATCATCTAGCTCTGACTTTTTTGAATGAGTCCATCTCAGAAACCATAATTTCAACGATTCCACCTCCCCCGTGATTGACCTTTCATCGACCCTCAATATATCAAGACAAGACAGTTTTTTTTTACGCATGGAATTGGTTGATAATTTACCTCATCATGACTAATTGATTATGGCCTATGTTGTATTATCACTATTATGTGATATAAGCATTTGGAAAATTCTTAAATTAGAAATCATATATTAAACTCCACCTTAGAAAATGATCAATATGTCAATGAAACTAGCTAGATTAAAATAGGAGGAATTATGGTCCCTAATTTTAGAAATTTGGTTGCAGGACTATAGCCAACCAAATAGCGAATTTGGTTTTACGTTTCGAATGCGATTTTAATATTTAGGATATGATTTAAAGAAATTAATCTTTATACTTTTCACATCTAAATGTGATTTCTTTCTTCTTAAGGAGTTTCCAAATACACACCTAGACTCTTTTATTAGGCTTGACTTCAACATTGTAAGCTGATATATATATATACACTAGAGTACTTGTAGAGTCGAACGAACCTGTTATCATAGCCTATGAACCTTTGCAATTTGCATAGTTATGGACTTATGGTTAGGAGAGGTATTTTACTATGAGGATTATTAGTGCGCATATTGCACCCTTAGATCCAATATATTAAAGTCCACATCAGAAAATGATCAATACAGTATATGTTAATGGAAACTAGCTAGATTAAAAGAGGAGGAATTATGGTCCCTAATTTTAGAAATTAGGTGGCAATAATTTCATGCCTTGATCGACCTGGGGTCTGGCGGTCTGCTCCTGAATGATGAAAGATTTATAGTGTCCCAAATATATACATCCACCAATTCATCATGGTGATCCACTTGTGCTGGGCAACGTACGCATGGAGCAAATCCCTCGTTATTATTGATTATCAATATATGGAGTTAATGCATGCAATGTATTTATTAATATTATTAATACTATGGGGTACCCCAGACCCATATGTATATATATATATATATATATATATATAGGCTCATGATCATGGAGAGGCTACGCATGTGCCTAGGTCCTATGATGTTCACACTCATCCTCGAACTGTGCTATCTCCTCCACTGACAACACTACATTTGTACCCCAAGAGGATATGTCTCCTTTTCATCTGCGTAAGTGCCTCGGGTCCTTCTTGCCTTAACTTTGTGCCAACGTAAGAGCCAAAGCCCTTCCAAGTACTGTTTCTACTTTCTATCCCTTACCACCGTATCTAGTATCATTAAGAAGGCAATATCTTTTTAGTTTTAGGTTATATGTTTTTTTTTTTGTGAAATAGATTATATGCTTATTTGAATTGCTCCTCATCACCATATATCTAATATCATTAAGAAGTCAATCTCTTTGTGGGTTATGTTTATATATTTGATCGATTTGGATATATTAGAATTACTAATACTTTAATATACTATTCTTTAGAATTACTGTTTATTCTCGATCTTAACTAAAATCTTAAATTTAACTCTTGTAGATAGAAAAATAAAATTGGGAGAAAAGATCTCAATCTCATCAAAGAAGATCATCAAGATTTTTTGACAGATGATTAATCATTAATTAATTTGATAAATATTTTGTATAAATAATATGATAATAAAAAAATATACTATTGATTTTGTTTTTATTAAATACTGAGATTATTTACTTTATTTTTTACTCCAAAGGTGTTGAAATAATGTTTTTTTTATATAGGATCATCTCTGCTCTATCTACAAGTATCCCATAGTAATTAGTATTGATATATATGTGGGACCTGGTACCCGTGGTATTGAGTTTTTGACACTCACTGCTTCGGGGAAAGTCACACATTAGTGGGGTGACATTGCTGTTCCGTGCTTTCACTACTTTTAAACGCAAGCATGATGGTTATGTGTGAAATCTTCAGCCAGTAAGTCTTAGAAAAGAGAGTTCAAGTGGGGCAAGCGAAAAGCTTTCGCTTTATTCATTCATAGATTAGTCGGTGCGTTTGTTGGATGGATGTTCTATCCCTCACTCACGGCTTGAAATAATATGAAACAAGCAAAATTCATTCATAGTATGTAATATTCTGACTAGGCTTTGGCTGTCCTTTCCCCACGAATGATTCTCACTTTGACGGTTTCTAGCTACTTGCTGAGCTAGCCATCCACTCTCTCTTATGACCATACTATGAACTTTTCATCTACCCGGTTTGTAGATAAGGGTAAGATTATCATACTCGTAATTTTGCGTAGATGGGTGAAAGTTCTATAAACTCGACTCGTAGAATCGAATAGTAAATTCTTAAAAGTTTACTCAAATAAAAAAATATATTAATATTCCTTTATATAAAATCATAAATAAATATTTTAACCCTAAAATAAATGAAAATAATAAATTTTAACAATAATTCAATAAACTAACATAGTCCACAATCCATACTTAATCTAACATAAATTCATACCATACAAAATATAAGTTCTTAAAATAAAAACACTTAAAAAAAGAAATAATTCAAATGTTCATCAATCCTCTAATAAAATCATCTCCAATATCACCACCACCACCATCATCTGCATCTCCATCATCTTCAAGCTCTTTCTCAATTGAGAAGTGATCTTTCACATTGTCATTCAATACCAAATTGTCAATATCAAATGCATCCAAAGTTGGATCGGTTAAATTTCCTCCAACCAAATCAATATTACTTCCGCTACCACTTTCCCCTAAAGGTTGCTCTTGCTCAACTTGGAGATTGTCTTCATAAAAAATATCACATCCCTCTTTTGTTTATCCATTCATCATCAGATTTCATATCTTCAAATGGAAGAGCAACATTTTTTCTTGTTTGTCTACTTTTGAGCTTCAAGTTGTACATGACATAAACTAAGTCATTCATTTTCTTTTGATGCAAACAGTTTCTCCTTTTTGTATGAACCTATAAATAATATAAACTCAAAGTTGATAACTTAACTAAAGTCTATAGTGTAAACTAAACAAAAACAAATATTAAGAAACACAAATAAAGTCATGAAGTTCAATTATCATTTCAAATGAGCTCCAATTACGCTCACATCACTACTAAAAACAACATATTCCACGACATGCATTTAAAGGCGATGTTATTTTTGTAAATACTAACAATATTTCAAAGACGGTTTTCATGAAATCGTCTTTGAATGGTATAAAACAAAGGTCGCTTTGTTTTACACTATTCAAAGACGGTTTCACAAAAACCGTCTTTAAATTTGCGTAATTTTAAATTTGAACGTGTGACTCTTCATCTCCTCGCTTCGCTGGCTCTCCTCTTTCCAATGTCTCTCTCTTATTCCCAATGTTTTCTCTCATCTTCCCTAGGCTCTCGAGAAGACGCGTTCACCACCGAAACCAAACCCAATCTAGTAGGTGAGCAACAGATTCACACATTTGCGAAACAACTTCTTCATATTGACACCACTATCTTTTTCCTCTTCACATTGCTCAAGGTTTCAACATCATCATCAGTGCTATTCTAGAACAAGTGCCCCTATCCAGTGTGGCCTGGGATCCAGCCTAGTGTAGGAAAGCCCGTTCTGGCCCGCGGAGGCTTCAAGGTCGCCTTAAACCGAGCCTACTCCCTCCAGTTACTCACCCTCTAATCCGGGTGCTTCTGGGGCCACCACGGTTGCACCTTCGACATCAACAAGCACGAGTGCTACGCCACCGATGACTGCGGCGGGTTCCTCTTCTGCAATAGCACCGGCGGAAGTCCACCAGCAACCCTAGCGGAGTTGACCCTCAGCGGGTCCCTCTTTTGCCATGAAGCTGAAATTCTACTCTCTCTCTCTCTCTCTGTCTCTTGTTCTTATCCATTGCATTGAAAAGTAGCACCATCACCACCCCCACGTCTTACCCCTTCTTTCATAAATATGCGTCTCTGCAACTACATGTTTACCACCACCACCTTGTTCTTCACATCATCCTCATCATCTTCTTTAATCAATTGACTCTTTGTTCCTCCCTCTATCCTTTCGGTGTGTTCTTTCTTCTCTTTTCTCTCTTTTTTATTCTTTTTCCTCAGATCTTAGTTTTGCATTTCGCCCCTTATCGTTTTGTTGATTTTTTTGTTTGTTTTGGATCTCAGGATGGAGCCCATGGACATTGTTAGGAAGGCCAAGGAAGACGCTTCTCTTCCTAAAGGTATGTGTATTCCTCTTTTTTTTTTTTTAGATTTGTGATTTTTTCAATGTTAAATTAAAGAATAAATTAGGGAATTTTGATAAATAGTTTTTATTTATTTATAAAATTGGTATTTCTTGCAGCGACAATGACAAAAATTATTAAAGAGATGTGTTGTGTCGGTAAAGGTTCCAACGCCCTTTTTTATTTGTTTTTGTTTTTTATTTTAATTGTTGACTAAAATTCTATCAGCTTCAGTGTTTTTTCCCCTTCTTTGAGATATAGTATGAATTTTTCCTTGAATCAATATCTCATGGATGGGAGTAAGTGTATAACTATATCCTTGTCAATTTTGAATTTGGTGTATACTCTGATATCTAATAATCATCAAACACTCTCAGCTATTCACGAGGACATAATATGATTCTGAGATTATGAATCTAAAATGGAGGAATAGAGTAGACGTATAGACACCTTCAAAGCAACAACATTGTAGCGATTATCAACTCCCTTCTCAATCCATATATACCTGAGTGCTAGAATATTTTTGTAGAAAAAAAAATTAACAGAACCATGATATTTTGTTTTAGATATTGGTTCATGGAATAGTAAGTCCTTATCCAAGCTTGCCAAACATAATAACCAAATATCTTAGATATTTTATAGTCTCTGATAAATGAATGAAACTCTTTTATTTTAGTTTTTTCTCCTACTTTCGCAGCAGAAGACATGCTTCATAGGTTAAGCAGATGCTGCTTTTGCATCGTTACTCCACGCCCTTGGCTTTTCATGGGCTTGGGCAACCCTAGCGACAAGTTTAAAGGAACCAAACACAATGTACCTTTCTTTCTTTTTACTTTTATTTCTGCTTCTTCTTATTCAACATATGTTAGTGTCTTGTTGTTCATTTCAGTTACCGCTTTGTTTGTTAGGAGTTAGTTTCGGTGGTTACAGGCTTTAGTTATCAACCATCAAATTGCATAAAAAGTGTTTTGTAGTGTATAGGGGGCATAGTTGGTGTGTGAATTAGCAATTTTGTGATGAAATATGAGAACATGTTTTTTGTCCTAATCAGGTTGGCTTTGAGATGATTGATGCATTTGCGAAGTCACAGGGGATTCCTATGGACACTGTCCACTTCAAAGCTATTTTTGGAAAAGGTTTTTTGTCTGCCTCATTTGATATTCTTGTTTTTTGTTTCTCTTTCAATGCTTGTTGTAATTTGTGAATCTCAGGCACTGTGGTGGTTTGTTACAGGTTTTGTTGGTGAATCTCAGTGGTGAATCGATAAGGAATTGAGATGTGTTGCCTTTTCTTTTTTCTATTATCCATCTATATATTTTGCTTTAGCTTCTACAAATTCCTTTTGAAAAAGAAACAAGTGTCAATTGGAAGCAAGTGTCAAATATTTACAGGTTCACTTTATTGCAAAACAGGTGTCAATTATTTATAGGTCCACATTATAATTAGAATTACGTATAAAGTAATTCACATTTAACTATTATTTATAGGACTTAGGACTCTTGCTATAGGATTGATTATTTTCATATATGACTTTTATGTACTTCTTATAGATAGTTTATATTGTTGTTTAGATAGTTTATGTTAATTTAGATTTTAACTAATTATTATTATTATTATTATTTCACGCCATTAAGGGAATACATCTAAGGAGGTATAATTTTGATTTCTGATTCTTATGTTTTTACTTCCACGAATTATATTTTTATGATATAAGTAATTAAAAATATGTGATCAAATTATATAGACTATGTTTTAATTATCTGTTATTTTTTGAAGAAGTATTTTGTTTATATTTATTTGTTCTTATAAAATTTTTTGGGTTTTTTTTTTCTCTATCTCTCCTTTATGTAAAAATTGTTGTATAAAAATTGGTGTATATTTATTTATGCTATAGTTTAAACTCTGGTCTCTTAATTACATTTCAGGTTACTACATTGTATGAGGATGATTGTGTGAGGCTCAAAAAGTCATTCAATAGCTCTGAAACCAATTTGGCCTTTACCAAAAGTAGCACACACACCGTAATATACATAACAAAATTCACTTTATTTGCTTCATTTTATGTTAGAAGTAAAAAAAGAAGGAAATAAGAAAAAAAATAAAAAGACAATTATTTTTCTTCTGGCATTGTATGAATAGAGAGAACAAAAGAGAGAGAAAAGTAGAGTGAAGAAACTAAAATTATGTTACATTCTATTCAAACAAATTTAATATAAAAAATATTAATTAACAAGAACACATTTCTAATTTCATTGATTTTCTATTATCTCTCCATGCCTCCTCAACTGTGAAGTGGTGAAAAATATCAATAAGGGTCCACAAATTTTTGCTTTTTTCCCTTGTTTTGTGCCATTTCAAATAATTAAAAGAAAAAGCTTAAGTAATATTTGGTATACAAAATATTTTAATACTTTTTAGAATATGGTATTAAAATAATATTTTCTTTCGTTTGGTAGAATTGAAATTAAAAATATTTCTCAGACATAATTTCTTTTTTGGGAGTGTTAACTTACATGAAAGTTTAAAAAAAAAACATTTTCACCTACACAATCATAAACAAAACTTCCACATGAAAATGGATGTAAAATACTTCAATTAATTACACACTTGAATATGATCTACTCTGAGTGTCTTGAGTTCATTCCTTCAAAGTAATTGGCAATATACTATGCATTTGTGAATGAGCTTTGAAATGATAAACCAAACTTAAAATAGTGAGTAAGGTACATTTCGTAATGGGGCACTGTTGGCATAAATTCAAGAAATTATACTGCGAATGATGGGGATAGTTACAACAAATCAAAATATTTTTCTTTAAAAAAAACACATTATAAGACAAATCTTAAAAAACTGTCTTAGAATGTTTAAGATTGTTTTCTCAAAAAACCATATTAGAATCTTCTATATATTTTTAACTTTTTTTTAAAAAATACATTCTAAGACGGTTCTCTAAAAAACCGTCTTAGAAAGTGTACCCTTCTAAGACAGTTTTTAGCTAAGAACCGTCATAAAAAATATAAATTTTTTACAACATCTCCTACAATGACGGTTAATAACTGACGTAGAATGCATATTTTAACCGACGTAAAAAGCTTTTTTTGTAGTAGTGCATCCAAAAGAACTACAAGTTAAGCTCAAAACACGAATAACAAACCACTTCAATTCAGGACATCCATCCCCAAACATTTCCCACCATTTTGCAGGTGGCATAGTCTTCCAAGAGTTTATTGTCCATTAAAGACCTTTGGCAAAATGAAATTCAAGAAGTTGCCCATTAATTTTGTTTCTTACCCTAACATCCTTTACCAATCTCATCATACAAATAAACAATCCTTCTTTCACTTCTCGATTATCTTTTTTAAAATCATCTTCAAAATGCAATTGAGGATTAAGATAATATGCAATTGCATGCAAAGGCCTATGAAGTTGGTTCTCCCACCTCTTATCAATAATTTCCCAAATAGGTTCATAACTACACAAATAAATAACATAAAATATATTTAGAATTAGGCATAGTCACATAGATAAATAAAGTAAACTATATTTTATAATTTGAAAAACTTACTTTTTCTTCACATTATTGAAGTTACTTTTAATCCTTTCCTTTGCATGATCCATCTCAACATTATGAAACCCATGGCGGGTTGTTGATCAGAATACACCAATCGAAGGACTACCATAAGAGGGGCAGCAACTTTGGGGCATATGGATACATTCTTCCAAAATCTACTATCCAAAACTGAATTTTCTACTTTTATCCCTTCTTGTGAAGTTCCAAACTTATTTTTTTCCACTCCCCAGAACTAAACAACCTCATCAAAGATGTTTTCATTTCATGGAGACAAGCTAAAGTTAAGTAAGCAATTGCAAATCTAGTCATACCAAGTCTAACCAAGTCCCTACCATTTGTGTACTTCTTGAGCATGCTAATAAGCATTGTTCTACCATATATATATAAGTGGTTATCTTTCTTCCCTTCTTTATAGTAGCTTCATGAACCTTCAAATGTTTCTCCAAGTCCTCAAGTATCATATCAATGCAATGGGCAACACATGGAGTCCAACACAAATTTGGTCGAGTATGCATCCACAATTCTCCTACTGCTTTGAAATTCGCAGCATTATCAATAATCACCTGAACTACATTTTCTTCTCCAACAAATTTGACATCATCTAACATCTTAAAAACTTTGTCAGTTGTTTTTGAGATGTCAGAAGTATCTAAGGAATACAAGAATATTGTTCCTTTTGGACTGTTCACCAAAAAGTTACAAATTGAACGCCTTTTTTTATTTGTCCACCCATTAGACATTATTGAGCCATCAGTTCTCTTCCACTCATCCCTAAACTCTTGCAAATTGTCATCATTTTTCTGCATTGCTTGTTTCAATAGCTTCTCTCTAATATCATGATAAGATAGAGGTCTATAGTCAGGTCCATATTTCCCAATCATCTCACACATCTTTGAAAATGCAGGATTTTTGATAGCATTGAATGGAATGACACTTGTGTAAAAAAATTCAGCAACTTGAGCATCAACTAAAGGTTTATCTTTTTTTTTTCATCAATTGATTCAAAGTTGCTTGAACATTGCCACTCCCACTACTTGCACTACCTTTTTTTTCCTTTTGAACCAAAACCTCTTTGTCCCTGCAAGTTGGTTGCCTCTGCCCGCTCAACACTTTCTTCATCTTCATCAATACTATTTAATCTTCTTTTCTTTTCTTTTGTTGCTTTAGATTCAGCAATAATTTTCATCATTAGCAATTTGATCTCATCTGGCACGTAGCATAAGGCTCAGAATCTTTAAGAATAAGAGTGGTTACCTGAAATAAAAAAATAAACTGAATGATAAGCATGGAGAAGATCTTCAATCTGAAAAGTAATTTGCTTAAAAATAATTTATTATTATGTAAAAAAGATGTTTTGCATACTCTTTAAGGATTACAAAAATTCAGCCATACATATATAAGTGAAAATATAAATAATTAATATTATCAGAACAGTTGAGAGATGTCACTAATATAAGGAGTATAAAATTTCAGCCAATTTCTTCTAACATATAAAACTATGGCAGTGTTGTAGCCCCGATTTTTTTTCTTCTTAAATTGCAATATGCAAGAATACACTAACCAATTATCATTGTTGTTATTTTTCACTTAAATTTCTTATTAATCTCCTCTATAGATAGCAAGTATTCCTGCAGCCTGCATACAAAACTTTGAGAAATAGGCAATGGAAGATCCCAAAAATATACTCATCATAAAAGCTATGCCTTTGATGTTAAAAGCTATGTATTCTTTGCACAAATCAAACTCAAGGCTTCTTTCTAATGATTGGTAAATTTTGAGCAGTAGTGTTTCAATTTTTAACAAATGTTTGTTGAATTATACATCAATAGTAAATGCAGCGTAGTACACCTATGGTAGTCAATGACTTGAACTTCATGATCATAAAAGCATTGTCTGTCATATTTTTTGTTAGAAAGAACTTTCTTGAACTTCATGATCATAAAACTTCAAGGACATAGTTGTGTGTCTCTGTTATATGGATTTACCCTTAAAAATGATCTTTGAACCAACAATACGATATATTGTAAACTAATATTTTGAGTTTGAAACTAACTAACCATAATTGCATACTTGTTTTTCTTCAATTTGTTGAATTACATTGTTGCAGCAAAAATATTACACGAAAAATAAAAACATTTTATTTGTTATGTATTAGAAACTACTAAGGCTTTAACATGGTAGAATCTTGCCTATAAGTTGTTTACATGGGTGCAAAGAGAGAAGACTGGTATTAGGAGAGTAGCTTGGATGTAGAAGGAGATTGATTAGGCAAAACCTTGAAACTATTAAGAAGGATTTAGAGGTAAAGGGTTTTTCATGAACATGATTCTTAATAAAACTCTATGGCATTGCTTGATTCATGTCACTGACTCCATCTTGTAGGAAAAGGATTAGATGTTGTTATTGTACCAAGACTTTAAGATTTCATTTAACTGTAAGAAACTAAACTAAGAATTCCTAGTTCTCTAGCTACTGAGTAGGATTAAGCTATGTGAATACTTTTCCTTCTGCCTATATTGCTTTATTAAATGCATCCACAACCTAGCACTTCACTCTGAAGTTCTTAAATGGGTCTTGCCAATTATAAAGGGTGTAGCATTACTGCCTTAGTTTGAAAATAATTATAAAGCACTTTTGTGTAGAAATGTTTAGTCTCTATACAAAAGAAACAAAGCTTACTTATGAGTTTTGACTGTAGATGGACTAAGGTATGATACAAAAACTTGCAACCCTGAAGATGAACCTGCCAGTAGTCAACAATAGCACCCAGGTATGGTATCCTCAACTACGGTGGGAATACACTTTTTTTCCAGAAATTTTGAGCTAAAAGAGCATTACTACAAATCCAACGCAAAAGAAAAAAGGTTAACTTAAAAAAATTGGGTCACTATATTGAAAAATCAAAAATGGGGAAAAATTGAAAAACACTTCAGTGACTTCACCCACCGTGTCGCACACTTGCATAGTCGCACTCCAACACCGAAAACCTCCCTTCATTGTCGCACCCCACTGTTGCCCTCCGACACCAACCACATCACAACAAGAAGCCAGGAATCACGAACCAAATAAGCAGCTCAGTTTGCACTTTGTAGAACTCGAACAAGGAAGACAGAGAAAATGAAGCTTGAGTCTATCAAATAAGCAGTTGTAGCATGACGCCGTTTTGGGTTTTCATAAACCCGCAAACTCATATCAGACTCGCGAGTCTACCCAAACTTGCCTGAGTCTGTGCTAACTCAGACAAGTCTACTTCGTTTTTTATTCTGCTTTCGATTTAACTCGCCGAGGCTTAGTGGAATTGTAAAATCGTATGATTCTACGATTTAACACGCGAGTTTGACAACCATGGATAAGGGTAACATATATTTGCACTTTTTTATATTTACTAAATCTAATATTCTTGTTGAATACCAACCGTTTTCACTATTCTAAGTCTCTTGCATTTACGCATGTAAGACGATGGAGTTATATATCCTTTTGCGGATCAACCAATCTAAGGTTCATTAACTATGATGTCTAATGGTCCAATCCAAATATGACAATATTATATAACCCATATTAGATTTAGAAAATAGGGCATGGTACACTTTCATACTTAAATGTTTTTTACTTAGATATTATTTCTCAAAGACACGATCTAGCAAGAGAAATTCTATATATCCACTTTAAGCATCTATGCCACAAATAAAAACTAAAAAGAAAGCTAGTGATGATCCCCTGTTTAGATATTAATATTACAAGAAAAAAATCATTTGGTATGAAAATTCTCTTCGCATGTTAATTAAAAAAATGGTCTCAAAGTTTATTATACGACAAAATTTGTAATAATTTTTTACCACAATTTTGCTCATTGCAAATATTTTAGAAAGAAGTTTTCTTTTTATCATGATTTTGAGACGAAAAACAAGACCAGATATATTGGTTTAATTTTCATTTTTCAAAAATTTCGAGATTAAATTTGTAATAAAAATGATAAAATTTATTTCATTTATTATTTAAAAAATATAAAAATGAAGTTATACAAAAATTTCCATCACAATAATGTTGTCATAGAAAATAATAATAACAATAAGAAGAAGAAGAAAAAGAATAACAATAATGATTCAATAGCTACAAAGTCTTACATTATTTAGAAGTCAATACCAAAGGACTTTTATAATATCCTCTTAACTCACCAAGCACCTTTTACTAAGGATAAAACTATGACAATCGACTGAACACTTAAACGGACAATACTCAGATATGGGGATCCTAATATCATTTTGGTATGTTACATTTTTGCCTTTTTCATTTTAGTCCTTTATGTTTTAAAACTCCAAATTTGATCCACAGGAATACTCAAATTACTTCGATGGCCTTTCTCAATGATCAACCTTATAAGCTCATGAATACTAGGTACAAAATTTTTATCTTGGAATCTCAAAACTCCATTAAGCCCTAATGTAAACGTATTCTCTTTCCCTTGGGCTAAAGACTCAGTCTCTAATTGAGCTAACAAGAATGGGTTTGACTTTTGACCTTCTCTAATCTTCTTTATCAAACTATAGTCACCTTCAAAATACCCAACCTCACACTCCTAGGGGTAACCTAACACACCAAACTCGTGTCTCTAAATTGTTCTATATAAGGTCCATCTCCTTAGACCATCAATGTAGACATATGCAAAGATTTTCTACTCAAGACATCAATCACCACATTGGCTTTACTGGCCTGTTAACTAAGCTTAAACTTATAGTCCTTAAAGGTATTCAAACCACTTCCTCTATCTTATAAAAAAAAGCCATTTTAGAATGAAAGGAAAGAGAAAGAGATAGAGAGAAAGGTGAGTGGAGAGACAAAGACAGAGGAAAATGGCTAGAATAGTGGAGAAAGACGTGGTATGGATATGAGAGAGTTTCAACATTCCCCTTTTCACATTTCCCTGGTGATTTCTTACAATCAGATATGTGGATAGTGTTCAACTGGTGGGGGAAAGTTTGTGATTTGTTCATTTCAAGGAAGCGAGATAAGCATGGGGTTAGGTTTGGTTTTGTAAGTTTAAAGGAATCCACAATGATCTAGGAGTTCGTTAAGAAATTAGACCAAATTACTATAGGGAACAACAAAATACAAGTCAAAATTCCACATTTCGACAAGGACGATACATCACTATTAGAAAATACACTTTCAACATCGGTTATTTAGAACATTCTACATCGGTTCTAAAACCAATGTTGAAAGTGACGATGTTGAATGTATGAATGTTAACATCGGTTTTGGAGAACCGATGTTAACATACATATAACAACATCGGTTCTCTAAATAACCGATGTTAAACACAATGAACAACAGCAAAAAAAGTGTACGCATGATGAACGTTGACATTGGTTTTCCAGTAAAACCGATGTTAATATGTTAATTTAACATCGGTTTTCTAGAAAAACCGATGTTAATATATGCCCTTAACATCGGTTTTGCTAGAAAACTGATGTCAACGTTGATGATGCATACACTTATTTGGTGTAGTTCTTTGTGTATAACATCGGTTAATTATAAATAACCGATGTTAATATTCAAATATTCACATCGGTTATATATAACTAACCGATGTTAATGTACACTAGTTGACATCGGTTATCTACAGATAACCGATGTTAAAATACAAACGCTGACATCGGTTATACACAAAAAACCAATGTTAATATACAAGCGTTAACATCGGTTTTCTATTATAACTGATGTTGGTTATGATATTGACATCGGTTTTTGTTAATAACCGATGTTGTTTTCAAATATTTTTTTTATATATACTTTCTATTTTTACAGTAAACCCAAAATTGTACGTGTCAAATGCAATTTCAGGAGGCCTAATTCATAGCAAATAAACATTTTATTCTGCTTTCAAACAGTTTTAATAATAATAAACATCAAATAATTTATATATATATTATAAAGAACAATCAACAAATGAATTCAATGTTCATGTTACATAGAAAATGTCAAAAATGTTAAAAAATGTCCCTAAATCCTAGGCCTGATCTCTAACTCGGAGATAAAACTGCGCCCACTGGATCCGCAATGCTTTTAATGTCTCAGGCTCCAATGGTCTAGGGTCGTTAAAATACTGCATGATTAAATAAATCATATTAAGTTAATAATGTAATACAAATTATAAATAAATCGATTTTGTTTGAAATAAACTTACCGCTTCCCAATTATTTCTAAAAGTTCCTAAAATGATGGTGGACATCCAGTGCATGACATAGTAGCCGCACTCAGTAGTTCCTTTTTGTCTATTACACTAAATACATAATGAAATTTGGATATTAATTAAACTACACTGTAATTTACAAAACAAAAGTTGAAAGGAAAGATATTGACCTGATAGACGAGGAAGAAGCATAGATTGGTGGTGATCGTTCTAGTGCAACCTCGAATAAAGCTGAGATTTATAACGGTCAATGATGATGCAGAAGCCTAAACCAAAGAGGGTGGAGAGTGTCAATGATGATGCAGAAGCCTTTGGTGATCACTGGAAAATTCTGATTGCTTTATGCATTCTGAAGCTGAAGCACTAGAACATACGAAGAAAAGAGATACAGGCCATCAAAGTGTGTCACTGGAGAATGAGACAGGAGATTCAACTATGCTGAAGATGGGAGATTCAGCTAAAGTTGTGATAAAACAAGACATGAAGGGAAGAGAGCATAAATATGGGTTTAACAACAATGAACGTGAGAAGCCAGAGAAGAAAAGGGTGGTGGATGATGAAACTGGCGACAAACATGAGCTGGATGAAGTCCTAAGGAGGCAAATTGAAACAAAAAACCGATGCCTCAATCAGAGAAAAATGTAGCTGTCACTTACTAGCTTTGGTGACCTCTGTCTCTGCAGAAAATTACATTAGATGATGTTAATCAATTCTCCTTCATCATGATCATTTCGATTAGCATGAACGTCGTTAGCTTCTTCTTATCCGACAACGTTACCAGTTATTTGAGCGGTCAAAGGACTAACATAGGTGCCCATGTATGAATCATCATCTTCTACATTAACACCAACTATTTTGCCCTGCAGAACCACGCACCACCTTTCATCACAAGGGTCTTGCACGTAAAATACTTGTCTAGCTTGTTCTGCCATGATGAAAGGGTCATTGTGGTAACCAAGTTTCTTTAGATCTACCAGGGTAAATCCTATATCATCGGTGCGCACACCGGTGTTGTTGTCAACCCATTTACATTTGAAAACACATACTGTAAATTTCACATAATTAAGCTCCCAAATTTCATCAATGAACCCAAAGTAAGGGATGGAAGCTACACAGGGATTGGCATCATTGACACTTGCAAAGTGTTGAGATTCAGCCCTTAGGGTGACCCCGCTGTTCTGCATTGTACTTTTGTCATCTTGTGCTTTTGTGTAAAATGAATACCTGTTTATGTCGTATCCTTGCTAGGTTATAACATTTCTTTTAGGCCCATCTGCTAGCTTTCTTAATGTTTCTAAAGCATTCTCATCTGCAAAGATTGTATCTTTAAACCAATCACAGAAAGTCTTGTTATGCTTTTTCAACACCCAATTCTTTGACATTTTCGGATTATTCTGTTTGACTAAACCTTCATGCTTAACTATGTATGGCAAAACTTCATTACTGTTGTTCAAGACATACAAGTGAGCTTGTAACAAATCTTCTACACTTGGAGTGATCACCTGCAGTCCTCTTGAACCCTTACCACCCACTCTGTCATCATGCCGAGACTCAGGAAGCCCAACAGGTTTAGCCTTCTCTAAGTATTCTGAACAAAATTCAATGGCTTCTTCTGCAATGTACCTCTCAACAATAGATGCTTCTGGACGATATAGATTCTTTGTATACCCTTTTAAGATCTTCATGTATCGCTCAACCGGATACATCCACCGTAGATAAACAGGACCACAACATTTGATTTCTCTAACCAAATGCACAATCAAGTGAATCATGATGTCAAAGAAAGCAGGGGGAAAATACATCTCCAACTGGCACAGTATAATTGCGGCCTCATTTTCCAACTCATCAAACATGACTGGATCAATGACTTTGCTACATATAGAATGGAAGAAAAAGCACAGGCGAGTTATCGTTAACCTGACTTTGTTTGGCAAGATGTCTCGTATAGCCACGGCTAACAATTGTTGCATGAGCACGTGACAATCGTGAGACTTTAACCCTACAAGCTTAAGCTCCTTCAACTGCACAAGGCTCTAAATATTTGAAGAGTATCCTTGTGGAACCTTCACCCGATGAAGACACTGACAAAAACTTATCTTCTCCTTCTTGGACAAAGTATGGCAGGCTGGGGGCAAGTAAATTTTCTTCCCATCAGACCTTGGATGCAACTGTGATCGTATACCCATATCAGCTAGATCTTGACGAGTATTCAAGCCATCCTTCGTCTTGCCTTGAATGTTAAGGAGCGTCCCAATCACATTGTCACAAACATTTTTCTCCACATGCATAACATCAATACAATGTCTAACGTCAAGATCACACCAGTACGGAAGATTAAAGAAAATGGACCTCTTCTTCCATATGCAACTCTGACTTTTATCCTTCTTTTGGGTCTTCCTAAATACAGTATTCAGGTGTTCAACCCGCTGATATACCTGCTCACCAGTCAACGGTATCGGCGCAATATCATGCTCTTGACTTCCATTAAAAGCCTTTCTCAGTCGTCTGTAAGGATGATTGGGTGTTAGAAAGCGGCGATGCCTACTGTAGACTATTTTTCTCCCATGTTTAAGTTGTATGTAACTTGTATTTTCTTCACAGATGGGGCATGCATGATGACCCTTAACACTGTAACCGCTGAGATTCCCATATGCTGGAAAGTCATTACTGGTGCAAAAAAGCATTGCACGCATTTCAAACATCTCCTTGCGAAACGCATCACACACTACAACCCCCTCGTCCCACAACTTTCTCAGATCTTCAACCAACGGACTTAGATAAACATCAATGTCATTTCCTGGCTGTCTTGGGCCCGATATCATCATAGACCACATCATGTATTTTCGCTTCATGCACAACCAAGGAGGCAAATTGTAAATTACTAGTAGAACTGGCCATGAATTGTGTTGAGTGCTTAAGGTGCCATATGGATTCATTCCATCACTGGCTAGTCTAAGTCTAAGATTTCTTGGCTCATTCCCGAAATCCGGATACAAACCATCAATCTTCTTCCATTGGGAGCAATCAGCCGGATGACGGACCATTCCATCAGAAATCCTTCCATTTGCATGCCATGTAAGGTCTTTTGCGTCGTCCTCGTTAGCAAACAGACGCTTAAACCTTGGAATGATTGGAAGATACGACAAAACCTTCGCTGGGGGGCCCTTGTTGGAGTTTTCATCAGAATTGCTTTCCTCTTCATCCTTCACTTTGTATTGTGAAGTCCCACAGATAGGGCATTTGGACATTTCTTGGAATTCATGCCTGTACAGTATGCAATCATTGGGGCAAGCATGAATCTTCTGATACTCCATACCCATCGGACACAATATCTTTTTCGCCTTATAGTAACTTTTAGGCAATGTGTTGTCCTCTGGAAGCAGATTGTGCACTACCTCAAGCAGTGAGGTGAAACTTTTGTCACTCCACCCATACCTGGCCTTCACATTAACCAGACTTAACACAGCAGACAACAGGGTTAAGGAATTCTTGCAGCCTGTATACAAAGGTTTCTTAGAATCACTCTGCAATCCTTCATACACAGGGGCGTGTGCTTGCTGGAAAGACTCTTGTCCAAGGTCACGAATCATGTCCTCTAACCGATCTCCCATTTCTACATCAAACGGTTCAGATTGGGACCCACTCTGCATGTCTGTCACTTCACCATGCCATATCCACGTTGTGTAATTCTTCTTAATCCCATCACACAATAGATGGTCCCGTATGTCATCGAGTAATTGTCGTCTTCCATTCAAACAGTTGATGCAAGGACAATAATATTTTCCTTCTTCATTCGGTCGACCTCTTTCTGAAGCAAATTGCAAGAACTGTTCGACGCCATCCTCATATTCTGGGCTCATGCAACTTTCATTCATCCAACTTCGATCCATCTAAGCAATTCCATGCATGAAAATCTCACTTTTTTTATTTATAGGTGTGGCCCTATCCCATTTAGGAAAACTGTCTTTTATGTTAGCTTCAATCGTCAAGGTTACCATTATTTACAAAAATTTTACTAAATTTCGGCAGCATTTCGCATTGGTCTCCAAGTACACGACATGACATCGGTCAAATGAATTTCCCGATAATCAAGTATGCACTCGGAGAACAACTTGAAATGCATTGAACCGAAATTTAATCAAATTAATGAAAATAATAATAACCTTCACGAATGAATCTAACATAAAAATACCAGTCTCCCCAAACTGTCCAAACGGACAATTCAAGACTAAATACAATGACTAAGGCAAACTGTCCGCAAGAGTCATTGCATTCAGTCTCAAACGGGAATCTAAGGTTTACTCAGCATGAACAACAGTTGTTTATATAGCAAATTACACTGATCACATACAAGAACATACAAAAGGTAAAATTCAATTATAGGCAAATATAGACATCAACAGTTGTTTATGTATCTAATTTAAAATGCTGGGTTTGAAGGGTGCTTATGCTTTATTATTGTCGTTGGGTATATGTCTGTGTGTGTGTGTGTGTGTGTGTGGCTGTTTGTGGTTGTGTGTGTGTGTGTCTGTTTGTGGTTGGAGTATTGTGTGTGTGTGTGTGTGTTTGTGGTTTTGTGTGTGTGGTTATGTATGTGTATGTATCTGTGGCTGTGTGTGTGTGTGTGGTTATGTATGTGTATGTGTCTGTGGGTGTGTGGCTGTGTGTGGCTGTGTGTGGGTCTGTGGGTGTGTGTGTGTATGTGTGGTTGTGTGTGTGTGTGTGGGTCTGTGGCTGTGTGTGTGTGGGGGGGTCTGTGGGTGTGTGTGTGTGTGTGGCTGTGTGTGTGTGTGGTTATGTATGTGTATGTGTCTGTGGCTGTGTGTGTGTGTGTGTGTGGTTATGTATGTGTATGTGTATGTGGGTGTGTGCATGTGTGTGTGGCTGTGTGTGTGGGTCTATGGGTGTGTGTGGCTGTGTGTGTGTGGGGGGGGGGTCTGTGGGTCTGTGGGTGTGTGTGTGTGTGTGTGTGGCTGTGTGTGTGTGTCTTATTTCTGTAATTAGGATTTCTTAATTATCTACTAATTAGGATTTCTTAATTATCATTTCTTGTTTTTATTAGATTAGGATTTCTTAATTTTTCTGCTATTTTTTCTTGTCTTATTTCTGTAATTACCCATAGGGATTTGTGAAACCCCTACACTATGTATTGTACCTTTTACATGATTGCAAATTATCCATTCAAGAAAAGAAGTGGATAATTTTGATGTAGAAGAAAAGAAATTACTTCGACTTCCCTTCACCATTTGGATAAGCCTTTCTCTGCAGTTTTAGTTTTCCTCCTAGATTTATCTTTATTATTATTTAGCCCCAATGCCTGGATAGGACTAGTAAGCAAGGCAAGGCAAAGAATGTGACTAACTGAGGAAGGCAGAATAGAATTGGAAAGGGGGGGGGGGAGACAAACAACAAAACCATCAGAAAGATGGTTGAATATTCTAAGGTGCTGATAGCTGAACAATACAAAGTAGGATCAGAAACATATTATGCACCCTGTCTTGGGAGTTTTTTTTGTCTCCAATCATGGGAGATGAGATGCCGTTAGAATTAGTCGTATTGGATTTAGCAAGAAGATTGTAAATATATTGGCTCTAAGTCACAAGTAGAGAACCATCAGAAAGATGCTTTACTTCAATGCCTAAAAAGTAATCAAGATGGTCAAGCTGTTTTAGGGCCAAGACTGATTTCAATTGAGTGATCAATTGTTGAATTAAAATAGGAGAGTTCCCTGTAAAAATAATATCATCAAAGTAGACCAAAATATTTTGCAGTAACAATGATTGCTATAATTATTAATAGTGTTTCTAATATTGTCACTTGCAGTTTATTCAGCATATTTGTGGAGCTTCTGCAGGGTTGCAGGGAAAAAGATGGCAGTGGTGGTGGTTTGCTCTTACTTACTCGATTTGGAAGCATAGGAACAACATTATTTTCTCCAATACGAAATTATTTTCCCTACGCTGTATCAAATCTCTAACCAAGAACAGCAACCTATCAGCCTCTTGGGAAGTCATAAGGAGGAACGATGGGAATGGAACTTTAAATGGAGGGGAAACTTATTTGATAATGAAGCTACAATGGCTGCTGAATTCCTAGAGGAAATAGTAGGGCTAGCAGTACAACAACAAGGAGCAGACAGATGGGTTTGGAAGCAAGACTCGAGTGGAATCTATTCGACCAGAACTGCATATAAGTTTCTGCTGGGGGAAATAAGGGGGGAATCAGAGGATAGGAGTTTCTCGCTTCTGTGGAGACTTAAAATACCACCTAAGGTGAAGGTATTTACATGGAGGCTCATCAAAGACCGTTTACCAACGAACATGAATTTAAGAGGAAGACAAGTGGAGATAGCTAATCCATTGTGCCCGTTCTGGAACAATTTGGATGAAGATGCAGCGCACCTTTTCTTCAACTGCAGCAAGGTACTTCCCTTGTGGTGGGAGACAGTCTCATGGGTCAAATCAGTGGGTGCTTTCCCAAAAGAACCGAAAGACCACTTCATGCATCATAGCAGATCGAATGCTACACGAACAAGGCTTTTTGTATCACTAGAGGGTAGATTTTTACTTGGGCTTTAGCAGATGTATTAGCCATAATATGGTTCCTAATTAAACTGTATTAGTTTTTTCTAAGGAACCATAAGTATGGGATCCTATCTATGTACAAAGTACCTCTGGTACTTCATCACTATTTACATAATGAAATATTTATATATTTTTGCCGATAAAAAAAAACCATGCAGATGATAGCAACACACTAACAGCAGTACCAAATATCACACAGATAATAGCATCAAACAATAATTTCAACCAAGAGGAAATCATGACTACAAATAGCAGAGGCAATAACAGACCAAAACGCAACACACACAGGCCCAAGTACCTCAGTGACTTCGTATAAGGACCAGGGGAGCCGCAAGCCCGATAGCAGATTCTAGAATTCCTTCTACTTTGCGCTTAAAGCTTTTTCCACGTTTTACTTGATACCTGTGTGGTTATGCAATTTCAAAATTCTGTTATAACAACTTAGCAAAATATCTTGTATGAAATGGCTATAAAAAGGGGTAATGATGAAATAAAAAGATATCAGAATTATTCCCTGCAATTTAGCTTTTCTTTTATTCCAGTTAGCTATCAACTGGTCCGACCTTAGCTTTTCTTTTATTCCAGTTAGCTATCAACAGACTAATAGGAAAGAACAAAATACTAAACATTTATTTAATTAAATCTAATAAAAAATTTACTTCAATCACATTATTTAACAAAATACTTGCAAGGTAGGGGTGTCTTCTAAGAGCTGGAGTGTTTGGCAGCCTATTATAAGGAAGTTTGAAGCCAAGTTTGCAAAATGGAAACAAAGAAGCCTATCTATGGGGGGCAGAATCACTCTCATTAATTCAGTTTTATCAACAAAGTGTACCATAATTCTATTTATCAACAACATTTTTTTATTAGGGTAGCAGTGCAGAGTTATTGTATTCTATTTAGATTGGCACGTGATTCGTAGGACCTATGGTTCTGCTAGTCTGCTGGTTTCTACCTTGTATATTTAGTACCTCTGGTACTCATAGTTATTAATACAAATTATAATTTTGCTGATAAAAAAAAAAGATAATACAAGAGAGAGAAAAGGGCAGTGGCAGTCACAACATATATATAGAGAAGGGCAACAGATAAAATTACAAAAACATTCAACACTAACAATGAACAAGTTCTGAGAGTTTAAATCACAGTAAATACTTCAAAGATATCAGTCTAATGAAAGAAAGGTCATGTAGAGAGGCATGAACATATCAGTCCAATGAAAGAAAGGTCATGCAGACAGCCATAGCATAAGTTACAAATATACCAGTAATGCATACAACAACAATTTCAAATTAGTTTTCAAATCAAAGATATAAATACCTGACTTTGAGGCTTCAAAGATATAATCAAAGCGCTTCCACAGCAACGCCAATTAGCAGTAGTAAATGATAGCCCTAAAAAAAACCATACAGAAATTAGCCACAGTGTATTTAAAGCCTTTTATCAACAATATGACTTTCACTTCATGGTGATACATTGACTCTCAAAAGACATTATACTGAGTGTGTATTTAAAGCCTTTTTCAGCCATTCTATCAAATAGCTCATGGACAATTTTTTAAGAATACATATCATACATTGACTCTTTAACATAGTTGGGGAAGGCATCACAGGTCTAATGAGGGAAGCAGTCCGGAAGAATTTTTATAGTAGCTACAGGGTTGGAATGAAAAATGAACCCACAAACATTCTGCAGTATGCAGATGATACTGTTTTTGCGGGTGAGGCTACATGGGACAATGTCTTGGTGTTGAAGGCCATGCTAAGAGGTTATGAAATGGTCTCGGGCTTGAAGATTAACTATGCTAAGAGTCAGTTTGGTGTTATAGGGGGTGTTGTTACTTGGACCAATGAAGCAGCTCAAACCCTGAATTGTAGACAATTGGAAACCCCATTCACCTACTTGGGTATTCCAATTGGGGCTAAACCTTCCAGCAGTGTTGTGTGGGAGCCTTTAATCAAAAAATGTGAGTCTAAACTATTTAAGTGGGCCCAGAAAAACATATCAATGGGAGGAAAGATAACTCTAATCAATTCTGTTCTCAATGTTGTACCAATTTATTTATTATCCTTCTTCAAGATTCCACAAAGGGTAGTAAATAAACTGGTAGCCTTGCAAAGGAACTTTCTATGGGGGGAGGGGGACCAAGACCATAGGAAAATTTCTTGGGTAAAATGGGAGATTGTATGCCTACCCAAGTCTGAGGGGGTCTAGGGATTAAAGATATCTCTAAATTTAATATAGCTTTGCTGGGAAAGTGGATATGGGCCTTAGCTTCTGATCTGCAACAACCTTGGGCCAGGATTATCAATTCCAAGTATGGAGGCAGGTCTGATTTTCAGTCAGCTCGTGTTCAAGGGGGGCATTCATACTGGTGGAGGGACCTAAGAAAGCTTTATCACTAGTCTGATCAAAGCATTTTTCAACAATGCATGAGCTGGAAGGTTGGGTGTGGGGATAAAGTCAGCTTTTGGAAAGATAAGTGGTTAGGGGAAGGTCCTACTCTTCAACAGAAATACAATCAGCTGTTTCTCATTAATAGACAGCAACCCGACCTTATTTCAATGATGGGAAATTTCTCTCAAGATAACTGGAGATGGGACTTGAAATGGAGGAAGAATCTGTTTGATCATGAAAGTGATCTAGCTGTCAATTTTATGGAAGAAATCAGCTCTATACATATTCAGAGGCATGTTAAGGACATCATGACTTGGAAAGCTGATCCTAGTGGTGTTTATTCCACAAAGTCAGCCTACAAATTAATGATAACCCCCTCTACTCCAGCCTCTGAATCGAGATCCTCAACATTACTATGGGAATTGAAAATTCCCCCAAAAGCTGCAGTTTTCACTTGGAGGCTTCTTAAAGACAAGCTCCCTACTAGAGCTAATCTCATAAGAGGAAATGTGATCATCCAGGACACTGTTTGTCCCCTCTGTGGCCTAGAACAGGAGGAGGTGGGCCATCTATTTTTTAACTGTAAGAGGATAGTAGGCCTGTGATGGGAGTCGATGACATGGGTACAGGCTCAGGGAACTCTCCTAGCTTCTCCAGTGGATCATTTTCCTGTGGTGGGTTTTTGGAGGGCAGCACCAGAGGTGCTTTGTAACATCTTTTTCCAGTACCTCTTGTACTGTTTTTGACTATATTAATACATATATATAATTTGCCTTCCAAAAAAAAAACATATCATACTTCTATCCAGTCAAACTAAAGCAATAACTAATTAATTTAATTAAACAGGGACCAATTTAGATGTGAATCATTAAAGGTAGATGATGGCATTCAAAGAATGATAGCAAACCTTTCTATTTCTATTTTTTACACATTTAAAACTCAAACATATAAAATAAAAAATATATAACAAACTAACAAAGATAAAGACAAAAAAAGGAAATATACACTTACCTCAGTTGGTGTTGCTGCCCATCATTTCACTCTCACAACAAATAGGAATCATGTACCTGCATGGAAGAAATAATCACACAACACACAATGATCAGAATAAGCAAATGCATATAATTAAGCATGATACAATATCAATATTGATGGAAGTAACAATGACTTGTCAAAAATTTGGATGAAATTCAATATGTAAATCAAAGCTTTGTCCCTGAAACCCTCTGTCTAAATCAAAGCTTTGTCCCTGAAACCCTCTATGTAAATTTGACAGCCTCGTCTCTCCCTTCCTGAAAACCCACTAAAAACTGCCTAACCCCCCCTGCTGTTACTCTATAATTTATTTTGCAATAACTGCTTAAGGCAGTTACATATAGTCCTAAATCACTACAGATTCAGTTACGATTAACCCTTTGTGCCTAACTAGGGTTTCAAAACATCACAACAGAGACAGACCATTGAACAATGGATTTTCATCATTAACATACAACAGAGACATACCTTCGATGGAAGCGCAGACACGAACTCCACAAACGCGAACTCGACAATGTGGTTGCAGTGACGGAAGCGCAGCCCAATTTGCGACAAACACGAACTCATGCAGAAGGAGAAACACGCCCAGGGAGTACCCTTTCCAGGACTCTTTCCTTTCCTACTTTTCTTCGACCTGTGAAAGTGAGCAAATGTTAAAACGACGAACGCCTAATGTTAAAACGAAAGGACGTACCTCAATGGATAAGGCGATCTCCACAAACACGATCTCCACAATGTGGTTGCAGTCATGGAAGCACAGGCGACTTTGACACAAGGAGAAAGAAGAAGAACGATAGGGTTCAAGCGCAAGGAGAAAGAAGAAGAACGATAGGGTTCAAGCGCAAGGAGAAAGAAGAAGAACGATAGGGTTCAAGCGCGCGGGTTGTGCAATTTCAGAAGTTTAATATATAATGATAACAACATCGATTTTTTTAAAAATAACCGATGTTAACATCAACTACGTAACATCGGTTATAATAAAACCGATGTTAACATCGACTTGATAACATCGGTTTTTACAAAACCGATGTTAACAAAGGCATACTAACATCGGTTTTTCCCAAACCGATGTTAACTACTCCATAGTAACATCGGTTATTAAAATAACCGATGTTAAAAATAACCAATGTTACTATGGAGTAGTTAACATCGGTTTTGGAAAAACCGATGTTAACTAAGTCTACTTATTTACAAAAATACCACCGCGCTTTCGTTAACATCGGTTTTAGCTATAACCGATGTTAATTGGGCGATGTTGAAAGCTTTTTTTTAGTAGTACATGCACCACAGGAAATAACAACAGGAAAATGGAAGATGCAAAGAGGATAGGGAGTGGTATAGACGTGAGAAGACCTTATGCTATGGTGGTAAAAGGGACATATCAACGACCCACAATACAAACACTAGAGGTAGAAAAAGGAAGGAGGTCAGCTGGAGGAAAGATAAATCATTAGAGGTTTATCTTGGTGAGACTGAGGAAGATGGCATTATGTCCTTGTTCAGCTCAATCTAACTCTAGAACCCAGATATTTTCTCTAGTTATAGACTATGTTAGGTGGAGTGTGAAGGGATACCCATTCAAGTATGGGGGAGAGAAATGCTTCTCAATAGTGATTAGCCTCTTTGGAACATATATTGCCATGGATGAAGAGACGAAAAAGATGGAGAGACTAGACAGAGCCAAAATCCTCATGAAAGTCACATTCTCCTTACCTATAGCAATTTGTTACAATGTTAAAATAAATGGAAATCTACATCGTGTAAGAGTGGTTGAGGAGGCGAAGACCCAGGTGAATTAGTGCATGTGTTGGCACCAGAGAAATCAAGAGAAAAATAGTGAAGACAACTCTGATCATAGTGTGCTTAGGGTAGAGGGGATCTCATCCTCGTCAAAGTGCTTCTACGAAGACTATGAGGAAGGTGGTCATGGCCACATTGGCCCAAGGAGGAAGGAAGACATAGTGGTAGGGCATGGGTATTGTTTAGAGGGTAGTAAATCACATTACACAAAGGATTATGCTAAAAAGGTAGAGAAACAACCAATAGAAATTTATGGGAGCATTGGGTCAAGCCATTGTCTACCAAAGAATCAGACCTAGAAGTCAGAAGTGGGTCTAGAAAATTCAAAAAAGTTCAGCAGGAAAGATGGAATTTTAGGGATTAATCAACAAAACAAAGAGGTAGTCATTGAAAAAGGGAGAATTGGCTAGTGTAATGAGACAATCGGACAAAGAGGGATAGAAGTGGAAAAATCAACATTCAAGGCGTGTATTTTGAAAGGGGAGAAGCAAGTGGCATTGTAAGTTTTGGGCCAAACTTTGTGGCCCAACCTATACTAGGTAAAGAAGTGGTGAGACTAAAGTAGATTTAATAGGATCCAAAGAAGGCCAAATTAGAGTATGCCCATTTGTTGAATCTAAAGACGTTAAAGCTAAAGATACTTAAAAGGGAGCTAATAGCCACGTGGGAGTGCAAGGAAGAAAATTAAAAAAAAATGATTGCTCCAGAGAATGGTGTATAGAAGAAGAAGAAGTTAAAAGGGGGCATATTGGGAACAATATAGGTGAAAGGAGTTCACAAAGCTCAACAGGGCCAAGTAAGATAAAGAAATCCTCGTTGGGAAAGATTCTCAAGAAGAATAAGAAGAAGGGGGGGGGGGGGGAAGTGCAGTGTATCCCTTACCAACACTATTGGCGATACCAATGTTAGGACATGCAATCATAAGTTTTGGTTGAAGAATGATTATGAGGGGGCCTAGAAGGAGTGAGAGTGTGCTCAAAATATGGGTATGACTTATGATGGAAATGAGGAAATATTGGTAAATATGATGGAGGAGAGGGAGAAAAGGGATCAAAATGAGATAGAAGAACTTAGGAGGGAGATAAATGAAGGGGTACAAGGAGGCGGCTTATGAAGATCATAACATTTAATGCTCGAGGATCGGGAAATCCTATCAAGTGGAAATCCATTAGGAAGATTGTGGGGCTGAAAGGTGCTCAAATGTTTTATATACAAAAAACAAAAAAAGAGGTAATCACTAAAGACCTTTGTTTTGCATTATGGGGTGTGCATGATATTCAATGGTTGTATGCACCATCTAATGGGGTTTTGAGGGGTTTGTTGTGTATTTGGAACCAACAAAGCTTTTCTTTGACATCTTCTTTTTATGGAGAAGGTTTTGTGGGGGATGGAGGGCTTTTGGAAAGAGAAAAATTATGAAGTCAAAATCGTTAATATGTATTCTTCTTGTGAGAGAGGTAGTAGGTTAAGAGGGTGGGAGGAGTTAAAGTTGAAAAGGGCAAGTAGTGGTATAAAAAGTTGGTGTCTTTTAGGGGATTTTAATAGTATAAAAAAGGCAAATGATAGGGAAGGTGTAGGGGGAATAGAATATGGTAGGAGGGAGTAGGAGGACCTCAATTGTTTCATTGAGTGCGTAAAGCTTGAGGAGATAACTCTACTTGGGAGAAAGTTTACTTGATCATTTCCTCCTTGTGCTAAAAAACTCTTTCATTGATTAGGAGACCAAACCCTTTAGGGTCCTTGATTGTTGGTTGAAATAAAAAGAATTTACTAATATGTTGGAGATGGAATGGGAAGGAATGTAGATTCATGGGTGGGGAGCTTTTGTCATTAAAGAAAAAATAAAGTGTGTAAAAAAATGAAGGAGTAGAATAAAAAAAAGAGGTAAAAAAAATCGAGGGAGCTTAACTTGCAGAAGAAGAAGAGATTCTACCAAAGGAGGAGATTCTTCAAAAAAAAAAAGTTACTAGAGGAGTTTTTAAGGGTGTCCATGCATAGTGGGTCCTTACTTAGACAAATATCTAGGTGTAAATGGGTGAAGAAAAGGGACTTTAACTCAATATTTTCACTCTTTGGTGAAATTGAGGAGAAAAAAATACGTTGAAAGGACTAAACGTACAGTGTAGATGAAAAGAGAACCCTATGGTTGTGAAATAGGAGGTGAGGAATTTCTTGAAGCAGAAGCTTTGTGAAGATCCTTGTCCTCAACCTTTGTTAGATGGTGCTTCATTCAAGCAATTTTTTTTGGAAGATAATCAAATGTTTGTGGAAAATTTTGAAGAGCAAGAGATCAAAGATGCAATTTGGGATTGTTATAGTAAAAAAAGCCCCAGAATGGACGACCTTCATTTCCATTTCTTAAAGACTTAGTTTTTGGGAAGCCATGAAAAAAGATGTGGTGAGATTTGTGGTCGAATTCCATTCATATGGAATGCTTCCAAGACGTAGTAATGCTTCATTTACTGCCTTAGTACCTAAAATAGATGAGCCACAATCACTTGCAGAGTTTAGAACTATCTCGTTGGTGGAATGCATGTACAAGATCCTATCCAAATTGCATGCAAATAGATTAAAAAAAAGTGTTGCATGGAGTAATTGACCAAAGTCTAAGTGCCTTCTTGGGTAATAGATATATTTTACATAGCACTTTGATTGCAAATGAAACCATTATTAAGGAAGCAAAAAAAAAAAAAAAAAAAAGAAATGACTTTTTTTTCAAAGTTGATTATGAAAAAGACTACAACTCCATCAATTGGGAATTCCTCCTTCGTATGTTTAGGAGGTTGGGCTTTGGTGAAAGATGAGTGGGATGGATTAAAGCATCTCTAATGTTAACTCAATTTGGTGTTGGTGAACTGGAGTTTGACTTCAAAATTCATAGTTCAAAGAGGTCTTTGACAAAGGGACCTACTTGCTCCTTTCTTGTTCAATGTGGTTACAGAGGGGCTACGTGGAACAATGAGGAAAACAAATGAGAGAAACATCTTCTCAAGCTTCTTGGTGGGGGAACAAAAGGTTGAAGTTACCATGAAAAGTATGTTGTGATGTTTTGAGCTTACATCGGGCCTCAAAGTGAACTTCCATAAAAGCTACCTTGTGGGGGTGGATGGTCATACCTTGGAAAGATTCACTACATTATTGAATTGTAAAATAACCAACTTGTCATTCCTATACCTTGGGGTCCCAATTGGAGGTAACCCAAGGTTAGAAGAGACTTGGAAACCAATTGTGGATAAAGTAGCTAGAAGGTTGAACTCTTGGAATCATAGAACTCTCTCTCTCTCTTTCTCTTGTGAGAAGGCTTTGTTAAAATTAGTTGGGTTAAATGGGAAAAAGTTTGTTGGCCAAAAACACATGGGTGACTAGGGGTTAAGAACTTAAGCTTTTTTTAATGAAACATTTTTGGGAAAATGGAGATGCTATTTATTTAAACAAGAGGATTCTCTATGGGTTAAGATATTAGAATCAAAATATAGGGGGTGGAAGGGGCTTGTAGATGTAAATATTTCAAAAAAAAAAAAACAATTTGGTGGCGTGATTTATGCTCTATTTGTGGTGGACAACCTTCATCTTGGTTTGAATCTAGGTGTAAGTGAAAGTTAGGGGATGAGGGAAGGGCAAGGTTTTGGAAAGACACATGGGAGGAGAAAATAATTTGGCATGTTTATATCCAAGATTATTTTCTCTATCTCAACAACAACAACATTCAATACATATGATGGGGGGGGGGGGATAATGAAGTCTGATCATGGAATCTACAATGGAGGAGGCCTAGCTTCATTTGGGAGGAGGCGTTGAAATAAGATTTGCAACAAAAACAAGTTGTAATATGCCTAAATAGAAGTATGCAAGATGAGTTGATTTGGCTAGATGATTAAACTGAACAATGCTCAGTCAACTCAGTTTATCTAAATATAGTGGCTCTTAAGGAGGATTGTGAACCTCAGAAAATGTTCTTAGATATTCGGGAATTAAAAGTCCCTCCAAAGGTTTATTGTTTCATATGGAAAGCCTTGCATAATGGACTTTCATCTAAGATGGGAGTTGTACTTGTTGGATTAAGTGGCCTCAGAATAATTAAGAAGGGGGGGTTGAATTAATTATTCCTAAATCTTTACTAATTAAAAAGATTACTCTTCTAAGGCTTTTACTTACATTGTTAAGAGAATAAGGAGTAGAAGAGAAACTTAACCAAAAGTAAAAGCGGAAATTAAAATGCATAGCGGAAAGTAAAAGAGTAGGGAAGAAGGAGACAAACACACAAGAGTTTTTATACTGGTTCGGCAACAACCTGTGCCTACATCCAGTCCCCAAGCGACCTGCGGTCCTTGAGATTTCTTTCAACCTTGTAAAAATCCTTTTACAAGCAAAGATCCACAAGGGATGTACCCTCCCTTGTTCTCTTTGAACCTAGTGGATGTACCCTCCACTAGAACTGATCCACAAGAGATGTACCCTCTCTTGTTCTCAGTCAACAACCCAAGTAGATGTACCCTCTACTTGTATCACAAAGGATGTACCCTCCAATGTGTTAAGACAAAGATCTCAGACGGTTAAACCTTTGATACTTTGTGAATGGGGATACAAAAGAATTCTCAGGCGGTTAGTCCTTTGAAAACTTTTGTATAAGGGAAAGGGAAGAATCAAAAGAATTCTCAGACTGTGTCATTTTGAATTCTTTGACAAGGGAGAAGGGAGACACAAAAGAATCCAGGCGGTTAGTCCTTCGTTCTTTTGGAAAAGGGAGAAGAGAGACACAAAAAGAATTCAGGCGGTTAGTCCTTGGCGAATTCTTTTTGGCAAAGGGAGAAGAGATGAAAAAAATGAATAGCACAAGTTTTCAAGGTTTAGAAAACCAGAAAACTTTGGAAAGCTTTTGGCACAAAGAAGAAGAAGAAGTTCAAAGAGATTCAAGGCTTGTAAAGGATTGTAATGAATTGATTGGATTGTTAGAAAGATTGATTGGATTGATAGAAAGATTAATTGAAAATGCAAAACAAAGTCTTGCTTTTATAGACTCTTCATGTATGGTCAAGAGAACCATTTAGAAGAGTTATGACTTTTAGAAAAACTTAAAACCAATTTGAAAAAGTCAAAAACCATTTGAAGAGTTACATCTTTTGATTTACTCAGAAACAATCACTGGTAATCGATTACCAAATCAGTGTAATCAATTACACAAAGCTTTTATGTGAAAGGATGTGACTCTTCACATTTAAATTTGAATTTCAACGTTCAAAGGCACTGGTAATCGATTACCAAAACATTGTAATCGATTACAGCTTTTTGAAATCAATTGAAACGTTGTAAATTCATTTGAAAACCTTTTCAAATTCATTTTGCTACTGGCAATCGATTACAACAATCTGGTAATCGATTACCAGAGAGTAAAAACTCTTTGGTAAATATGTTTTGACAAAAATCCATGTGCTACTCAGTTTTTGAAAAAACCTTTTCATACTTATCTTGATTAAGTCTTCTCTTGATTCTTGAATCTTGAGTCTTGAATCTTGATCTTGATTCTTGGATCTTGATCTTGATTCTTGGAAGCTTGATCCTTGAATCTTGATTCTTGATTCTTGAAATCAACTTTCCTCTTGAATCTTGAAGTGTTCTTGATTCTATCTTGAACTTATTCTTTGATTGACCTTTGAGCTTTTTGTCATCACCTTTGTCATCATCTTTGTTATCATCAAAACATCTTTGAATCAATCTTGATTCATCATGAAGCTTTGCTTCTACAGTACTGTCATCAAATCTATGTCCCTGGTGTAATTTGGTTGAAGAATTAAATGATCATGTTATTTCTAATTGTTCTTACAACCATCAAATCTGGAGTTCTTGTGGGAGTGGTCGAATGAGAGCACTGGCATACTAGGCACAACTCATATGCACTTTCAGCAACACAGAGGTGCTCTGTCATCTAAAAATGGAGCATCATAAGAATGACTTTGTGGGCATCTATCACTTGGAATATCTAGAAATCGTGAAACAAATGTTTGTTCAAGGAAGGCCAATTTGATTTGTGGAATACAATCCAAGAAATTATCCTTTTTACTTGGTTTTGGCTTAAGAACCTATCGGGGTATGATACTAGTACATTTTCTCAATGACAGATTAATCCCAAAGTAAGCCTAGCAGCTATGTTGGAAAGGTAATGTAGTGACCCATACATGTGGAAGGAAATACGCATGGCTCTATTTAGCATGGTCTACATGTAGGGAACATCTCTTGATGTCATTAATGCCTAGCTACCTAGGTTTCGAGACTTTTGTTAAGATACTTTGATTTCAAGTCAGTGGCTTTCGGGGTATTAGGGATATAAATGCATTTATGTGGGAAAGCTCCAATATCCACGTATAGAGGAAGGTTGACGGGGATGTCTCGTTAAAGATTAGGCCATTTGGTTACACACACACACACACACACACACACACACACATCGCTCAAGTAATGCCTCCAAAGCTTACGGACAAATACTATGGCTAGCAACTCCAATCATAACTGGGACAATTCCTCTCATGCGTCTTAAGTCATTTAAATGCACAGACTATTACCTGACCTTTTTGCATAAACACTCCTCCTAAAATCATCTTAGACACTTCACAAGACACTACAAAGGGCTTACCTAGATTAGACAAGATTAACATACATGCTAATGTTAAACCAATTCTGAAGCTCTTGAAAACTACTCTCATAACAACTATCCCACACAATGCTGCTCTTGCACTGGTTCACAAGATGAAGATTGTTGACTTTTTTTTTTTAATTTCACAATGCAATGTTAAATCAATTGTTAGAGGCTAACATTAACAAAAGTTGTTCAACTTTGATAAAAAAAATTTCTTCTACTGTAAAAAATATCTTCTATCAAAATTCCATACATAGTTTGTGTCCTTTTACTTAATTGCACAATTGGTTTGTGTCTTCACTCGATTCTAAGACTATGTTCAATAAAACTAGTTGAAAAGTTAGTTGAAAACTTTTAAGCTATCTTATTAAATCATAATTATTAAATAAAATTAGTTGTTGAAGTAGGTGAAAAATATAAAATGATATATTTAAAATATATAATAAGGAAATTGAATAAGTATTTTAAAGATAAAAATAAAATAAAATATAAAAAGGTAGAAGTTAAAAGTTAACATTTTGAAAATGTTACTTCAAGTAACATTTTAAAAAATACTAAAAGTTACTAAGAAAAATTTTAGAAGCTATTTAAAAAAATTTATTTATTAAATAGTCAAACAAATTTTTTAATTAGTAAAAAAATTAAAAACTAGTTGAAGTAGTTTTCCCAACAAAGCCTAAGAAAAAAATTATGGAACTTTTTTTTTTCTACTCAAGTGTTAGCTCAGCAGGTCTTGCCTTTAAATTAAGTTAAAATAAAGGGCAAACAGAAAAAGTGACGTAATGTCACCTGTGAAAGGGTGTGTGTATGTGCTTTTTTCTTCTTTGGCTAATGTACAACAACGATGTTATTTATTTGGAGAAGAGAAACTTTGCTCACTGAGATTTTTCAGGGTGAGTGGTCATCTGTGCTCTGTTTTTTGTGATTCTTTAATTTTTTTTTACATACACAACTACCAACCAAATTTTAATCAACATGAAATTTGACTATTCACCAAGAATATTCTTATAAGCAATACACAATGGAGTGTTGCAATACTTTATATAAATAAACACACTTTTCATGAGAAATAATTGTTCGTACAAGAATTAATTAATTATACATTTAAAATTATTACATAGTACATATGATATTAGTCTATACACGATTTAATTGATTAAAATACGGTGGTCAAAATTATTGTTTTTTCCTCACATATTTCCGTGTTTTGAGGTAATTTTGTTAATGATTATTATTTTAATCAATTATACCATCACCATCTTTAATATCATGTTTTAAAATAAATAATTATACAATTAAAAATAAAAAAATTAGATTAATTATTTTAAAATTAGATTTAAATATTTTTTATAAACTATTCAGTAGTATAAAAATTATCATATTGCATGAGAATTAATTAATCTCAAATAAAAAGGAAGAGTGAAATGAGTGAGAAAAGAAAGAGGAGAACACGGGGAAAACAGCATGGTCGGGTGACACACCATCTTAGGGGCAAGGGAGGAACAGACAAACATCACCGAAATCTTATCTCAAATTATCATTCCTCTATTTTCTTTCAACTTGTACGCTCCTCCATGATAATCATCTTTTTCTCACGGAATCAAATGCATCAATACCAAATCATTGTCCATGTTCTCATCTCCCCACGTGTCTACATTCCCCACCTATTGCTTTTGTTTTTATAAAAAACTACACACACACAAAATAATACACAGATATAATGTGTGATACTCTCTGATTTTCATATTATATGATGTTTTAAGGGTTTAATACATGTATTAAAAATGTAATTAATCTATATAATATAAAATTTGAGAATCTAAAATGAGATTTGCATAACACATGGCACTATTTCATGCTTTGGAATAGTTTTGTTCAAATATAAACTAAATTCAAATTTAAAAAATCAATATATTTATGTCTCATTAAATAATATATTTGCAACAAAAATTATAATTGGTTTTAATTAATTTCGAAATTAAAATTAAATCAATCATAAGTAAATCAGTTCAAATTTTTGGATCAATTATTTTATATAATAATTCCACAAACTCACTCTCTATCTCTCTCTCCTCAGCGTAAAGCTCAATATTCACAATTTCCATGAAGACTATGTGCTACTTATCATAGAGCATCCAAGAAAGTTCTTGTTTCTGCCTTCTAACACTAAATTTAGTCTTGCTTTTATATCATTTCTTATCTTCGTTTTGTGCAGAAGCCAACAATTTCTGTCAAATTCAACTGAAAATCTTCTATACTTACAAGTAGCCCTTTAATTTTTGTTGCAACGTGTCTTCCATTTTAACTTCATTGCATAATGTTGAGGGTTATTCATGTATGTAATCTTTAAAACTTTAGATCTTTCAACTTTTTTTTTTTTTCATTTTACACGCGTAATCTTTTCACCGTATATATATATTTTTTATTGTTATTGAATTTATTTGTTCCTAACTTTAAGGTAAGTTCCTAACTTTTTCTTAATTCTCTTGGAAAACTATTCCATTTTTTTATACTAATATTTGACATTTGCATGCTCTCTAAATTGGTTTAGGCGCGGTTTTCATGGACTCATTAGGCAATGTACAGGCGACAATTGATTTGTGCCAAAAGCCTTGAGCCTAGAACGAGCCTTAAAATAGTTTTGTTCATGTGTTTCTAGATAATGAACGTTGAAACGGAGAGCGTGCAATTCTATAGTGCGTGGAAACAAAATCACTAATTTTGATTCATGTAAATATTTATGTGCATACCAATGTGTTTATCAATTCTGATTTCATTGTAAATATGGCATTCAAGTCTCCAACGTGTTTACCAATTTTGATTCCACTGTAAATATTAATGTTGAGGATATTCATCTATATATAATATTCAAAATTTTAGACATTTTTATTTTATTTTACGCAGATAATCTTTTTATTAAATTCATTTGTGTTTTGTTTTATAGTTTCATTTCTTTTTTTTTTTTATCTTTTTTTCTATTTTCATGCTCATATTATTTTATTTCTTCACAATTTTACAATTGAAATATATGACCTAAAAATAAATTTATTATGATTATAATTATAATTATCTTTGTCTTTTTTGGGGCCTGAGTATCAAGAGCCTGCTATTATTATTGGTTTGAATAAAATAAACTTATTATCTAAATAAACCAATTAAAAGCATTTAATTTTAAGTTAATGCAGTATAGTGTATCATTTTCCTATCAAAGCATTAATAGTTATTACATCTATATTAAATTAAAATTCCACTTAGTAATGATTGTTATTCTAAATAATTTTACTTTTACTTTTTATCAATTAAAAATAAAATTAATTATTTTTAAACTTAAAATTTATTACCTAAATTTACATGTACTGGAATTGTATTGATAATTAAAATTTAAGAAAAATTAATTTTAAAATATTTATTTTTATTGAATGAGAAGATTTAACCTTATTTCATTTGGAGTATATTATTTCTATGCTTTCTAATTACATCATTAAATTCGTTGCGTATTATTAGGTATAAATACACGTTATTGCTCAATAGTTATATTAAATTATAAGAAAAAAGTAATTACATCAATTGTAAGATATTATTTTAATTTTTCTATTATAATTGTATGATAATTATTTAACAAAAACAATATGATCGTATGTTAAAAAGTAAAATTTATAGAAAAAAATGAATACATTAATCTTATTTACTGTGAGATTTATAATAGGAATTTTCTTTATTTTTTTATCTCTTTATTACCATTATCAGTCAGAAAAAAAAAATTCTTTAGTTCCAATAGTTAAAGTTTATTAGATTTGCACCAGTACTACTAAAAGCAAAATATAACAAGATTCTTTTATTAAATTGTAAAGCTAAAATGAAGTTTTGATATAATATATTACAAATAATTATCATTATAAGGAGTGTTGAGGTGCAGGTAATTTGTGAACCTAACCAACCTAAATTCACCCAATTACTTTGCTTTGAATTTTTTGAGGGTCTGGATTAAATCCGATCATTCAAATTGGTTTATATATATATATATATATATATATATCAAGTAATAAGTTTTATGTTTTTGAACCTGTGATTTACCCATGACATGTAATTATTTTTTAATTATTATTATTATTATTATTATTATTATTATTAAATTAAAAAATACAAAACACTATAATTTTTGCTAATTTATAACACACACGACTTTTTTTCTATTTTTTTTTAATTTTTGTCTTGATCTTATGTTAATATAGTAGTTATCTAAAATAAAATATTGTATTATTTTTGAAATCACTTATTTTATTAATGAAATATTATTACAATTCATCTCTTTAGAGGACATTTAGTCATATATTATATATTTACAAAGTTTTAAATAAAAATAAATTATTGTTCTAAAAAATTCTAACCAATTGACCAATCCGGTATAACCCATTTTTTAAGAGGTTCGTTTGGGTTGAGTTTGAAAATAAAATTACCCAAATTCGATCCAATCCAACTCATAGAATTTTTTATTAGGTTGATAATAGATTTAACCAAGCATAATCCAACCTTTAACTCATGAGCAACTCATAGAATTTTCTATAGGGATGTTCAGAGGTCTTCAATATTATTACATACATTTTAAAAAAAATACAAATATTACTACAATATTAACATGAAATTAAAGAGTCATAATTATTTTTTAAAAAAATAACAATTATCATACTTAATTCTATTAATATTATCAAAAATTATAATTTTTTATAATAAGTATTGAATTAAATACATTTTAAAATTTACATATTATTAAAAGATTGATTTACCTTTAAAATATTAATATTACATATCAATAAAAATAATAATAATAAACTAATTTCCGGACAATGCACTAATGTACATACTAGTTTTTAAAACTTTAAATAAAATATTACATAACTTTCTAATATATCTATCTAATTAATGACTCGTTTAGTCTTCATATATACTACTCTCACTAAATATTGATTAATAATAGTCTTGAAAAAGTATTTAATGTAACTTTAATTTTATAAAACGATATCTATTTTGGAATGATTTTGTCCATATAATCTGGAATGGAAAGAGTGGTGTTTAAGAATCTGTTTTTATCAATTTAAATATTAAATTATAATAAATAATTATTTGTGTTAGATGTTATAAACTAAATAACAATAAAAATATAATGACATATTTTATTTATATATTTTAAAATATATAATAAACTATTTTTTATGCATATTAATAATTAAATAAATTTATATTAATATAAAATTTTAATGAAAAATATAATATAATATAGTTATAAAATAAATAATATAGATAATTTAAAATTATATTAATATTAGTCGATCATTTTTAACTTTTTATATGTAAACAAAACAAATTTGTTTAGTGAAGATGACATGATAACCACCGCCACTGATTTTGTTGGGTTTCATGTCACTCTGTTGTGGGGATGTGACGTGGAATCAGATTGTTTACTGATTTGATTAAAGCCAACACTTCGATCAATAGTATATTTCGCATGAATATTATGATTATAGCCAATCATCCCATAAAGGCGAAAATTGGGAGAATAAATACCTCATGTAGACACATAATCTTATAATAACAATACCAATCTTGATGATATCATGCTTAATTCTGGGTTTTAGGCCTTAATTATCAATTAATTCACTGTGTCAACGTCAAATTCCATTCACTTTGGGTGGGTTGGAGTCGCAAAACAAAACAAAACAAAACAACGGTTGATGGTGTGTTTTTCTTTTTGGTATTCAGCCACTCACTGACAAAATCCCTGAATAATCCTCTTCTAAAGTATTTGGTACATGACATCTGATCTTATTTGCTCAATCATTATATAAATTGTAATTCATGACGTTAATAGTATTTTAATATGTGGAATATATCTATTAGCGTAGCAAATAAATAAAAGACGTAAAGTCGAATTTTATTTGTATTTGTCTTTTTGGGTGAGATAACTGTATTTTTTATGAGGATTTTCACAATTTAGAATATCTTTTTAAGAATAAATAAAAGACGTAAAGTCGAATTTTATTTGTATTTGTCTTTTTGGGTGAGATAACTGTATTTTTTATGAGGATTTTCACAATTTAGAATATCTTTTTAAGAATAAATTTTTTATACTCTTAAAACATTTATTCATTTTCAGTTAATTTATTTATTTAAAAATTTAAATTAGGGGTGACATAACTTTAAGATCGGAATTATTTTTTCTTCTTAAAATTTTATATACCTAGAAAAAAAGTATGTATTTTTTAAAAACAAAAATTTAGAAGTATCTTATGTCATAAGTATCTACCTATGTCGAGATAAATGAGTTTATGTACAAAAATCACTAAACACGCGTGAGATACAATTTTGTTTCAGCCCAACAAAAAAAGAAATGGTTATTATTATTTTAAAGATAGTATTTCTCTTTCTTTTTGACCATATGATCCATGATGAGATTGAAATTTAATTCAGGTATAAATAATCAACGATGCATCCCATTAAAGTTAGACAAAAGATGTTCCTTCGTGTACTTATACTGCTTAGTTAATACTTTATACATTCTTATTCCGTTGATGTAAGCTGACTCAGGTTATGTGTCGGTATGAATGAATAATAATATTGTTTAAACCAAATTCAGAACGGAAGGAGTTAGGGTTTGAATATGCGTTGGATCCGCATTGAACTGAAAAATTATTTATTTAAAATAAAAATTTCAAAGCAGCTATATATTGTATTTTTCATTTGACAAATTTGTTGATGTTAGATTCAACTATTTTACAAACACACATTTATGGTCCGTTTGGTTTGGAGGGAGGGAAAATAAGGAAAGAATGAAAAGTTTAAAATTTGAATTGAAAAAAAAAAAGAATGAAAAATTTAAATTTTTGTTTTTAAAAGTCAACTTTTCCTTTCATTTTTTTTCTCCAACCAAGCAAAAGAAAATAGTTTGTAAGTCATATTTTATTTTCTTTTTTATTTTCTTACATTTCGCTTTTTCTTCTATCAAATGGACCATTAGTCTCTTACAATGAAATAAACTAATTCTACTATGTTTCATACAAAATTATCTTTGAATTGTAGAAAACAAAATCAACTTCAATAAGAATATGATGATATAAACAAAAGTAAATAAATAAATTTGATTAGTTTAATTACAGTTTCTCTTCTTTTCAAAAATATTTATTTGATTTTGATGAAAAATTATTGAATATATATACTCTAAAAGCTCATGTGATATTAAATATATTTCCAAATATTTTAAATGTTATTTTAGTCCTCTGTATTATGAAAAATCTATTAATTTATGGGCTATAAATAAGTATTTAAAAATATATTGAAAGATTGAATTGATATCTATTTTGAAAAATTGAGAAACACAATTAGTGTTTACAATCTTTGGGAAACCAAATCAACATCTTAATAATCTTTAAAAGATTAATTTGAGGGTTTTTTCTTCCCTCAAATTCACAAACCAATTTTTCAATTGTTACGATGTAAATTTTATACTAAAGAAAAATATATCAATAACCCCAGTGGGTTAGTCATATTGCTAGAGACCGTCATTGTTCGAGTGATCTGTAACCAATTTACCTAAAAACACATTTGGTGTGAAAAAAGAAAAGAAAATCTATTCAAACTTCCATCACTTCTAATTCAACCTTGAACACCTAATTCGCCTTTTAACTTTGACGTCAAGTAGCAGCGCTATAAGTTGGCGCTACTCTGATGAATAACACACGATAGTTTATCACCCAAAAAACAAAAAAATATTTATTCAAATAATACATGTGAAAAAATATTTACGATGATACAACATACTGTGTAATGTGTTTAGTTTTTTTAAAACGCATCTTAGGAATTGATTTATGAGAAACCAATTACTAAATTAGTTTTTTTTTTAAAATCAGTTTAGAAATGAAATGAGTTCTTTTTTTTATTTCTTTTAGTTTTTTTTTGTTTTTGTACATTTTTTTTAAAAAAATTTAACTGGTTTTTTGTTTTATTTTTTTTATTTTAATATTTTTTATATATTAATTTATAAAAAATATAATTTATCTAGAATATTATTTAAAAAATACATATATTTAAATACTCAAATAAATATAATTTAGTTAAATATTTATAAAAAATGCATATCTTATCTAAAATATTATTTAAGAAAAATGTATATATTTACATACTCAGTATAAATATAATTTAGTTAAATATTTATAAAAAAATGCATATATTTAAGTGATCTATTTTTTTCTCCTAAACAAATTAAATAAATAAAACATGTTTAATTGAACTTGTTGGTTTCATATTTTTTTTTGGTTTAAGTTTTAAATATGTATTTTAATAATCAAATAAAATAAAAATACAAAGGAATTGAAATGTACTTAAGGTGAGCTGTTGTGCAATCTTTCTTATTTTAAAAATTTAAAAGTAATTGAACACTAAATATTATTATTTTTTAACTAAAATGGTTTTTAAATCAACTTTATTTTATTTTAGTAAAATATTTTAAAATAAAATATATGAAACTGATGTGTTCAGCATAATTTATGTAAATGTTTCAAATACTTTACCTATTATTTTATATCCTTAATTAATATTTAAAATAAATAATCATAATATATTTTATATTTAATTATATATAAAAAAATCGTGTGTGTGTTTTATTTTATATTTAATTAATTATATAAAAATATTTTGTTAGTATAATATGCATATTATAACTTTTTTTTTATCCATATGGATATGATAACTTTAGTCTCATTATTTTATATAGAATGAATATAACAATGAAATTAATATTTTTAATTCATAAATCTTACACTTTTTTCCTTAAAAGAAACTTGGTGAGTGATATTGTTTTAACTTCTTTTTTTTTTTATTTCTATTGATCTTTTGTGTCTATATATGTCTATGATATTAAAATTAAGTAAATCTAAAAATAATAAAAAGATCAAAATGAAACAAAAAAAAAGAGAACTAATTAAATTTTATATATAATGAATAATTACAATATAGTAAAAAAAAAGTTATTTAATGAAAATAATTAGATTTATTTAGTGAAAATAAAAATGTGATTTGAATTATCTTAATGTAATAAAATAATAGTGTAGTCTTAAGAAAAAAATGTAAAAATTATACAAAATTTCATTTAACAACTTATGAGAGTTTTTTTTCCAATTCCGGCATATAGATGGTTAAAAAGGAAAAAAATTTTTAAAAAAAAAAACAAAAAAAACTAAGAGAAATAACTAAAAAATAAAAAACCAGAAAGAAAAAAAAAACTCAATTCTTTTTTTGAACTGAATTTTATTTTAAAAAAACCTAATTTAGAAATCAGTTCCCAAATCAAGTTCCTAGGAACTGATTTCTAAATTAGTAAAAAAAAAAAAAAAGCACACGTTAGAAATGAGGTCTTGGGAATCGATTTCTAAAGTGTATTTAAAAAAAAAGTTGTATAAGTGAGAAATCAGTTTTTGGGAATCAATTTCTCACCTTATACACTATTTTGTATCATCCATGTAAATATCTTTTCCCATTTATTATTTGGATAAATATTTATTTATTTATTTGTGGTGAAAAATTCTAACACGATCCTACGAAATTAATTTGAACCTATTGGCATTGAAGAGAGCCGCTAGCTGAGCAGCAGTCATGCATCAATGCACATATTCACGACAAATTTAAAATTAGATGAATAAATTAATTATATATATCTCAATAGCCTGAATGAATAATAATTAAAAACTAGCATATATTAATTGATGAGTATAGATAAATATTGGATTAATTAAGTTTTTAGTCCTTCAAGAAATTTTATATAATTTTTAGTTATTTGTTAATTTTTTGTCAATAATTTTAGTCCATTTATATTGTTTTAATCTATTTTTAGTCCCTTTTTATTTTTATTATTCAAAATTACACCTTATTTTGTCAATTTTTAGTCCCTTATTTATTTTGTACTTGAGGTTACTTTTGAGCAATAAAAACAAATAAAGGACTAAAAATGAAAATAAAATAAAATTAGAGGGACTAAAATTGATGATAAGGAGAAATTAATAAAGGACTAAAAATTACCAAAAAAATATTGAGGGACTAAAATTTATAATATGAAAAAGTTGAGGGACTAAAAATAATTAACCCATAAATATATATTACCACCAAGTACGTGGATCAATTGTCGTGAATTATTTCAGCAAAATTCTGGATTTGTAGTTGTGTTAAATACTATTTTTGGCCTTATATGTAAGAAATAAAAGATAACATTTTCTTGTTCTTAATTATAATTATAAGAAACATAAGACTATTTTATTTCTATATTTCCCTTTTACTCCTAATGATTACTCTTTTTTATCCTATGAAAGTGAGTGTATTTATTGAGCTATCAACAAAACAAGATATATTCATTGATTGAAAATTTGTCTTTTGAAAATTAATTATATCTTAAATCATTTAATGTCATGGATAATCTTAGAATAAAATTAAAATTTATGACAAACTATATATATAGGATCATAGATAGTGTTTGGAGGGAGAGTTTATCGTACATGATTATCCTACCGACTCTGGTAAATATACCGGGAAGACGTTAATGCTGTTATATTTTTGTAGTTAATGCTCTCACAAATAAAATTATTCACACTTGCAAATGATCGTGAAAACACAACAAAAATTACACCATAGGAAAAATAATAACAAACACAAGAATTTAACGTGGTTCAACACCTCTTGTCTACATCCACGAACTGTCTCAAAAATATTTTCTTATCACAAAAATGATTATAAGATTGTAACTCACTCTACAAACCATATTTCACTCTACAAACCGTATTTCACTCAATCGTTACAAGAAATGAAAACACTTTCACACAAAAACATTTTTCTCTCAACAAAGTAACTTTATTTCACAATCTCTCTTCTCACACACTCTCTCTTCATCTGTGTCTTCTCTAGTATCTCTCTTCTCTAATTATAGTGAAGATTGTCACTCATTATAATAAATAAAGTTCTTTTAGAATTTGAAACAAAAACAACTTCTAATACATCTATTCAAATAAGTTTCATCTAATAAAATATAAACTTTTACTTTGCATTTAAAGCACCTAAACCTTAGTGATAAAAATTCAATTCTCACTATGCATTAAATATATCTTATCTTTTGACTTAAAACTCTACATGGGTAACCCAACACTCCTGCACCGCATCATCATCGCCGACAATGCATTATTGGAAGTGCTTATAGTATTAATACAGAGAAGTAGGTCCGGAACACTCCACATCAACTTTCTAGTTAAGCAAAGATCCGGATTCTTGTTGATGAATCATATTCTGGCGCCATTATAACTCTTTGAAACTCCAATATTTGTGTCTTGTACCTACTTTTCTTTTTTGAAAGAAAATTAACAAATCGTGCACATCCCTTTCTACTCTCCCAATTTCATAATAATTAAGCAAGACCAAACCGTCCAACCATCCCCCCTCACATTATTCCTCGTTCATTGAGAAGTATGCTATTTTGGTAAGCAAGGTGCATGACATGGTCATGGCACCCATCTCTTATCTCTAACTAGTTAAGCCAAGTAAGGAGTGGGAGACAGTTCATGCGGGTCTGTTGTAGTTATAGAAAACACACTATTCCAATAATCATGTACTCTTTTTTGTTGTGTTTTATTTTGGAAATTACATATGGGGTGATCTTTGGATGAGTACTGCCAAAGGGTGCATATCAACGGTCTACAATACATATATTCGTGTAACTAATAATAATAAGAGAAATGTTAGTAACATTTTCTCTTGAAAATTATTACAAAATAGTATTAGATAAAGTATTATCAACTTTTTATAATAATAAACATATGAATGAAAAAAAAATATTATTACAGAGATAATGTAGATAGAGTGTCGCTAATGTTTTTATGATAATAAACATATGAATGAAAAAATAAATATTATTATAGAGATAATGTAATAATGTATGAATAAAAAAAATAAATAAAGGAAATTATAAAGACTGGTGGGACTCGAGTAAAGTGGGAGGAAAGGGGGCCAATAATTGGGACAATGTAAAGTGAAGCTGCTACATACGCAGGGAAGCATACATAGGAAAAAGAATTTAAAGTGTGGCAATATTGTAAAATAGGTACGTGTGTGGGTGGCGAAGGCAAGAGAATCACCCACCCTCCTGATGTGTTTGGGCATTGCCATGTGAAAATGTTAGGATTGTGTAGCAATATTATAGCATCCGAGAGAGAAAGATTATCCAAGTTTGTATGTTATCATTATAATGGAGGGTAACAGTAATGGGGCACAAAATGGTCAACCTATGAACATATATAGAGAGAGGAGAGGGTCATAATTTCCAACACCCATATTCGTTTCCCTACTCATTCCACCCTTTGATTAATAATAATCATAGCCACACCCACCCACCCACCCTTTGCCCCCACAAAATGTCACATTCATTCTCTTTCCCCTTAACACCCCTTGTGCTCACTTTATAAACCACACCATCATTTAATCATCATCTAAACTAAACCACTCTCTCTTCATTCTCTTTCTCTTTTCCTTTCACACAAACTCCTCTTATGATGGGTCTTGATCAAGATGCTAGCAGCAACTCTGGCCTTCAGCTTATTCTAGGGTTAGCTTTGACTGCCACCACCACCACCACTCCATCATCACCACCATCCATTTCCAACAAGCTTGATCATGTTGATCATCACCACCATCTTATAACTCTTAGACCAACAACAAAGTCATCCTATAATTCCTCTGAGGCTGAACCATCATTAACGTTGGGTCTTTCCCGGGAGAGTTACCTCAAAGTCCCCAAAAGCATCATAGGACACAACAACAACAAAGTCTCATCCTGTGATGACCCTCTTGACTTGTCCACACAGACTAATTCACCTCATCACAGTGCTGTTTCCTCCTTCTCCAGTGGCAGGGTCAAGAGGGAGAGGGATCTCAGCTGTGAAGAAGTTGTGGATGCAAAAGAGATTGATCAGAGGGATCTTAGCTGTGAAGGAATAATAAGAGCCACCGAAGAAGAAGAAGACGGCGCCGCCACCAGAAAGAAACTTAGGCTCACCAAAGAACAATCTGCTTTGCTAGAAGAAAGCTTCAAACAACATAGCACCCTCAATCCTGTAATCACAATCTCTCTTTCTTTATTACTATTTTCAAATATGCTAACAAAAACTAACCATTAACGTTTGTCAGATCAAATAAAATAAAATAAATTATTTTCATACATACATGATATATATATATATATATATATATATATATAACTTTTAGATAAAACTTGTAATAATTTCTTAATTGTTCCAATTAGTAATAGTATCAAAACTTTACCTAAGAAACTATATATCTATGTTTTTTACATAACTTATCTATCGATGTGATGACACTTTCATTGAATATCATGATTAATATTGTTATGTTATATTGGCTTTACAGAAACAGAAGCAAGCTTTGTCGAAGCAGTTAAATCTAAGGCCACGACAAGTTGAGGTGTGGTTCCAGAACAGGAGAGCCAGGTAAATATATTTGGTGTTTATATATATATATATATATATATATCAAAGTAATTGAATTTTCTGATTAATATTTTTTGTTTGTTTGTTATTTGTGATGCAGAACAAAGCTGAAGCAGACAGAGGTGGACTGCGAGTTCCTAAAGAAATGTTGTGAAACATTAACAGATGAAAACAGACGGTTACAGAAGGAGCTTCAAGAGCTGAAGGCACTGAAACTGGCTCAGCCGTTGTACATGCCTATGCCTGCGGCAACACTCGCCATGTGCCCCTCTTGCGAGAGGCTCGGCGGCAGCGCCGTCAACGGTGCCGGCGGTTCCCCCAAGACATCATTCTCCATGGCCCCTAAGCCTCACTTCTTCAACCCCTTCGCCAATCCTTCTGCAGCATGTTGATTGATATTGTTATTATAATTAGGCTTTTAGTTTTCATTAAAAAAAACAAAAGACAACCAAAGAAGAGTTCCCCCACAACCTTTGTATTTTTTTGGTTGAGGGATACGTCTTATGAACCAGTGAAAAAAGGCTAAAGGTGTAATTAACTAATATACTGTAGAAATTTGTAACCGCTGATTAGAATTACTTTTTACTCTTCCTTTATTAATGTATGTTTATAAATCGTTATAGAAGACATCCATCTATGAAGGAATTAATGACTATTTTTTTTAATAGTCCATTTTTGTAATGGTATATACATGTGTGTGATGTGCGTGCGCGTGAGTGTATGTGAAAGCATTTTTTGATTAGAAGTCCAAATCCGAATTATATGCCTTTGACTAAAATGCTACTAAAATATAATGCCCCGAAGAAAAGAACTTGGTCATATTTGTGAATTAGTAAAAGGCTCATACAATGGTATAACAAAAATGAATTTGGACGCGGTTAATTTAGTTGAGATCTAGAGATCTAGCCGCGCCTATTTGATTCAAATTGATAACTCTAAGGCTAAAAGGTTAATTAAGCTCTATCTCATAAAAATTAATTTATCATTATTTCTTTTCTATTCGTATGTTGACTCTAATAATATAAATATTTTAGCCTTCTTAAATGGAAGCGGAAAATTGAACATTAATCTACTACCCGAAAGGGAAAAACAATTCATTGCAATCATATAAATAGCTCCTATCTAATATTTTTAATGCCTGTGGGGGAGGGGGAAGGTATAGTCAAAAGATATATATATATATATATATATATATATATATATATCAGTTGGAGGCTATCATTGAGTTAGCGAAGGTTCAAGGTGTGGAGAGGGGAAGATAGCTCACGTGTTTTTGTCTGCAAATCAGTTGCTTAAAGAGAAACTGGATGAGAGAGAGAGAGAGAGTGTGTCCAAGGAGGTGTGATTAAGCATGTGTGGAAAGAAAGAAGCGCGTGATTAACTATTAAAAAATACTGGATTTTTATTTTTTATTTTTCTGAAAAGAAGATATTTTCCTAATAAGAAGTAATCAAATTAATTCCATCAGATTCTATTATAAAAGACACTATTAATCTCGACACATCTAAAATTTAATAAGTGAGATTCTAATAATTCATTTTTTTTAATGAAATGGGCTAAAAAGCCCCAAAAAAAGCAATACACACCGTGAGGAATCACACTAGAGTTTACATCAGTCATGCGTTGAAAATAAAGAAAGGGACAATTTCAAAAAGTTTTAAATCATCACTCAGATATAGACCAAAGTTAACCCAACCATCAACCACAATTTATTGAATTGAAGAAGTGAATTTTATTTCTTTTAACAGAGTTTTTTTATACGCACATCAAATTGAAAAAACACGAAATTGAGATAGAGAAATGGAAAAGTATTATATAATATGAGACTATTATGTGTTTATGGAAAATTTGAGTTTTTTAATTTATAATAAAAAATTAAAAATATTTAATATATTAAAAAAATTATATTAATGAAGATTATAATAGTTTCTGATCGACTAATAATTTTTTGTGACAGAGATAGGGTTGATTATGTACCTATATTAACATGATGTCCTCTCGTGAGATGCTTTCCCTTTAAGGGGATTGGTGGGCCACACCCCACGTGATGACCCAATGGGCCGGTCTCTCTCAAATCTCGACATGAGATTTTCTTTCAAGGTCAGCCTTCCATCTTTCTTTTCTCACACTCCTTTTTCATTAAATTGCCCCAAACCTGTGTCAAAGTTGTTGTGATTATTTAATTATTTAATTAAATAAACAATCAAATCTAGTTTTCTATTTTCCTATTATTTTCTAGTTCATGCAAACTCTTTTTTTGTTATTTTTAATTTGGCATTTTATAAACCCCCCTCGCGAATTCTACCTCACAAATCATATCAGGTTTGAGGTTCCCAACTGCTCAAATGAACGGTGACGATCACGCGTCCACTGCTATATACGTTCTACCCACGCTATCATGATTGGAATTGGACACTTGAACATTGCAGAAAAGAGACGGGACAAGACTATATATTTCACAATGATTCTTAAGGAGATATAAGGTTACTCATGAGAAAAGAGACCTAAAGAGTGAAGAGAGAAGACAAGAAAGAAAGATCCTGATTTCAATTTTTCTCACTAAATTTTTTAATAAATCTAATCAATTAACATTTTTTGATAAATAATAATAATAATTCTTAATAGAAATAAAAAAAAACTTCTAGAAGTATTTTTTTTTTTTTGACAAATCTTGGAGTGTATGTACTTTGAAAGTGAAAAGAGAATAAGAATTAAAATAGACAAAAAAATGTGAGTGTGAGATGATCTGTAAAACCAATAAGAGTTAAAAACGTATACAAATTATATTGATTTATTCATCTTTAGTATTCAAATTCCACACATCATTCATAATGGGGTGGACCAATAAATATCATGAGAGAGACTTTCCCGGAAAAGGAGACAAGTTCCTGGAAACTACTAATCAGAGTCCTCCTCCTCATCACTTTCATACGCCATTTTTAACCATCGCCATCGTCATCACATCCCTCCCTTGTACAACAACTCCACGACTATAATAATTTTTATAAATTACGCTGATTACGCGAAGACCAAAATAGTGTGTGAAAGCTATATGTAAAAATATACATTTTTCCAGTTGAGTATTTCCCCTCGTAGTTATAGCTTGTCAAACAAAAATTAAGACTTGAACCAGTCTCAAGTCAATTTGTTCGTTTCATAATCAACCCGACCAAGAAAATTAAATAAAATAAAATCATCTGGTTCACCATGTTATAAATTTATACTTCTTGATGGAAAAATAATTAAACATGTTCCATGATCCAAAATTTGCTGAACCACCTTATTCTTGGACACTTGTGATAATAAATTCTAGCCTTAGTTAATTGATATCATATGTATTTTTTTATGGGAGAAAATTGTGTTCTCCAGCCGTATATGATTACTGTGGGTTACAATTTTTTTTCTAATTATTTAATATAATTACATACTCTATGTTCGAATTCAATACTATTAATTAGATTATAACACTTTCATATCGATTGATTCACACTTAGGGGGAAACCTTGACTAAACCTGGAGTGATAAAGCCGTGACTGAAAAAAAAGAAAAACCTAGCAATTTTATCTCAGTTAAAAAGAAAAAAGGACAAGCGAAAGCGAAACATGTATAGAGCAAACCAAGTCCATCCATATTTTAAAAGTTAAAAAGAGTAATAAAGAGGGATATATCTGGTTCATGCATGCGTGGATGAAGAATCAAAACACCTTTGTGAAAAAAGTCTTGGAAGTTTTAGTTCACCTTATTGTGATGGGATGATTATTTTCTGTTTTGTATAATACGTGTGCGCACACGTAATAGTACTTACCCAGTCTTAGATAAGCCAAAGACATATGTCTTTTGCTGGCTACTTTGTCGGCCTTTAAATGGTACTCATTTCAACCATAATACATGGTTTTATTATTTTGTCATCATTGGTGGAAAGCAATATGGATGTGGTCTAATCATCTAAACTCTATCATCAGTTCCTAATTTAATAAATTTTTTTAAATCACTCAACTCAATCATCAGATTAATTACGAGGCTATAATATTATATTACGTGCTTTGCAAATGCAAGTTCAGCTAATTCTTAAATACAAATTAAATTGCTATCTCGAATGTGGAGTAATTTTCACATTACCTATAACTTATACACATCATCCATTAATTATATCATGAATGTTTTCCTGAATTCGACCATCACAACTAGTAATTTAATTATGTTAAATTGATGATGTAACAAACTCTATCGCATGAGATAGTTACATTATTTTCTCTTGATTTTGTTTTACACATTGCATACATAAAATAAAACTATTTTGCTAGAATTTTTTACACTATTACAAAAATTATTTATTACAACATCCAACAAAGATGGTTGACAAAAACTGTCTTTGAAAATAATGCGGTGACAATTTTATAATTAAGTTCATTAATAATGAATACGATTTTTAAATAACTGTCTTAGAATTATGAATTTAAGGACGATTATTCAAAAAATCATCTTTGAATGGCTTCGCCTTTTCAAATTCACTCTCTCTCTCTCTCTCTCTTATTTTATCGAACAACATGCTGGTCCTTTCTCTCTCTCTCTTATTCTCACTTTTTTTTTTATCTCTCACTCTCTTTGTTGTGAAACATTCATCTTCCCTTCTCTTCTACATTTGCAACAACAACAAATTTAATCTTCTTCTCATCGTTGACCTCGTCCTTGTCGACACCAACAAGCTCCACGGCGAGATGCTTGACCTCCAGTACGCTGTCGCCTTCCTCCCCTGCACCAAGATCAACGCCTCTGCCGATTCCTCCGTCAGCGTTGGCTCTAACCTCTGCATTGTCCCTGCAAGCGCCCTCCAGATCGTCAACAAGTGATGCCATGACCTACTCCAGAGGATCCTCTCCCTCTTTGGTGCCATCATTCCGCCTCTTTTTCGTTACTCCCTGACACCATTCTCCTCATCATTTCCAACCCCATCAACATTCTCACCTATGCGCATGCAAGAAATGAAGGGAAAAAAAACTCAAGTACACAAATTTGGAGAAGAGGTTGGGGAAGGAGAGGGCTTGGGAGGAGTGGCTGTGGGAGGCAAGGTGACACTTGATGGAGTCAGCAATGGCTCTAGATGAGGTTTAATTAGTTTTGATGAGATGTCTAACCTTTTGAAAGTGGACAAGAAAGGCATGTCGATAAAAGTCCTTTGATCTATCAATACTTTTTTCACGTCCCAGTTTGCAATTCCAATTGTGATAACCATTGGATCATCCTACACTAGGTCAACTCGTGCAAAGTCTTCATCTATGAATGTTATTGGAGGAAGTGATTTTTTAATGTGTGGTTCTCCTTAACATGGTTCACATTCTTGATGGCTCGTAAGTGTTTTTTTTATGAGCTGATTTTGAACTCCCTCCACATGCGAATCTGCCAACAATGGTATTGATAACACCATGACTGGTTCCATCTCCTCCTGTCGTTTGATTACTCTACTCTAGTTTGACTTCTCCTTGTTCATGTCCTTCTCTTGATCGTTTTGTCCCTGACCGCCTTTGTTGCCTCCTTGACCCTTCCCTCGACCTCTATAACCACCTCTGTTGTTGTTAGGGTTGTAGATATAGTTATTGAGGGTTTCTTCTTGTATTAATTCTTCAATTCTACCTTTAAGGGCAACATACTCCTTGATGGTGTGACCATAGTTTTTATGGTAACAACATTGCTTTGATTAGTATGCAAAGTTAACTGATCTGGTTGGAGGAGGTAGAGATAAGATTCTCTACATTGAATGCTTCTTCTAGTAAACATACTCGATTGACGTTTAATGGCTTGTAGTGGTTGTATTTCGGTAATCTATTGGCCGATCTTTTGAGAGACTTGTCTTGGAGGGGGTTGAACTTGCCTTTTCCGTTGGAATCACATTTTTTTTGTTCTATATACCCGATTTTTTTTAAAAAAATTCTGATAATTCTTCCATTTAAATGTACCATGTTGCTTGTGCTCTTAACTCGTCTAAGTCTCTAGGCTTCTTTTTATAGAGGTTGTCAGAGTGATCATTGAATGTAGACCAACACCAAGATTAATGTTTCTAATTTTAATTGAGATGGCCACATATCTCTCCATGAATAACTGCATAGATTCATTGTTGGATTGATGTAAATTGACTAGTGCCACAGGTGTTCTATGATGAAGATGACTAGTCACATATTGTGCTCCAAATGTTGTGCCAATGTTGTAAATGAATTGATGGATCTTAGTGGAAGGCGTTTGTACCACCATGTCAATCTTGGTCCTTTTAGAGAAGTGGGGAAAACCTTGCATAACACAACATCATCATTAGAGTATAGATTTGCCTGAGTTGTGAATGCATCAAGGTATTCGTCTGGATTTGATATGTCATCATATCTTTCGATGTTCAACGTTTTCTAGGTTATGGGTAGAGGTATATCCATAATTCCATCCATTAATAGGTGTAGTCTAATTGTGTCATTGTTTAGGGTGAAAGGTTTGAGTTTGGAATGGACTGGTGTTTCTTCTTAGGTATTGTGGGATGAGTATTGAGTGTGATCATGGTTGTGTCTAGTTTCAGCATGAGTAGGTGTTTGATAAGATAGGGAATGTGAGGGTGTTAGTAGTGGTGGTGGATGCTTCTAGAAAGTTGCACTTTCCGCTTGTAACTATTACAGTTTTGCATCATGTTTCTGTCTCAGCGCTTCTAGATTGGCTTCCTTTTTCTTACGTAACTGTTCCATTTGTGCTTGAACTTCTTGCATCATTAAGGTTTATGCCATTGTTGATCTCACAAATGAACTATGATCGCTTCTCCTTGTAGCTACCATCTGATTACTGTGGTCGAGGGAAAAATTTTCCTTGGTCTCACGGTGGACGCCAAATGTTCTTACCAAGTCCATTAGCTGAGTAATCTGATCTTCTCTTTCGTCTAGTATTGATATGATCTTCGCTCTTTTTCTTAAATGTGCGGTAGGGGTACCTGCAAAAGGAACTAAGACAATCAAGTCAGTTAAGTACGAGATGTTTATGTGTATGAGACTGAGTAAAATGTACCTTCTTCTTCTGGTTTGGCTAAATATATACAAAGTGAGATAGAAGGTTATATATCAATAACTGCTCCTTATGATTTCTCTCCTATCTCCTTAGTGGAGATCGTGTGTCTAAGTATAGGATGTTAGTTTTTTCATGATTTTGTAAGTATCCCATGTCTTCAGGAACAAGCATATGCGGTTTGTTATCTGAATATTTAGTTAGGATACTGAGTTGTTATCATGTGAAAAATCTGTTTCTGATGTGGTTCATATTCTGTCCAGGTTCAACTCTAATATTTGAAAAATGTTGTAATCATTATCCCACAATTATCTCCTATATCCCGTTGCACACTTGAGTTTGTTGATAACCAGAGCTCTATATAAAGTGTGTGCAGTTCATATATATTCATAACCGCTGAATGATAAATCATTTATGTACAAGTTGTTTAAAAATTGTGTGTTTCTAAGCTATGTTGAACATGCAATATTATGTTAAATACAGGTATGCATTGGATTTGATCCTTTAAAGTTTATTACATGTTGAGTGAATATTCATACAATATTATTTTGAATTGGTATGATTGTTATACATGTAACTTTTATGATTTAATATTGAGCATATTTGCATTATTAAGTATGTTATGCAAAGATTATTTTTAAGTGATTAATATAATTTTATTAAATTAGAGAGTAGCCACAACATCTTTAATTGAGTAAAACTATATGCTAAATTTTATAATCACATTAGAAATATTAATTGTAATTAATCATATGTAATGTGATGAAATCTACCCACAAAAATTTTGTTGTATTTGTATGATTAATTAGGATAAAATATTAGATTATATTTCTTAATTTACCCACAAAAATTAAGGAAAAGAACATGATTTAATAATTTTATCATAAAGTTGCATAATGAATCTAATTGAGTAGGACTTTAGCCCCCAGACAAGTTTTGTGTCATTAGATTCATATATTAAGACATGATTTGCATTGGCAAAACATGACATTTGTTTAGTCTCAAGTTTTCTTAATGAGCATGTGTGTTTGTTTGCAGCTTCACAATCTATGAATATTTCTTGTGACCTTCCCATATTGAAAGGTGATAATTATAAGGTTTGGAAGGAGATGATTCTCCTTCATTTGGGCTGGATGGATATGGACTATGCTATAAGGAAGGATGAGCCACCGGCTATTATTGAAACTAGCGAGCCTGATGTTGTGACCTTTATGAAAGGTGGGAGAGATCTAATTATCTCTCTGTTATGTTCATAAAAACCAACATATCCGATAGTATCCAGGGTTCAATTGACTATCATGATAAGGTCAGAGATCTGTTAAAAGCTATTGATGAACATTTTACAACCTCTGAGAAGTCGCTTGCTAGCACACTCATTATGCAATTCTCTTCCATTAAGCTTACTGGAATGAAAGGTGTGCGTGAACATATCATGCACTTAAGGGACATAATGGCTCAATTGAAAACCCTGGAAGTTACCATGTCTGAATCCTTCCTGGTACATTTCATTTTGTGCACCCTACCTCAATAATATACACCCTTTAAAATCTCCTATAACACACAGAAGGATAAATGGTCTATTAATGAACTGATGACCATGTGTGTTCAAGAAGACGAGAGATTGGTAGGAAGAGGGTGAGAAGGTAAATTTGACTACTTTTGCTTTTGGAAAGGATATGAAGAAGTCTGTAGGCACCAATAAAGGAAAGATTCCGATTCAACCAACAATTAAAAAAGAGTCAAAGTGTTTCTTCCGTAAAAAGAAAGGACACATAAAGAAGGAATGCCCCAAATTTAAAAGTTCATTTAAGAAGAAAGGTACACCATTTACTTTCGTTTGTTATGAATCCAATATGATTAATGTGAATCATAATACATGGTGGATTGACTCTGGTTCTACAATCCATATTTCTAATACCTTACAGGGTATGGAAAGCCTAAGGAAGCCAGTGGAAAGTGAGCAGTGCATCTACTTAGGGAGTAGGATGAGCTCGCAAGTAGAGGCCATTGGAACGTGCATCTTAGTTTTAAGTAGTGGTTTAAAATTACATTTGGATAAAGTTTTTTATGTTCCTAGTTTTTGTAAAAACTTAATTTCTGTTTCTAAACTTGCACCCTTGGGATTCTATTGTAATTTTATAGACTTTGGTTTTAATTTACTGAATAAATATGAAATTATTGGTTGTGGTCAATTAATTGATGGTCTTTATTTGATTGAATTGAAAAGCGATGCTACTTATAATTCTATGCACGTTTCTGTTGGGTTAAAACGATGTATTGTGAATGAAGAATCCTCTATGTTGTGGCACTAGAGATTAGGACATATCTCTATTGAGAGAATTAAGCGATTAATGAATGAAGGAGTACTTAGTACTTTGGATTTCACTGATTTTGAGACTTGTGTAGATTACAATAAAGGTAAGCAAACTAACAAGTCTAAAAAAGGTGCAAAGAGGAGTTCTAATTGATTAGAAATCATACATACAAACATATGTTGTCCAGACATGGATGCAAATAGTCCAAAATACTTCGTAACCTTTATAGACGATCATTCACGATATATGTATCTCTACTTACTTCATTCTAAGAATGAAGCTTTAGATGCCTTTAAAGTTTTTAAGGCTGAAGTTGAGAAACAATGTGGAAAACAAATTAAGATCTTGAGATCAGATAGAGGTGGGGAGTACTATGGTAGATACACAGAGGATGGACAAGCACCAGGTCCATTTGCGAAATTTCTTCAAGAACATGGGATTGTTGCCCAGTACACTATGCCTGTTCTCCGGATCAGAATGGTGCGACAGAACAAAGAAATTGAACCTTATTAGACATGGTGAGAAGCATGAGGAGTAATGTTAAGCTTCCTCAATTTTTGTGGATTGATACACTTAAGACGACTGCGTATATATTAAACCGAGTTCCAACCAAGATTGTCTCAAAGACACCTTTTAAGTTATTCAAGGGTTGGAAACCGAGTTGGGGACATATACGCATTTGGGGATGACCGTTTGAAGTGAGAGTTTATAACCCACAAGAGAAGAAACTAGAACCTAGGATTATTACTGGGTATTTCATTGGATATGTTGAAAAGTATAAAAGGTATAGGTTCTATTGTCCATCCCACAACACTAGGATTGTGGAATCAAGGAATGCAAAGTTTCTTGAAAATGACTTGATCAGTGGGAGTGATCAATTTCAGAACATTTCTTCTGAAAGGAATCACTATGAAGCTGAACCTTCTGGGACAGGTAATAGATTGGTAGTCATTCCCACCCCTCAAGTTAAAATGGGTGTTAGACAACCAGTGATTGAAGTTCCACAAGATGTTGAAAGTGATCATGTAGATCAAGTTGTTTGTGAGGAACAACATGATAATATTGAACAAATTGGTGAAGAACTGGTTGAACAAGTTCCTCAGCAGGATGACCAAGCAGCATTAAGAAGATCTACTAGAGTAAAAAAGACAACAATTCCTAGTGATTATGTAGTGTACCTACAAGAATCAGACTACAACATTGGAGCCGAAAATGATCCCGAGACATTTTCACAAGCCATGAGTTCTAAGGAATCAAATTTGTGGTATAATGCTATGAGGGATAAGATGGATTCTATGGCATCTAACCAAGTTTGGGATCTCTTTGAGTTTCCTGTTGGTGTAAAAGCCATCGGATGTAGATGGGTCTTCAAAACCAAGAAAGACTCAGAAGGCAATATTGAGAGACATAAGGCAAGACTTTTTGCTAAAGGGTTCACTCAAAGAGAAGGAATCGACTACACAAAGACCTTTTCCCCTGTATCTAAGAAAGACTCTCTTTGAGTAATTTTGGCATTAGTAGCTCATTTTGATCTTGAGCTACATCAAATGGATGTGAAAACGGTGTTCCTGAATGGTGATCTAGAAGAAGAGGTTTACATGAAACAACCTAAATGATTCTTATCTAGTATTGGTGAACACTTAGTCTGTAAGCTTAATAAGTCCATCTATGGATTGAAACAAGCCTCCTACCAGTGGTATTTAAAATTTCATGAGGTCATTTCTTCATTTAGCTTTGAAGAGAATGTCATGGATCACTGTATATACCAGAAGGTCAGTGGGAGTAAGATTTGTTTCCTTGTATTATACGTAAATGATATTTTGCTTGTGGCTAATGATAAGGGTATGCTATATGAGGTGAAACAATTTCTCTCAAAGAACTTTGATATGAAGGATATGGGAGAGACATCTTATGTCATAGGCATAAAGATCCATTGAGAAAGATCTCGAGGCATTTTAGGCTTGTCTCAAGAAACCTATGTCAACAAAGTTTTAGAGAGATTTAATATGAAAAGTTGTTCACCAAGTGTAGCTCCCATTATGAAAGGTGATAAACTTGATTTGGGCCAATCCCCTAAAAATGATTTTGAGTGGGAACATATGAAAAATATTCCATATGCTTCAGCAGTTGGAAGCCTTATGTATGCTCAGGTTTGCACTAGACCTGATATTGCGTTTGTTATTGGAGTTTTGGGAAGATATCAAAGTAATCCAGGTATTGACCATTGGAAAGCTGCAAAGAAAATGATGCGATATCTTCAAGGAACAAAAGACTTCATGCTCATGTATAAACAAACTAATGATCTGGAAGTGATTAGCTACTCTGACTCAGACTTTGCTGGTTGCGTTGATTCACGAAGATCAACATCTGGTCATATTTTTATGTTAGCTGGTGAAGCTGTATCTTGGAGAAGTGCCAAACAAACCTTAACTGCTACTTCCACTATGGAGGTTGAGTTCGTTTCCTGTTTTGAGGCTACCTCGCATAGTGTATGGTTGAAGAGTTTCATGTCTGGCCTTAGAGTTGTGGACTCTATTTCCACGCCATTAAAGTTGTACTGTGACAATTCTATTGTGGTATTTATGGCTAAGAACAATAAGAGTGGAAGTCGAAGTAAACACATTGACATTAAATATTTAGTCGTAAGAGAACGCGTTAAAGAAAGGAAAGTTATCATTGAACACATTAGCACAGACATGATGATCGCTGATCCCTTAACTAAAGGCATGCCACCAAAGAATTTTAAGGATCATGTAGTGCGAATGGGACTTGGTTCCATAATATGACATTCATTGTAAGTACATTTATTGTTTTGATGAAATTCTTATTAAGTTTGATGCTTTTCATTTGTTTTGTGCACTTATTTATTTTGAGAGGTAACATTTGAATTTTGACCTAGAATAAGCATGTGGTTTATTCATTAAGTTAAGAGCATTGAGAAACTTGGTATATTGTGATACATGGAAGATAATACTTGTTTTTAGAGGACTTATCGACATGATTCATATATTTTGTTTCTTGTTATGATTAGTGATGGGTTAAATGGACCAAGTGGGAGAATGTTAGTTTTTTCATATTTGTGTAAGTATCACATGTCTTTAGGAACAAGCATATGCAGTTTGTTATCTGAATATTTAGTTAGGATACTGAGTTGTTATCATGTGAAAAATCTGTTTCTGATGTGGTCCATATTCTGTCCAAGTTCAACTCTAATATTTGAAAACTGTTGTAACCATGTAACCATTATCCCACAATTATCTCCTATATCATGTTGCACACTTGAGTTTGTTGATGGCTAGAGCTTTATATCAAGTGTGTGCTGCTACTCTGATAGGTCACCGAATCCGCTCCTCCTTTCATATACTAACACCATCGAGTACGAGTGAGCAAGGGTTTGGAACCTAAATCAGTTACGAAGTTGTCGTGGAGCAAAACCGCCACCCCCATGAACGTTCAGATCAACAGTAGCAATGGATGGAGGTTGGTCATGTCTCCTTTAACTTCCGCTTATCGTTTAGACCTTTTTTTTATGTTTTATATAGGACGCATGTCTAAGTTCAAGCGTAGGACATCTGTCCGAGTACATACTCAGCTTATGACTTGTACAGTACACATCAAATTGAAAACCTTCATGTGTGTGTGCATGTGTTTGTTTTTTTATCGGCCAATGTTAGTTGCTAGTCTTTTGTTAGAATGTTAGTGAAAGATTTTTAACTCTCAAACTCTTATTCTTAACCGTCAAATTAATCTTATAACTCTCACAACTTTTGTGTGTTAAGGATGATGCATTATATTGGTTAAAAGTTAAAAATAGGTTAGCACAAAAAGATGTATTTTATTTTCATTTTAAAAAAATCCAAGTTCTAGGCAAAGACAACTTAAAGAATAGTATTGAAGTATGAATTCTTTTACTCTCTAAACAATGCGATGAATTTTGTCCCTGTCACCAAAGATAAAAAGACCATGATTATGTCCTTTTGATTTTATTTTATTGCAAGCAGACAAAACAAATAATGCACAACACAAATGGCACCAGAGAAAATTTTGCTGTATCACCAAAAATCTCAATTCTCTGCATCAATCGGTCATCAAGCAATTATTACAAAGATATATATATATATATATATATATATATATATATATATATATATATATATATATATATATATATATATATATATATATATATATATATATATCCAGAAATCACTTATGTTGTGCTGTTTTGTTTGTACGTACTCTTTCCCAACATATATCAAAAGCATCTTAAATCCTAAATATCAAGGAATTGTCTAGTTCGTGTAATTAAAATTTGTTAATCACTAAAATAGAGGAGAGAGGCATTGAAACGTAGTAAAGGATGGAATTGGCCGTATGGATCAAAGTAATTAAATTCATGAAAGGAATTAAACAATATGATATTATGATTATTGTCATAGTTTCCTTTTCATGCAATATAGTGACGGAAATTAAAGCATGAGACTAAGATGGTTTTGTAGGGTTAGGGGTAGTGTTGTTGGACTAATAGCTCAACCTCCAAGTGTCCTAAGAAAGTAATTATAAATTGGGTGTGACCTAATGGCATATAAACATTGAAACAAAGAATAATAACAAACGGGCCACGATCAAATTCAACATGTCCAGATGGCAACTATAACATCGTTGCCTGCTATTTCAGCTTAGAATCGAAAGCGATGCTCTTGCCGCAAGTAACAACAAGGAGAAATGATTAAGTAATTCGAGAGTATCATAGTTTTAATTAATTTTTATATTTTTTTTTCCTCAACCTCTGGTTCATCTAAGAAAATGAATCCTAACTAATTTAGAATTCAATCGGAAAATAAATAAAATATGATAAAAAATTATTTCTATCAAAAATCAAACTTAAATATTACTCAAACGATTCAACCTTCAGCATATTAAGCACTTGTGTTCAATCAGATGATTTAATTACAAATCATATAAATTTTTTATATAACATTAAGTGTATCTAAATTAAAAATTTAAATACATGTCATATAAAAATCAGTTGAAAATTATATATAAACACGTAGTAGTAATAATAATTTCTCCACAAAACGGACACGCAGGACTAGCTAGTTCTCTCATGCATGTCTCGGATGTCCAAAACATTTGAGGAAATGTAGCAGTCACGACTCATGTGTCATGCCCCAGATAAGAAGAATAATAATTTTTAGCGTATCAGTATCGCTAATCTTAATTATTACTAAAACTTCCCTCTCTTTCTTTTCATCACAGTGATGTATTGCTATGATTTTTAAGCAAACTGCCGTATATCTTTCTCGCAGCTTCTGTGGCCCATACTGCCGTGGTCGTCGTGAATCGTGACCATTATCATTACTATAATAATAAAAACAAATTTTATTATATTAAATTTTTTAAAACTATAGTAAATATCTATTAACAATTTTTTGAATTAATAAAATCCGTTCTAAAAGCTGTTAATATTAACAAAGCCTGTAAAAATATAATAAATGCCAATCAGTGTTTTTGACACTCATTAACAAAGCCTGTAAAAAGAGGAAAGTATTTAATAGAAAACGTTATTAATACACAACATCGTAATTTTCAATATATTTTCAATGTGATTTTTAATATAAAAATATATATACTACTATATCCGTTCCTTTTTATTTATTATTTAAGATTATTTTATAGAAATCAATAGAATCACTATTTTTTTTATTCTATTAAAATAGTTGTGTGATTTTCTATTTATTTCCTTTTTCTCACTTTCCAATAAATACATGTATAAATTAATTAAAGATTAACAGATAAAATAAAAGTATAATTGGTATAATAATAATTAATGTGATTTTAAATTTTGTAAATGATAAATAAATAAAAATAAAATTGAGAAATCTGACAATTAAAAGGGAACGAGAGAGTACTATATTATTTGTTCCTTAACCACATGCCGGGTTAACAAATTAAACAATATAACTACATATGAATATCAGCATCTTTTACCCTTTCCCCTGACCATGTTCGTTGATTGTAAGTTGTAGGAAAATGTGAAATTGAGGCATAAATGCTATTGGATTGATCAAGGTGTTTTTGTGGATTGAGGAAGCCCCACCTCAGTTGCATGCTTTTGTGGATTATGATGTAAGGCCTTTGGACCATGTTTCTTTTGTTCAATGAATTCCACGTATTTAACCCTAAAAAAAGAAGGATTGAAACAGATCAACATGTTTCACGGAGCTCATAGGACACCGCATATCTCATGTTGTGTTTAGGGGGGACAATGAATTGAATCAATTTAAAAACAAAAATAATTCATTGAATTTGATTCATTAATTGAATAACTTAAGTGGCATATAATCGAGTTGAAAATTAATTCCATTAAATAAATGAGTTAAACTTAAGTTAGATATAATTTGATTCATGAATTGACTCTATATATATATAATTGATTTGGTTTTCTATTATTTTATTATATATGTAGGATGAGGTAATTTTTATTTATGCAAATCTTGGTTATAATTATATTTTGTGTCATACCTTGTGGCCTTGTGGCCTTATAAAAGTAATAGAATAAGTTCACTTTTGACTTTTTAAAATAATTAAGAATTGTTTTTAGAATTTATTAATAAATTGAAAATTTGAAATATATAGGATTTTAAAATTTTTACTCTTGATTCATGTGATTTAAGTTAATAAATTATTTGTAAGTTTAAATCAAATCGAATTCAAGTTTAAAAAAAGATTCATATCGAATTCAAGTTGAATTTCAAACTAAATTAAATATTAACAAGTAAAGTATAACTGGACCACTTCAAATGAAATCCAGTCATCTTCGGCCCTCGCTCTCTATTGTGTTTAGGTGATGAGGACTGACCACTAGAGGCACATGTATTATTCTTCATTTATTTCTCTTCTAACGTGACTCACGACACTGCCCAAACAAGCCCAAATGATTCTATGTGGTTGGCCCAAAACTAAGTACAATTTGGATAATGGTCAACCTAATAAGCATTGGTGGACTCAAAATAAATTAATAAGCATTATTTTTTCATGAATGAAAAAAAAAAAAGAAAAACAACAAAATTACAGCCTCAAATGTCCAATCTTAAAAAGAAACATCATCAGTGACACCATATTTAGCAAGCCAGTCAGCACATGAATTATGCTGCAAGTTGACACTCCAAGGTAAATTTAGTAGCTTCCTAATCGCATTAACCAAAGGAAAAAGCGAATGAAAGTGATCCATGCTACTCTTAATTCATTCCAAGGCCATCATAGAATCTGTATCACATAAAATAACACGAAACTTTGCTTGCAGTAAGAAAAAGGTTAAACTTTGCCTAAAATTTGATTAAGACTCTGTGATTTGGAAGAGACAAATAATGCAGATAAAAATTAAAGAGAGATCATTTGAAGAAAAAAATAGAGTAGAAATAAAGTAATATGTTTTATTTTTTTATTTAAGAGAAAAAATATTGTAAAGTTATAAAAGTATCATTATATCCTTAGTGCTTATATCCAATCACACATAACAAAACAATGAGAGTTCATTTTCTTCGTCCGAACCAAACTGTGCCTAAGTTTTGTTGCAGTTTGATCACCGCGAAATGATGAACTTAAAACAATAAAATTTAGAAATTAGAGTTATTACCAAAGTCTTTATGTGGTAAAATGCTGGAAATATTTTTAAAATAAAAAAATAATCTTTGAAACTGAATTAGGTTGGAAAGTTAATTACGCATAGAAAAAATATTTACACCTTATAGCGTCGTTGGTTAAAAATAGCTGCTTCTAATAAATTAAGAAAATTATTAATGAGTATTATCTCATCCTTAAATAATTGAGAGTTAATCTTTACAAAATAAAGATTTTATTTTTTTATATATAAAAAGATTTTATTTATTCAAGTATATATATCTATTTATATTATTTTGGTAATGATTAATTTCTTTTTGTGCTCTACAAAAGAAGTCTCATAGTGTTACGTATTTCTTAGTAAAGTTAGGTAATTATTGTGAAATTTGTGTGCTGATTAATTTTTTTTAATTTCGGAATTTTCAAGTTATCACAACTCATAAGTTATTAAAAAAATAGTAGTAGTAATACAAAGTTGTTGCTATTATTATTATTATTATTATTATTATTATTATTATTATTATTATTATTATAAAAAAGAAGATGATGATACTCCAAGCATGATTACTCCAAGCATGATTGTTTTTTTACAAGATTATAGATATTCTCTATGGAGATGATGATACTGCTCGATAGAAGGTTAGTTTGTTTAAACCTAAAATCAAATAATTTTAAAATAAGATTTTTTTTAATAAGTAGATAAATTTGCTTCTTAAAATAAACAAAAAATTATTCTTCTTAAACAGAAACATTACAGGCAAACACAATAAAAAAAATAAAAAAAAAATTATTTATTTTATTAAAATAAATATTTTTTAACTAATAAATTTAAACAAACTAGTTCAAAATCGATGAGCAATAAAATTCTTTCTAAACATGCATTTAGTTTCGCTTTAAATAAGACATCAACAACAATCACATAATTTACAAATTAACAATACTATTTAATGATAAGTTTTAATTAGTATTTATATTTTAAATTCTTTCAATTACATGCTATTTATAATAAAATCATAAAATTATATTTAAATTATTATATTTTGAAAGCACACTATTTCATTAGTAAAATCTTGATGAAAAAAACTTAAACATAATGTCACTGCAGCGTCATTTTAACATTATCAAATTTTTTAAACTAGTATTAATTTAAAATTTAATAAAAAAAATTAAATGAAACAAGTAATTGAATTGAATGGTCAGTGTCATGTGTTAATTAAGAAAGAACTTTCATCACCCCAAGTTATTGAAACGTGTGTTCCCAAAGCATCTAAAAATCAAAAGGATGCCATATTTTATCAAACCCTTTTTATTAATAATTTCACTTCAATATTATGTTATTAATGTTTTTATATTTATTATTTTTTGCATTCTTTTTTCTTACTGCATTACTTTTTTATTCCAAGATTTCCACTTCATTGCAATCATGTGTCCAACCCAAATATTAATGATAGCATAAAAACAAAAAGGATCTAATGCTTTAAAGGCTTATTCTTCCCGCAACCCAACAAGTTCTAGTACACCCAACAAATGGTGAAGTGATGAAATTGTTTTCACTTAAAATTTTAAAACAAGTCTCCTCCTCCCTATGTCCATCCCATGCATGCTGTTTCAATCTTCATTGTCTCTCCCTTTGTGTCGCGCTGCCAGTCTCCGTCCGCACCACGTCACCCGTTGTCGCCTCCTGTTACGTCGTAACCGTGAGTCCCATTGTCTGAGTTTATACAAAATGAAAATTCATAGCATCCTTACGAATTGGAAATTCGTAACATCCTTACAGATTGGGAATCAGTATAATTTATATGGATTGTCAATCCGCATGACATGGATTATATAAATTTCAAATCTGTAAGGTGCTACAAATTCTCAATCCGTATAATTGTTTTTTTTTTATATTTTATGATTTAATAAATTATTATTTTGAATTAATTTTTTATTTAAAAATAAATTTTCAATTCTATTGTTATTTTATTATTTTATAAATAACTATTTTTTTATTTTAAAAATTTATTTATTTATTTAATTATGTTTGTTTATTTAATTTGTTTTCTAATAATTAATTTAATAAATAATTTATTTATGAATTTAGTTTATTTAAAAATCAATGTATAAATGTTATTGTTATTCAAATACTTTTAAAATAAATAATTTAATTAATTTTTATATTTAAAATAGTTATTTATAAAATTGTTAAATAACAAAAATTCCGATTTTTTATAAGTATATATTGTAGAATTTAGTTAAACAAGAAAAGATAATATTGTATATGACACATATTTTTTATTAATATACTCATATAAATATTATAACACTAATAGTATTAAATATTTATATAAATAGTGTTTGGAAGTATAAAAATAAAGAATGTGTTCATTTATTTATAAATATTTAAAAGTATTAAAATACTTATTTGTAAAATAATGAAGTAATCATTTATTAGAAATAAAAAAGAAAATTATACTTAGATTTTGACCATATATTTCAGTTTACAAGAATTAGTGATGTAAAGTATAAAAATTAAAAAAAATTATTTCTATATTCATTTATGAATGTTTTAATTTGTGTTTATGTAGAATTTGACTATTAAGTTATTTGGCTAAATAGATTATGTTAAACCCTAATCCCTACAATAAGTAAACCCTAAATCCTATACTTCCTAAATCATAAATCCTAAACCTTGAGCCATAACCACTAAAGCATAAAACATAGACCCTACGCCATAAACATTATAGACTAAACCCTAGACAATACACCCTCAACCATAAACCCTACACTAACTAAATAATAAACCCTAACTTCTAACCCCATAAACTCACTAAGTCTTAAACTATAAACCCTAAACACTAAATCACAGCTATACCATAAAATAATTTAACCCTAATCTCTAACAACTAAACCCTAAATTTTAAACCATTAGTCCTCACCCCTTAACCCTAAAATTAGTAAACACTAAACCCCATAAACCATAAACCCCATAAATATTTCTTCCTTTTATGTTTGGTAAAGCTACCTTTTTTCAACTCTGATTATTTGAATAGTTGATGAATACATAAAACAAATAATTATATGAACGTTCATTGAAAGACACAATATAATAATATAATTTTAACATATATCATCACACAATTTTATTATTATTTTTACTGCATTTAATAATATAATACATTAAAGTTGATAAACATATATATTAAAATTTAGACTTGCATAAACTAATATATGAAATAATTTTATTATTATTTTTTACTTGCATAAAGTAGCTTGTTGGACAAGTGACCTCAATAACTTAAGAGGGGGGGGGGGAGGTGTGAATTAAGTTTCAACTAACAAACTCTTTAACCCCCCTTTAAATGATAGACTCAGAATAGAAAAGAAGAAGAAGAAGAAGAAATAATTAATTTAATAATATTCTTTTAACTGTGCAAGACAAAATAATCTGCAATAAAATAATTGAGATAAGGGAAGAAAAAAATGCAAACTCAATTTATACTGGTTCGACCACTTTCCATGCCTACGTCCAGTCCTTAAGCAAGCCACTTGAGATTTTTCACTATTTTTGTAAATTCTTTACAGACTTTGAACACACCTTGGGATCCCTCACCCTTGTGTTCAAGATTCTCACAATCCAAGAGACAACCAGTCTCTTGATTACAACTGAGTTTATGAGATGTACAAATTGATTTCTCTCATTTAGAGTAGATGATACAAATTGAAGATTTTAGAAGAATTTTTCTCTTTTAGAGATGATAATACAAATTGAAGTTCCTAAATGAATTCTCAATAGATTTGTAAGAGTTTGGCCAAGAGTTGTTTAGAGAGCGTTTGATAATTAAGTTCTCTTTGAAAACTCTCTCTTACTTTTCGAAGTCAAACACACACATATATAGGTTCATTGTGTCTTTTCAAAATGGTTTGAAGAGATGTGTCTTTTCAAAAAGCTTTTCTGAAATTTTCTCACTCATAATTGATTACAGGATTCTGATAATCGATTACACAGTTATATTTTTGAAGGGTCATGACTTTTCAAAGTGTCTTCTAAAGTGTCGTTACTGGTAATCAATTACAAACACTTAGTAATCGATTACAAGATTTAAAATTCAAATTTCAAAACCCTTTTCAAAAGCTCATTTGAAATCTTGTCTCTGTTAATCGATTATAATGTCTGGTAATCGATTACCAGTGCCTTGAGTTGTTGAAAATAATTTGTTTGGGGCCAAAATTAATCAACTAGTGAGATTCTTTTAACAAATAAACTAAGACCTTATCTTTTTCTTGATCTTTTTTGCTTGACCCTGAATTAATCTTGAACCAATTTTTGTTTGCTTAATCTTGAATATTTCTTGAAGCAATCTTGTTTGATTATACTTTGACATCATGAAAACCTGTATTCATACATTTACATTCTCCCCCTTTTGGATGATGACAATCATTATCAAGTAAATTCTTTCTGGCATCATCAAAACTTGAATTATTCACAGTTAACATAATAATATTTACACAAATATTATAAAGGTTTAATTACTCTTCCATTCCTTGCTACAACAAAATATCAACTCTTTGTTTTGTTCCCTTTTAATGCTTGCTACAAATATATATATATATATATATATATATATATATATATATATATATATATATATATATATAATTATCTACAAATTAGTTATAAATTATCAACTTTTTTTTTTATTAAAAATTATCTTGCGATAAATTACATACGAATTACTTGCAAATATTTTTGTAGTTAATTGCAATTCATAATATTAATCGTATTTTGATTAATAGGACTAAAAGGGAATCAAAATATAAACTATAGGATTAAAAATGTCTCTTTCAAATTATAAGGACTAAAAGATAATTAAAATACAAATTATAAGCACTAAAAAAACCACTCTTAAACTAAAAAGGACTAAAAGAGAATTAAAATGTAAATTATAGGAATTACAAATACTAGTTTCAAACTATACGGACTAAAAGGTATAAATTACGAAACTATAAATGAGTAATTAAACATATTATAAAAATATAACTAAATTTATAAAAAAAATTAATTTTTTAGGTTATGCGGATTGACAATCTGTATAAGTTACACGGATTGTTAGTCCGTATAAGTTATACGAATTTGCAATCCGTATAAAACTTACGGATTAACAATCTATAAATTTTATACGGATTGTAAATCAGTATGTTTATTAATACAAATTGAAGTTGCAGAAAAAAAAATGTACCTCCGCTATTACACCGCAACACCAACCACCATGACAATCACGAACTGTCAAGGAACCACTGTAACAATGCACCTCGACCAAACCGGACACAACAACGGAGGAGGAGCTCGGCCACGACTCACGACAATGAATGGTGTATTAAGAAAACATTGAATGGTGTATGAAGAAGAAAAAGGAAGAAGAAGTTAACAGGGTTAGTTTTGGAGTTTTAATAAAAGTGTTGGGTGTATAAGAAGTTTACGCGGTGTAGGAAGAAAATTCCTGCTTCAAAAGGCTTAGTTCATGGCAATATACAAAATGTGCGTAGCCCATAAATAATAAAACACACTAAACCAAAAAGAAAATAGAAAAAGAATAAGAATAAGGTCTTTGCTTCATGCATCCCAATATTTTTAATATCTCCAACTTACCCTTCTACCTTCTCCCCTTGCTCACTCTCTTCTCACCATCTTCCTCTTCCTATCTCCCACTCTATTGAACCTCTTCCTATCTCCCACTCTCTTTGAGTAATCTAGCATTCAAATGTATTTCGTATTACTCAATCTAGGACATTGTTGGTTGACTTCCAAATTCAAGATTATAGAATTGTGGTTTCATAATTTTGGATCAACTAATCAATAATACAAATATATTCTGGAATACTCAATCAAAACATTGTTGGTCAACTTTCAAATTCAGGAATATGGAATTATGGCTTCATAATTTTGTATTGAGTAATATGAAATTCAATGTATTTTGAATTACTCAATTCAAAAGTTGAACAATGGAGTGGAAGAAGCAATTGCTTGAGAAAAAAAAAGGCTAGCGAATAAAGTCAATAAAGTGGGTAAAGCTCAGTTGTAATGATAATCGATTAATTGTGTCAAAAAGAGGGACCTAACCTCAATGTTTCTCATAACAATAATTAATAAAAAAAATTAAAAAAATAATAGGAGTGTGATAATTGCTAAATATGAGTTATTTTGACAATAAAAATATATTGAAAATATCTTTAAAAATATTTATTTAACAATTATCTTTGACTTGAATATTAAAATTTGATATTTTTCTTATTTATGACTTGTAGATATGAAAAAGGTGAGATTAAAAGAGAAAAAGATCGAGAAAATGTCCAAAACATCATAAAATCTCAGGAAGATATGATTAAAAGCAAAACAAATCCAAAAGATATAAAAAATATCAAAAAGGAAGATTTCTATCATCAGGCCCAAGTCCACTGCAACAACTATAAAAAGGGGTCAAGCCAAGCAGAAAAAAAAGACCACAGAACCCCCTCTCGTAGCGGTTCCATTTACTCCCTTTCTTTCACCCCTCTTATCCCATCAGTTCTTATATCCCATCCATTGTAAAGTCCTCAATGGCCATGAGTGGTTAAACCCCAAGTTAGGGTGGTCTGACAGGCCTAAAAGTCAAGCGATGTATGATGTACTCACTATTTATCAATGCAAATGTGTTTTCTATTCTATTATCTTTTCTGCTTTTATCTTGCATGATTCATCTTTATATTCTGTTAGGGGTTAGACGCTCAGAAGAGGATAACTTCTAAATAAGATTTAAGAAAGGTATGCATGCATTGGTTGTAGGGGTTAGACGCTCGGAAGAGGGTAACTTCTAATAGAACAAAAAGAAAGGATTTCATAAGAAAATCATTGCTAGGAATAGAATGATAATTTTATGCCCATGCATTCTTGCAAACATCTAAAATTCATACTTCATGCATTTTATTTGTTGAGTCTTTGCAAATGAATTTGGGAGATAGATAAATAAAATAGGCTTGTCATCGTGAGGAATCAAGGGCAAGTAATTGAACAGATGTGGGTAGAATAGAATCATTTAAATTGATAAAGAAAAATCATAAATTCATACATCCTAGACAAACAAGGCAAACCAGGTCCCAACCTTATCAAGTTCTGATTTTATTTTATTTTCTATTTTTATCTTATCTTATCTTTTCTTATCTTTATCTTAATCTTTTATTTTTCTTATCTTTTACTTTTATTTTCTTATTTTCTTTATCTTCTATCTTTATCATCTTTTAATTTAAATATTTTATTTTCATCTTTAAATCTTTATCTTATTTAATATATTTCTTTATCTTTATTTTAAATTCTTTATCTATTGCTTTTAAATTGGGTTTGCATTAATCCAAGTACAAACAGAGTCCCTGTGGATTCGACACTCGGACTTCCGAGTACTTTATTACTTGTGACAAATTTGGTACACTTGCCAACGAGTTAATAAAGTACAAATAGAAAAGAACAATATTTTTTCTATAACTTTGAGTTGTCTACACTTGCAAAAGAAAGAGAAGAAGGATAAGTGATTGATTTGATTGATGATCTAGTGTGAAAGGAAGATAAAGATAGAAAAAAAATTGTTGATTAAGTGTTTAAAATTTTGAGTTGTCAAATATAATCACTATAGAAAAAAGGAACTTAAAGCCCCTTAGAAGTTGTTTTATTATTGCACACTTGTTCACTCCTTAGTCCTTAGTTCTCTCTGTTTTTTATTGTTATTTTTTAATTCCTAACCCATTTTTACTTATTGTCTCTAAATTATAGACACAGTGATGTCCTATGGATTGTGAACGAATTTTCACAGTGATGCCCTAAGGTTGATGGTTTTTAAAGTCCTTCCATAAGTGTTAAAGAATTTGGATTTTCCCCCACTATTCATAATTCAAGTTTCCTCTCTTTAGTTTCATAGGGCCTAAGTCCGATTTAATATGTAAACATGTCCAATCTACACATATTAGATTGTGGGTTGAATTGAGTCATTGAATTAAATTGATTTTAGTATAATGAATCCAATTAAAGTTGGATTAGGTGATAAATTTGAAGTTTTGGATCTAACCAAAATCTAACTCAACCTGCATATAATTAAATTACTAATATAAAAATCCTAAACTATATACACCTCATTCACAAGGTAATATATTGTTTAACTTAAGGTAATACATTGTTTGATTAAGGAAGCTATGAGTATATATTTATAATTTTTTTTATCATATGAATAGTACAATGTTTTGTGAATAATGATTTTTAAAAATATGCTTATTATATATATATATATATATATATTTATATTTATATATCCTTATTATTTTTGAGTTTGAGAATTTTTTAATTTTTTTTTCAAGACTTAAAGAAGTGATAATTTTTTTAATGATTTAATCCGATTATTAATCTAATTCATTTCAATTAAAATTGAATTAAGTTGAAAAATAAAAATAAATAAATCCAATCCAATCCAACCCAACAAATTTATTTGTATTGGATTGAAAAAGTGGCAAAAGTTAACCCAACCTGATTCAGTTACCCTGTGATTTCATCCATATAACTTAGTTGCTTTCGCCTAGGGAGGTATGAAAAATAAAAGAAATGAATCTTGTAATGATTTTTACACGGCTTATACTTTCCAGAATTTGTCCTTACAAATATCAGTTTTCCCTCTATGAGAATCTCCCTTGTTTTCTGTTTTTTTTACATGTATTTGGTTTTTTGGGCAATTTTATTCGAAATATGATTATATAAGAAATGTGAATACTTTTTTCGACAAGGCTTCAAATTGGAGATCATCACATTGTGAAGAATTATTTCAATCTCCGTTATTCTTTGTGTTTTCTGTTAATGTTGTCTCTGTCTCCTTTTTTGTTTTAATTTCTTATTTTCCTTTTTTGCAGAGTGTCGGTACGTGTGTAATTATGCAGGTGAAACAGTGGATTAGTGTTGGTGCCTTAAACATAAAGCTCTTATATATATGCTGTAGCAAATGGAAGGGAAAAACAAGAGGCGGTGAAGGGACTGTGTGACCATGATAATGCACTTCTGAACTCTTCTTTTGGCATAACATTTAAATAGATAAAAGTGAACTACTAGAACTTCCATATGTTCAATTCCAAGATTAACATTAAATATATTTTTTAACCTACAAAAATTAAAGATAAAGATTAAGAAAATTATAATAATTTACTCAACAACTGAACTAGCCAGACTCATTCATTAAATTTGGAGTACAATAAGTCAGTTATATTGTTTAAAAAAATCTTGATATAATTAATTAATTTATAAAAGATTAAAAGTTAACAAAAACGTGCACTTTTGTTTGTGGCCTCCACTACTTTTTTGCGAAGCAAGAATCTCCATACATTTCATATGCATTAGAGTATAGTTTATTGTTCTTGGCCCCCAACAAAAATACAGCAACGGAATGAGGAGTGACGGTGATAACACCAAGAAATGGGGGACCGAAAGATATGTGCCAACCTCCCACAATTCAAAACTAGATAAGAAAGAAGAACAGCATCACCCGGAGCTTGTTGTAATCACATCGTGTTGATGGATGCAAGCAAAAATATTCTAATCCTGAATCGAGTGAAAATGATTATTATAAAAATTAATAAATTTAATATATATATATATTCAATACATTTTAATTAAATATTATTTTAAGTTAAAAATTTCTAGACATTATTACGTGGTTTATTTTTATGATTTTAATTTCTCCTAATCCTTTAATTTCTCCTAATATTCTAAACCGCTAGATTAACCCTAGTGGATATAGTTTTTCATCTTGTCACAGATCAGAAGTGTCATTGCAGTGCTCTTGCACGTGCGTACGTATTAATTCTATTGATCATTAGGTGAATGAGACCTGTATTAACCCTGGACCTGGTTGGACGTGTGCTTACAAATTTATTGGAAGTTCTTCATGCTTACTTCAAGGTATAAACCCACTTCAGCTAATCTAACTTTCTTCATCATTAATTCTTTTAGCTTTATAATAATTTATCAGAGAATTAATTCTTAAAGTTTTAAATTGAAAAATATCTTCTATTCAGGCACACCGAGATAAATGATGGGAGCAAAACTTTTTATTATTATTATTATCGGCCAAATAGATAAATATTAATTAAAAAAAAAAGTCGCCAGAAGTGCCAAAAGTGCAGCAAAAGAAACATCCAACAAGTTACTAAAAGAGAAAGACATTAAAAATACATGCAATTCTCAAACTAACTCAATCCTCCAAAACCTTTATTATTAGCTGTTTTTTGGATGATCTATAATAGTACGAACGAGCCATTATTAAAAATAGTAACTAATATTATTGGTGAGATAATATTCGTGAGAGACCTATGAATGCACTCAACATAAATATTTCTTTTTTAATATCATTTATTCTATACTGAAGATAAATTTAAACTCTAAATCATTTTATTAAGAGACATAAATAGTTATTATTAGTGTTAATAAGTGTTGCTTGAATGGATCATGTGACCCCGAAGTATTGACGTGACGTCAATAAATTAAAAAAAAAAAGGCGACAAATCAAGGAGCCAAGACCAGCTTGGAGCATGTTAATGTAATCTTGTAGACCCACCAATTTTCCTTGTCATTTTTCTTATCCAGAAACAGAGGAAGACTTTATTCCACATAAATTGAGATTCACCGTATAATAATACATAAAAAATAGCAATAAATTTCATTTCATTTCATCAGAATAATGGGTACAATTACAAAGCTTTCTTATATCACAACCAATATACGCGCACTAAAATACAAAGAAAGAGGGCCACAAGAGGTTTATTTTAACTCAAACAACCTATGCCCCGTCTGATTCAAACACAGGCTTCGTCCAACGTACGAGCTCGGACCCATGGAATAATTCGTTATATGCACAATGTGTACATAACACAACAAAAACAAATTAACAGTGTAAGAAACAAAATAACAAACATGTACTACGTATTAGTGAGGCATGCATGAATGTTGTGAACCACTGAAAATTTAATTAAATTAAATGCCAGCAAGGCACTCTGGTGGGGTCACTGGGAACCTTGACTTATCCTTACAATAGTCATAGATAACATGGTTCAGACGAACCCACCTGTACCTTCTTGCTTCAATGGAGTTAAGGGCTTGGTATGCTGCCCCTTCCCACCAGTTACTTGGGTTGGAGGCACAGTTTGCAGGTCCTGGCACTGCACATCCTTCAATGTTGAAGTCCTTGTAGTAAGCGTAGAATGGTGCTTTGCTCCAATCTATTTTCTCCAATCCACCCCTTGTGGCCCAGTTATCTGCTTCCCACAATGTCGAATACACTCCCATTGCCTGCATCTTTGGGTATGGAATCCCCCGAGCCTCGTTGTTTTTGTATACTCTGATTGGAAAATCATCCACGTAGAATCTGCAAGAATTAGGAAAAATTCAAGTCTCATCAACTACAATAATACTAAGATAGAATAAATTAATAATAAATAAGGATCACCATTTATCTTATAAAATTGAGTTAGACTCAATCACATCTACATGCTATAAATAAATTTTAGGCTATCATTTCATCCTAACGATTGTGTATGCAAAGTTTGTTACGTTTGACTAATTAATTAAAATTTTATGTTGGGAATTTGATATTTGATTGGTCGATTAATTTTAAATTTACATTAAATTTTACATTCAAACAGATAAATACCTATTTGTATTGAATAAATATTTAATAAAAAATTATAATATGTTTTACCTCCTTAATAAATATTTAAATTTTGTATTTTTTGATAATTTATTTTTGCATTGAGTTTTTACTAAAACAATAAATTTATTTTTCTTACTTAACATTTTTTTAATCCATGATAAATTAGTAATTTTTATATTTACTCTCTGATAAATTTTATTTATTTATTTATTTATTATTAGTTGAGACTAAAACAAAATTTGTTAACTTACAGAAAATAAATACAAAATTCAATAATTTATCAAAAGATTAAAACAAAATATTAAAAAAAATTATTATTTTATTAAAGATTCAATACAAAATATAAAATTATTAAAAAATAAATACAAAAATTAATTTTTTATTAGAGATAAAAAATATATTTAAATTTGAATAAAATTGTTTATGATTTATTCATAAGTGCACGTGTGTTTAATTACTTACACAATATGGTGATGGTTCCAGAGAATTGAATAGGTGTGGAAGTCTGCAGCAGGGTCAAACCAGAGGTTGACCCTCTGTTCTCTGTCACCCTTTCCATGAGCGTAGATGTTTGTTTGAACTGTGTAAGGTTGCCCAGTACGGTTGCCCAAGAACTCGAAATCAAGCTCGTCGCGAACGTAGTTCGTGTCAGAGTTCAACTACCACAAAACCAACATATATTATTACTTATAAGTCTTCCACTCTGAGAAAAATTTCAAACAAATTTAATGATTGTGGTAAGAAAATTTAAACTTACATAAAATGCAGTGACCGTGCCAGCAGAGTCTCCGGGGACGAGTTTGATCTTCATGCTAACACGCCCGAACATGTACTTCACCTTGGAAGCAAATCCACATCCTGTAACACAAGTGTTCCGAGGTAAATCTTCATTTTACTTACAAAGTCGACATTGTTTCTACCAAGTAATATCGATTCGCAATGATGTTTCTTTTGGACCATGTGACCATATATATAAGTTTTTCAATACATATTGTAATATTAAGGAATCTAAAAAAACATAGGAGTAGTTTTGGACATGTTATGTTGTTAATTGTTACCAGAGCTTTGGTCAAGTCTGAGTTGGATTGCCCTGCCTTGATCAAGTTGCTTGATGTGGGAGTCAGACCACGTGACATGAAAGTCTTGCAGAAAAGTGGCTGGTCGACCCAGAGCAGACACACCAAAGAGAAGAACACAAAGGAAAAAGAAGACACCAGAATTTCTAATTTGGTAAGACATTGCCATGGATATAGTGAACTAAAGAAATTTTTTGTTGTGAAATGGAAGCTTAGGGGAGAGTCTTATTTATATGAGTTGTTGTTGTTTGTGTTTTGAGAGTGGCATTGAATTGAAATATTGTGTCAAACCAAAACGGGCCTTAGCTTTCCATACAGCTAATGGATTGCCGTCATTAGGGCCTACCCAACAGTTTGTATTCTTGTTTGCCGCCTTTAATCCTCTGCTGCCTAAATCACTTTCTCAACGTGTGCATCCTTTATAGTTTTGTGTGTGTGATAAATAGAATAAAGAACACCATTTATGTGTGGATGGTACAAATTGCTAAACGCATTCAATTGTTTTCTATCTTCATGTACTTACCCGAGCTTCGAGTTTATCTTGGTTTGGATTTAAGGTTCTGAAAAACTTCACCTCTAAACTTCCAGATTTGAAGGATATTAGAAACTAGAAATGAAGCATGGAGATATTTTAAAGAGCTAAATATGTTTTCAGTCACATAATTTGGGATAAGTTTGTTTATGACTTTTCAAATTTAAAATTGATCTTTGTAGTGCATGTAGTATGAGAAAAACGTTTGTTTAAGTCCTTTATCCAAATAGTCTTGAAAGAAAAACATACATGTAGTAGGATGTTTGATAATAAAAATGCAAAACTAAAGTTAGTTATCATGTAAAAACTTGTAATTCGTTAGTGACACAAATGGAGTCTTTAGCAATGTTTAGAAAAAGGGACTCAGCAAATTAATTTTAAATTTAGAGACCAAAATCAATTAAATTTAAAAGGCAAAAAATATATTTAAGATTATTTTAAATATTACATCAAACTAAACACAAGGATTTGTTTCTAACTTTCTAAAATATAGAAATTAAAAAGAAATATTTTAGATTGTTCCTAATTAAGATTAAGATAATGGTGCATATATACATTGCAAAAAAAAAAAAAAAACTAGTTTAAGCATAAAGAGACAATTTTTTTTAGTTTTGGGTCTCCTCAATCCAATGAGTTAGAGACTAATCTTGCTCGTGGTGTGTAATTATCATTGGTTTAAGGAGATTTTACACAGATAAAATTAAACACAAATTATCTCGCTAAATAAATCATTCTTCTACATGTAAAATGCAATGGAACCTTACATCACTACTCCAATCATATGGATTATAAAGAGATATAATTTAATTAAGGAAGTAAAAAGAATAAATATTAAGAGCTTTAAGAAAATCTTAGTTTATACAACATATTAATCTTTAAAAAAAAATTACAAAAGTATTTTTTTACTTAAAGGCAAGTACTTTTTATTAAGAATTACAGACTGATCATTAGGAACATATTTAGATATGAGATGATGGGTGATTTTCAATAAATTTTAATCAATTATATAAAGTGTTGAAAAGAATTTGTCAAATAGAGTATGACTAATATTTCTTTTTAAAATATTAAAATAAATTTAAAGGACTAATCTCTCTTAATAGATATTATTCCATAAGTACATGTAAACATTAATTTCTAATCACATACTTAAAAAAATATATAGCTGCGAATTGTACCTTGCTTATAATTTTGTAGAAGTGTAAAACATTTAGAGCATTCAAATTTTAAGATATCTGTCAACTATATATCAACTTCTGCAATTAATCCCCTTAACTACGGAAAAGGTCACATGCAAGTACGGCTTTTAATTTATTTCTATTACTTCATTAATTTTTTATCATTACTGTTATCCTTGCATTTGAACTTTTTAACCAAATTAATAACAAGTTTAATTTGGATAATTATGGAGGATTTTTTTTCAAATTAGATTATATAATTATAATTTGTTTTAAACATAAAATAAATCAAAACACACAGCAGATCTATTCAATTCTATATAATAAACAGAGATTCTTTTGATTGCTAAATACAAAGTGACTTACATACATATATATATATATAATATTATAAAATTAAAAAAATATGTATGCTTCATTTTTTTTAAAATAGAAATTAAAATTCTGCATCCAAGTGATGAGAACCTTTAAAACAAGCATCGTATGGTCTCTATATATCTCACAACTGAGTGAGTTTATTCTCACACCTTTAGTTTTGTATTTTATTTTTGTTAACATGTAACTATAAACTTAGAGTATTCGTTAATTTTGTACATGATTAATTTTTGTTAAAATTGAGAGTAATTTTGGAATTACATTTGTTACCTAGGTTCCTAAGAGAGTTAAAAATATTGGAGAGACATACAATAATATGTTACATCCAGTCGAGATCTACAATTTTTTTTTTATGTGGAGACAAAAAATAGTCTAATATTTTCTCAAACAAAAAATTATATAAGCTTTATTAAAAATGGTGATAAAAAATTAGAAACAGTGAAATTTAAAAAAAGTGAGTAAAATTAATATCATTCTCTTTTTATCTTTTATAATTATTTATATTCATCTTATTTAAAAAAATACTTTTTGTGAGAACAAGATCTATTTTTTATGGAGAAAAAAATATTTATTTAATATATTTAAGTAAAAAAGTTTATTTTGTGGGAACAATTGCCCCATTATCCCTACGTAGATCCGCGACTCGTTACTTCTATTTAACATCTTAATGGTCTTTATTGTTTATATCTTGTTCAATTTGATTATTTTCATTCAATCTAAAACTCTTTCGTGACACATGACATATTCAACCATTTTAAATTACAAAGGTGAAAAACTTATCTGTCAAGAACTCAAAATTAAGGAAATGAGTGTTTTTCTCCTCTTTTACTCATAAAATTTAACTCAATGCATTAGAAATTCTAAATACACTATCCATAAATTTTTTATCTCAATATTATACCCACAATTTTAAATGTAATGACTTTAATAATTTGTTGATAACGATTTCTTTTAATCTACAAAGGTTAGTTGTTAATGTTTATTAAAATATTGGTAAGAGAAACTCCAACCCACAATTTTTTTCCTTTAATTATCAAGTCAACCTTATAATTCTATTATTATTGATAATGATTTTACACCACAATCAAACGCTTTAAACACATAATATTTTTTTTTATACATACACTTTAAACGTATAATATGTAAATTGAAATATAGCAATCGTTCTCTTTTTGCACTTATAATTCCTCTATTTTTTACTGTACGCGACTTTTGGTACTCAATATTTTTTTCACTAATTATTTTTTTTAATTTTAAAATTAAGAATATTTTTTCCCTTTATTGATTTTTTAATTTAAATTCTCAAATTATTTTCTATCTAAATATTTAGACTTTTATGATGAAATTAAGATATGAAATAATTTTAAAAGATTTGAAGTGATAAATTTAGTGAAAACTGTTAAAATTTTGAAGATTTTATAGGATATGAGATTAGGATTTGAAGATAGAAAGTTGTGTTTTATTTTCAATTTTTGGTGAAATTTTTTTTTATGACATTGAATTTCATATTTATTTGATAAATTTTAAATAAAACAATTTAATTATAAGTATTTTGAGTAAAAATGCATTGAACTTTGAGAATTTACGTAGAAGAAAATCAGCCAGATAGTCAATTTTCTAACTTTAAAAACCAAGATACTTAATTACTTAAAAAGTTAACATGAAATCAAATAAAAAAAAAACAATCAAACAAATAATATTATTAGGGGGGAATGAGTAAAAAAAAACTCAAACATCACTTTTAAGTTGTGTTTGATTTAGAGTGGAAGGAGAAAAATAAGAGAGAAATTTTATATTTTTCATGTGGATTTCACATTTATAATACTCTATTTAAGTAAAAAAAAAAATTCTTTTGTTTTCATATTTCTATCTCTATCCTTTAAACTAAACACACTAAATACACTTTTTTTTGTCTACTAATTGGCTAGGCATATATATGTCCAACAAAAGGTCTATAATATTATGAGTTTTACTTCATACGATCCAACAGTACGCCTCTTCGAAGGCAGTAGTCTTCAGACGTTTATTGTACGTAAATATCACTACAATATTTCTCGTACTTCCCCTTTATGTTTTATTAGACTATGCGGGGGATAAAAGCTGAAAATGTGCTTTTAAAAATTTCATTACATATTTTTAAATTCTAGGACATAATATAAAGAAATAATAATTTATATTTCAAAATTAAAAATATTTTTTGAATTAGAAAATTACTTATCGTACTGACATTTTTTCAATACACAATACTTTTATTTTATGAATTTTAATACATATTTTATAATTCTAGTTCATATGATCCAAACGTATTTATCGTACTGACATCTAAATATACACTTTCTCATGGAAAGAGAAAACGGCTCAAAACTTTGCCTAATGCTCCTCCTAATTCCATAAAAAAAATTCTTATTCCTTTTTTCTAATATTATGCAGTATACTGAGTGATAATATTATTTCTCAAACATATAATTAAGAATTCAATTTTCAAGTTTACCAAAATATTTGTTGAAAAAAGTTATACTCTTAAATATATATTTTAGATTTTCAATACTTCAAAATATTAAAATAAATATTAATCATTATCCTAAAGATATTAGTTTAAAAACTTGAATTAAAAATATTTTTATTGGGAGAATTACGTTAGTCATGATTTTTTTATGTTTATAATTTATAAAATATTTTTTTTTTGTTTTAATTTCTTAATTAATGTTCTAAAATTACTGATAAGTAACAATCATAGATTAATTCTTAACCTCCCAGTACAAGGATACACCTTGGATTCACCTAAAAAACACAAGGAATTAAGATTTAACTATTGATTTTGTGGGTGATAAGTTTGATCAGAAACAGGTTTGGTACGAATTTAATTGTTCATTAGTATTACTGGTGAATGGCCTAACAATGTTGTTACTTATGAGCTCCACTGGCATCCTTAAATTGGTTGTTGAGGCGAGATCAGCCTTTAATTCATAATTGTTTGAGGCTTTGAGCTATGATTATTGGCTATGTGTTAATCTGTGTAGAGTGTGGACAGCTTAGAGAAGTTGATTGATCACGAACAGGTCCTATTGGCGGTTTACCTTCAACTGGGACCTGCTCATTGCTCGAAGCTAGAACATACTATTGAATAATAATTAGGTTCCGAATATAAAGACTATCTTCGTGATGATCCTTACAAATTTATCTTTACAGTCACTAATTAAGGATGTATTTAATTCCAAATTTTGATATACTATTGGATGTTTATTTTAATGAAATATTTGGTAAGAGAAAAGTTTTTAGTTTTCGGGCATCATGTTAAAAAATTTAATTTTTGATGTTTGGTATGTAATTAAAAAAATATTTTTGGAAAAGGATGTTTTCCGATAATGTTTTCTAATCAATTTTCTATGATTTTTTTTATGAGAGAGGTGAAAATCTTATTTTTCTGAGTTTAATTTTTTTTTACTATAATAAAAATATCATGTTATTTTTTATTAAATTATAGACTTAAATGTAATTTTGATATTCTTAATATATAATTTTAGTTCCTTTATTTTAAAATAGAGACATTTAATTCATCTGTTTTAAAAAATTCACAATTCTAGTCTCATATTTTAAAATAGAGATATTTGGTTCTTTTATTTTACATTTTTTTTAGTTAAATTCTCAATTTTGTCTAAATTTTATTTCTTTTATTTTGATCCAATTGAATCCTAGACCTAACATATTTATTTAAGGTATCATAAAAAATGACTTAATTAATTATAATGTAAGAAATAAAACATGAATAAAATTGAATATTTGACCAAAATTTATTATTTTTTTTTAAAATATGAGGATTAAAATTGTGAATTTTCTAAAATAGAAAGACTAAATGTCTTTATTTTGAAATATGAGGTCTAATTATGTATTTTTAAAATAAATAACCAATTGTCTTTGTTTTAGTATGAAAGGATCAAAATTATAGATTGAACAAAATAGGAGGATCAAATTTCATTTAACCCTAAATTATATAATGTTGTAAATAATTAAAATGATCGGTAAAAATATGTATAACTCTTTGATTCATAGAAAACTTATCTAAAGAATCTCACCTGACCAATCAAATTAATTTTATTCATTCCCATAAAACATGACTATCAAGATTTATGATTCACAAGAATCATCATTTTCGGACATGAAAAAACTTTTTCCTTACCAAACGTTCTCTAAAAGATATCATTTAAAATTTTGTAAAGAAGGTTATATAAGATAAGAGAAAACTAACCTAGTATAATATGATTGATATATAATCTTATCCTCTAATCATATGATAAGGATTAAGAAATTAGTTCTTAATTCTCAGCCGAATATACTAGGGTTCATAAAATAAAATAAAAGAAAATATTTCTTACTTCTAAAAGGTTGATAAACCAGTTTTGTTTCTTAATATTAATTTTAAGAATCTTATCCTTCAAAGATCAAATCCCAACAATTTATAGTCCTTAATTTTTTTCATTTTGGTCTAACATGGTTAGTGAGATATTCGTGTTTTGCAGGGCTTACTAAAAAGAAGAATGAGCGAGATACTCGTGTAATTTTATAATGTTCAAACATTTATATGACAAGTATTGAAACATTACGACCTCGTGTTCGAATACAGTACTTTCTGACTTGTACCAATGTTATTCGAATGTTATATTTAACAAAACACCATTGCGTTAGGGTCAAAACACTAGTCAGGTTCAAATGGCGTACTGTATATTATTAGCCGGTATTTGTATGGCTATGGGTGTATTGCTTTTGTGATTCTATTTTCAGGGCTGTGCTGTCATTCAAGAACTCTTGTATCTTTCATGTCTTTTTTTCCCAAACAATAGCACTCTTGTTCTCAGTCTGGACTACAATTTACAATAATGCATAGTTTTACTTATTAAAGAAAGGTTTATATATATATATATATATATATATATATATATATATATATATAATTATATTTGAGTCGTAATATTTAATTATGTCAAGTTTGTATTGAAATATGTCATAGCATCTCTTAAGCAAAAATTAAAAATGACAATATAAACATTTAATATTTTAATTATTACATTAGACTTTTATTCAAGGTTGTAAATTGAATAAAAATAGAAATTCTTCTAGATTTGAAATTTAAATGGTTAAATTAATAAAAAATCATTTTTAAGACTAAATTATAATATATAGGTATATATTTCAATAACAAAAAAAATGTGATTTTATTAAAAAAATATAACTAATGTGACCATTTTCTTTCTGAAATGGAATATGGTATATTAAAGATAGTACACATTATATATATTATTAAATGAATAAATATGAACTAAAATGAAAATACTTTTGAAATTTGTTATCCAACACGGGATATAAATTGTGATTCCAGACAAAACTGATCTATATATAATATATGGATTCTTGTTATACTTTAATTAAGAAGTTTCTTTTATATAAATCTAAATACAGAATAACATATAGTAAATTAAATAAATATTCGTAGAAGAGTTTTGTGAAAAATGTAAGACGATGAAATTAAAGGAACGCTTGTTTACATGTTGGATGTAGGTAACATGTATTCCACAGTGAGAAGCAAGAATTTGTAGTTTTTAGTTGAACGTGGATTTGGATGGCCCAGAACATTAAAACAAGCACATGCTATAACGAGTTGAAAAATGTTTTATTAACACCTTATACCAATACACACCTATAGAGAGAAAGAGATAGATGAGAGAAAAGTGTAATGAAATATAGGTAATATGTATTAAGAAAAAAAAGATAAAAAATAATGTTAACGAAGTATTTATATTGTTGTAAGTGTCCAAAAATCACAATTCTGACAAAATAAGAGCAAAATGAGGTGAGGTGAAGGGCTGTCCAAATAGCAAATGCAAGTGCATAGTGGAAAGCACTAATATTTTTGCCCAAATCACAACACATAAGATGCCTTCTTTGTGGCCAAAAATAAAATGCATGTCTTAGTCTCTATAATTATAAAGGCAGCTGCATACAGCTATATATGGCTGATCAAGGGAATCCTTCCAAAGCGTAATGTTCCATAGGATCAAAATTAATTTATTTGGAGAGAACGAATGGTGAGGAATTTAAGTAATTTTTAAGAAATTATATGTTCAATAATATTTTGAACCATCACTATACAAAAGAAAAAAAAAAAAACCCGATATGGAAACCTCCTTATTCAAGCAACTTCCACTTCTTCAGTCTCACTAATTTGATGAAGCTTCGCATTTATATTCGCTGAAAATACTGTAAAATAATAATGGCATTCATATTAATGCATGCCAAAATACCAACATCATGCATGGCTATTAAAATTCTAGAAAGCAACGCAAATGTATTTGAAAATTATTATAAAAGGGAATGAAAAAAGTTTTAAAATTAGCACGTGTGTAAATCATGTCTCTGTTTTCTTATAACTTGTAAGATTATTTGTGTATATCACTTTATTACATTTACATTGGTATTTTGGTACCAGATTCTCTTTCTATAATATATAATAATTATTTGGCAGTGAAAAAAAAAACATTGGTATTTTGGTAAACATGGAAGAAAAGAAATTTTAGAAGAGTGAGGAGCCAAAAGACAAGAGACAAATAATCAACATAGTACAGCTGATAGCGAAACACTGAAAATGACACTGACATGTATATTCACTCCATCACAATTCTTAGTGTGAGAAAGGACATAATCATCAACTGAGCCAATCAAAACATGAATCGTATTCGTACATCGTATTGGACACAGTTTAAGTACTCAACGTTATCATACTCGGCTCGGACTGGCCGGGAAATTGGTTTGAGCCGCTAAATGAATTGACCATGTGACGGATTCGGTATGAGTTGCTTTGAGTTGATGGGTTTAGACTTTAGAGATCAAACCGGTGAGTCGTTGGGTCAAGCACTTGTTTTTTTTTTTACCTCAAAATAGTTCACTTATGACACCATTCAATTTATACAATACACTTATGTTATTTACATATTTGCTTACTCTTTTGACCAACCACAACCACATCACTCATATGTTGGGATTTAAGATGATAAAATTCTTTCTAATTTGGCTTCTTCGGAAGTAAGATATTGTTTTTACCTCATCTCATCCAATAGACTTACTAATTTAAAAAATGTGATTCATAGAATCATAATTATAAAATCATATTTTTGAATGTTATGGGTATGTTTGATAAAAACTAGCTGGGAGTTAAAAATTAAGTTAGTAGTTGAAAGTTGGAACTAGTTTATTAAATTATAAATGCTTGTTAAAATTAGTTATTGAAGTAATTGAAAAATGTAAAATAACAAGAATAACATATTTTAAAAAAAAGAAATAAGAAAATTAAATAAATATTTTAAGGATAAAAGGAATAAAATATAAAAACCTAGAAGCTAACTCTTTAAAAAAATGTTATTAACATTTAAAAAAATACTAGATGCTACTTAAAAAAATCTGTTTTCCTAATAATTAAACAAATTTTTTAGCTAGTGAAAAAAAGTTAGAACCTAACTAAAATGACTTTCCCAACATTTGGATGAGGTAGAAATAAGTAAGAAAGAAATCATAAGAGAGAGAGAAACAAAGTAAAAATAAAATAAAAATGTGTTATTTGAATGAAAAAAAAAAAAAGAAGAAGAAAGAAGTAGTCAATTTTTTCATTAAATTAGTTTTTTTTTTCTCAAATTTATTTTTTAGGTTTGATTTAGTCTTTTAGTCTTTTGTTGGGTTCAATGAGGTTCTCTAATTTATAAAATTGGCTCAATTTGACCTTGTCATCTAAATTGAACTAATGGTGATAGGAAAAATGTGTGTTATGCTAATGCTATCTCACTAAATATTCTTAACACAGTTCAATTTAAAAGAAATGATCAAATTGAACTTGTTTTAAAAAATTAGAAGAACTCTAATTGTACCCCAAAAAATAAAGAACCAAATAGAACCTACAAAATTAAATTAGATGACCAAAAAATTAATTTAATAAAAAAAAAATTTCCTCCCTCTTGAATGGGTGAAAAATAGTGTAAAAAGAAATATCTAAATTGTATGAAATATTTTTTCATAATAATAATAATATAAATTTCAATTTTTAATTTAAGCAGAAAAACTATATCTTTACTAAAATATCTTTTCTCAATATAATTTATTTTTATGTTTTATATCATAAAAATTATTTAATATTAGATATAACTAAAACAAAAAATAAATATCTAATGGTTCAGACCCAAGAGAGAAGAGGGAATGGGAAGAAGTGTGATAAACTCAAAATGAATTATATTGATACTAAGAAGGAAAGTAGAAAGTGACTCCTCTATCCTTTATATAGGCTCCAAATAAATACATATCTAATAATATGTTTTACATCAATTGTTCTACAAAAAATATCCCAACTGTTAGATATGAAAACTCATATTTTTATTTTCTGAATAAAAATAAGAAGAATGCTAGTGATACTCTTTGTTGCATCCTCTTTCTAATTGGTAAATTTTAATAATTTTCATTCAATAGTAGAAAAAATGTTAGAAAGAAAGCATCTAAGAGAATGATACTAGCATTCCTCTAAAAACAATGAAAATAAAATGTCATTATAAATCATGTTAAGTAAAACATGTAACATATTGAAAAGATTTTAAGTAAATTTCAATCAATTTAGAAAAAGTTACAGAAAGAGTATTCCTCTAAAAACAATGAAAAAGAAATGTCATTGTGAATCTTGTTGAGTAAAATGTGACTAACATATTGAGAGATTAACAAAAGCATAACCTAAGAGATGAGGGAACATTTTAATTACAATCTTAATTA